>NC_053425.1:98905334-99252834 GCF_007990345.1 Gossypium hirsutum
TAAAACTATTGCAGTAATGACAGCAAAGGCCCAGAAAAAACCTAGATATCAAACTTTTTTAGCTTCTAGAAAAGGTTCACAGTTTACAAGTTTCAAACGTGAATTATTCAATAGACCATTTACTTCTATGGCAAGTTTTAGTGGTTCTAGAATGATGAAAAGTGAATGTGAATCATGGTGGTGAATGTAGGAAACATTTAGGGGCATGTTTTGGATGTAGGTCCAAATATCATATGGTTAAAGATTGTCCATCTAAGATTGAAGTAAGCATTGAACAATCGATTAAAAGCCCTCAAAAGATTCAACATGAGAGTAGATCTAGAATGACAGCTAAATCTAGTTTGGTATTGGGAGGAAAGAGGAGAAATCTTAATAAGCCAAGTTTTGGAGTATTAGCAAGAGCTTATGTGATGAAAGCTAAGAGGGATGTTGATCTGCCTGAAGTAATAATTGATAAATTTTATTTTTTTAGAAACAATATGTATGCTTTGATATATCTGTTCTAAGGTTATAAAAGGTTTTAATATTGAGGTAGTATACTCTAAAATGAATGTACAAGTAACAAATCCCTTGGGTCAGAGTCCTGTGGTGAATAAATTGATAATAAATTGTCTTTTAGTTTTCGGTGAGCATACATTTCTGGTAGATTTGTTATTGTTAAGTTTTCATGAGTTTGATGCAATTTTGGGGTTAGATTGGTTGACAAGACACAATGATATGGTTGATTATCGAACTACAAGTGTACGTCTGAGAAATGCTGAGGGTAAAGAAGTGATGATGCCTAGTTTACAGACTGGATTGGCGAACAAGATAATTACTGTAGTGTTCACCAGAAAATGATTATTCAGGGTGCAGATGCTTATTTGGCTTATGTCACGGATTCATCTAAATCAATAAAAGAGGTTAGCGAAGTTCATGTAATAAGAGAATTTGTAGATGCGTTTCCTAGGGAACTTCCTAGAATGCCTCATGAGAGAGTGGTGAAGTTTTTGATTGAACTGGATTCTCGAACAACACCTATTTCTTATACTCCATATAAGATGACACCATTAGAGCTTAATGAGTTAAAAGAGCATTTAAAAGATCTTTTGAATAAGGGCTTTATTATACCAAGTGTGTCATCGTAAGATGCACCAATTCTGTTTGTAAAGAAGAAAGATCGAATAATACGCCTATGTATAGATTACTACGAATTGAATAAAGCTACATTAAAGAATAAGTATCATTTGCCAAGGATTGAAGATTTATTTGATCAGTTAAGTGGGGCTAATGTTTTCTTCAAAATTGATTTGAGGTTTGGATATTACTAAGTAAGGATTAAGGGTGATGATGTACCTAAGATAGCTTTTCGATCGAAGTATGGTCACTATGAATTTTTTGTAATGCCTTTTGGATTAACAAATGCGCCTGTTTTATTTATGGAGATGAACAAGGTGTTCCAATCGTATTTAGATCAGTTTGTTGTGTTTTTTTATCTATGACATAATAGTTTACTCTAAGAATAAGATTGGTCACTAGGAATGGAATTAAATTTCACCTCGTTGAGAACTCTACATGATAAATAATTTTATGCTAATTTCAGTAAATGCGAGTTTGGCTTAGAGAGGTAAATTTTCTAGGACATGTTGTCTCTACTGATGGTATTAAATTTCACCTTGCCAAGATAAAAACAGTGCTTGAATGGAATGCGCCCAAAAATGTATCTGTACTTCATAGCTTTTTGGGATTAGATGGTTACTGTGTACACCCTAAAACTTGAACGTTTGTTTGTTAATTCTATTAATAGATATGTATCTATTTTAGTGGTTTAGGGCCTTGATTATGTGATTGAGATCGAGGGTTCAAGCCTCCATTTTTAAAAGTTTTACTATTTGTTTTGGCTTAACCCTTATCCATGAACTTTTGACTTAAGTTTATTTCTACGTTAACTTGTGTCAATAATGAGCCTGGTGGGTCAATGGTTAAGCTTCAGTGTACTCTTTGGTTTTGTGTTCGAGTCTTTGAGTAAGCGAAGAGAGAATATATTTATTTTTCTACTCCCAAAAAAATTAGTTATTTTAAATTTATTAAATTATTTCCTTCTTTTCATTTTTCCATTTACGTTTTTTTTCTCTTGTTCTTTCTTCTATTGCTTTTGCTTCTTGTTGTTCCTCTCCATTGCTTGATCATTGATTTCTTTCCGTTAAATTTTTGTTGCTGTTTGTCAGGGAAGTTGTGTAGTTCGTTGTCTTTCGATTGAAAGGTTAATTGCATAAGTTTTGTGGTTGAATTTCTGTAACGTTCGCTCTCATTCGTTTAGGTCAAAATTGGTTTTCTGCTTAATTTGCTTGAATTATCTATTAAAGTGTTCGATTGGTCTTCTTTTAGGCAAATATCTTGAGGATAACAATCCCCCAATACATTAGGACTGTCAATTTGTTGTATCATGCGCAAGTATGTGTTGATTTTTGAGTTTAAGGTTTTTGCGTCGAAGCTTTTTAACATAACTCAGTTTTGTGCATTAATTCGAGTGTTTCGTTTGGGGAATAATTGTTTACTTGGTCATTGGTTTATTGTGTTTAGTTCTAGAGTCTTTTTTGTTGCTTCTATGTCGAATCTATACCAGGTGTGTAACAAAAATTCATGGCTGTCGACACCACACGGTCGTGTGTTAGGCTGTATGAGCCATACGACCTTGTGGCAGGCCGAGCTAAAGACTGTTTTGATATTGAATCACATGGGAAAGAGACATGAATGTATGTCTAGGCCGTGTGAGATACTTTGAATTTGGGTCACACTGGCGTGTGCTTGAACGTGTGCTAGACCGTGTAACTCTCTGTTTTGGGTCACACGGGTGTGTTCTCAGCCATGTGCTAGACCGTGAACTCTCTGAGTTACCCTACACAGCCATGTAACAATCCATGTGTTACGCCGTGTAACTCATTAACTTGAAACCTAAGTAAATCATCAGATGACACACGGCTATGTCGCCAGGTCATGTGCCTCACATAGTTGAGTTACAAGCCCGTGTCTCAGGCTATGTGGACCCAAAATTACCTAAAATCAAACCATTTCCAAAACCATTCCATGCAAAAATATTTAGACCAAACATACACATTTTTAAAGCACCAAAGTATCATCTAGACACATATATGTTTGCCACATCAAAACCCTAAGTTAACTAACTAATATGCCATTCAAAGGTACCACAAACAACAACCAAACATCACCTACTTAGACATGTTTTTAAGCTTAATTCCATGCATACAATTTTAGACCATTTAGGTATTAAAACATACCTCAATTAGCCATTCCCAAAACATCCAAAACATACCATGAAAGATCATTATCAAGCCATTACAAACTATTCAAAGAACCTTATATAGATGTACTTATAAGTGACCAAAATGACTTACCTAAGCAAGCATTGTAAGTCCATCAACAATCCACAAACATCCAAACACAAACATACCAAGTTACCATTTTACATATTCATCAAAAACACCATTATAAACCATCATGTACATGTCATTATAAACCTTGACCAAAATGCATAAAAACTATCGAATTGACTTCTGGATAATGTGATAGATCTCCGAAAAGCTTCCAACCAATAAAGCTTCCTACAATCTACAAAACATAGAAAAGCAACTGCGTAAGCAATTAATGCTTAGTAAGCTCGTATAAACTAAACACAACTTACCAATGCATTTGCATAATATAGAGCATAAGTATAATGTCAACCAAAACCATAAGTTTGATATTAGCATATACATCACCATCAAATACATAAGTTAGCTCACTTGTACATAATTCAAATGTATTAACCATAAGATAAGTCAATTTCCATACGAAATTCATCATCTACTTCATATATTCTTTTCATAAAATTATACTCAATTCCATTTGAATACTTACCATTTCATTCCCTTTTCTTGCCCGTTGAACTATCTAGAATTTCATTAGATACTGGGGAAAGCTCAAACAAAGTGTGCATTTACAAATAACCATAACCTTTCCTTTACGTCATTACTCACACGAGCTATGAAATGGGACTACTCACACAAGTTGTGGGTCAGAATGTAAGCTACACGATGCTACTCACACGAGCTGTGGAGCATCCGTAACAAATGCAGGACCTCAGACATTGGTAGGACACTTAAGACCAGCATTAAAAATATGAAATCCCTAATGACATGTCATTTCTATCCTACGAATTCCTAAGATTCAACCGGGACTTAATATCTGTCAATTCATCATAGCATTGATATGATTATACAATAATCTATTTACATTAAAAATAACATAGTAAACATTCAAATTAAACATCATTAATTCGATAATCGTTCATACGAACTTACCTCGACGACTAGGGGCGTAGAAGTTAAATCGAGCTAATCTGAAGCTTTTGCTTTGCCTCGATCTAGAACCGTACATAGTTTATCTTGATCTAAATAGAAAATTTCTATCAATTTAATACTTCTAGTATTCGATTTAATCCACATTTCATATTCATGCAAAATTACCATTTTGACCCCTAATAGTTTAACTTTTCACAATTTAGTCCTTAAGCTCGTATTTTGAAATCTAATCATTTTAATCCCTCTTATAGGCTAATCAAATTCTTTCACCTTTTTAACATTTTGACACTATATGCTTTCGTCTATAGTTGACAACAGGATCATGTATAGTTAACCAGTCCATTCACAAAATCGCATCAAACTCATCAAATTGCAGCAACATCAAATCAGCCGGAAAGTTAAAACCCCTAACCATTAAAGGACAATTTTTACAGACTTTATCAATTAACGTATGTTGACCTAAAGGGTTCGTTACTTTAACCACAAATTTTGTAGCCTCAAATGGTATTTTCTGATTTAACACTAAAGTTGTGCATACATATGAGTGTGTTAACCCCAGGTCAATCAAAGCAATAACATTAGTATCAAAGATAGAAAATATACCAGTGATCACATCAAGTTCTAAAGCTTCCTCTCGAGCACAAATTGCCTAAGCCCTAGTTGGTGCCCGTGCCTCAGATCTAACAGTAGAATCCTTTGTTCCACTTTGACTGTTACTCATATTGCCAGTGTTTCGGAGTGGTCTCCCTGTTGCAGCCGTATTACACGAACGAGTATTCTGAGCCTTCTCTTTACCTGATCTCTCAGGGAAATCTCTAAGAAAATGATCATAGGAACCACATTTAAAACACAACCCATCTTTCAATTTGCATTCACCGAAGTGTTGCCTACTACATTGCTGACATTCAGGCTTGTTGTTCCTAACACTACCCACACTCGTTACAGATATAGCTTGAGGTTTTGAGGTCGAATGCTTCTTTCCTTTATCTCTCTAAGAATAACCTCCCAAAGTTGATGAACAACTGTGAAATTCTTTTGTTTTATTTGATGGAGATGAGAATGATTTTCCCATAAGTCATTTTCCCATATCACGAGCATCAGAATCTGCTTTTCTTTTAACTTTGCTAAGCTCATCGGCCTTGTGTGCTCTATAAACCAGAACTACAAATTCTTTTACCTCAAGAATCTTGACAAGAAACTTAATATCTTCATTTAGACCGTCTTCAAAATGTGTGCACATGACAACTTTAGATGGTATGCATTCCCGAGCATATTTACTGAGTCATACAAATTCTTTCTCACACTCAGCCACTGATATACGACCCTATTTCAATTCCAAAAATTCTTTACATTTCTTGTCGAGAAATCACTCGCTAACATATTTCTTCCGAAACTCTGTTTAAAAGGATTTCCAGTTTACACAATCCCTCGGTACTATCATAATCAATGTATTCCACCACTAATATGTTGAGCCTTTTAATAATAATACAACACATTCCAGGCATTCAACCGGTGTATAAGATAATTTATCAAAAATCCTCATTGTGTTCCAGAACTCAGCTTTCTATTGATCGTCTTCGACTATACCACGAATCTCTTCAGCCCCATACTTTCAAATTTTATCATTTGGTGGCTTGCTTGTACGTGTTTGTTCCAAACCCTAAGGAACTATAGGGACAAGTTGGGGTACCGGTGGGGTGGAGGTCGTTAAGCCATTAGGTTTGTTTTTACAAACTCTGTAAACCATTCGAACATCATCTAGAGGAAGGCTTCTTTATCATCTCCTCCTCAACCCTCAGACGCGGGCCTACTACCACTAGAAGCTGCTTTGTGAACAGAGGCTTATGCATTACTTTCAACTTCATCGGAATTGGCTTGGTTGGATGACATTTTATCCATATGAAAACATAGTTCACTTTGAGCTAGGAGTTATCACACTATCATAGTTTATATAATGACATGTATTTTTAGACTCTATACATGCTATGTTCAGTTCGAAAACCGACTAAACAGTAACTCTGATACCATTAAATGTAAATTTAATAAAAATCACTTTACAAACTTATTTATTTCCCAAAAAAGATCATAATCTACCATTTAACATCAAAAACCATTCAAAAACATTCATTACATAACCTTCAACCTTTAACAATTTTATAAATTGATCCCTAGGCTAGCTAGATTAAGCTAAAACGAACTCAAAAATATAAATTTCATTAAAAATGGAGCTTGAATGCATACCATGCAAGAAGAAATAAGCTTTTCCAAATTCTCTTCCTTCTTTAATGGCTAAAATCAATTTAGGGTATTGAATGGAGAAGATGAAATAATTTTGTTTTATTTAGTTTAAGCTTAATTTACTGAATTACCATTTTAACCTTTAAAAACTTTAATAATTTCATCAAACCACGTCCATAAACATCCACTATCACCTTAATTGGTATATTTACCATTCAAGCCCTTTAGGTTAAGGTTTCACATCCATTTGACCCTTTTAACTTATAGAACTCCACTTTTAAACTTTTTACGATTTAGTCCTTTTTTTACTTAACTAATCATGTAAATATCAAAATTTCTTAATGAAATTTTAATACAACCTTAGTAAAATCTCGTAGACACTAAATAAAAATAAAATAATAATTTACTCGTCGAACTTGTGGTCCCAAAACCACTATTTTGATTTCATTGAAAACGGTCTGTTACAGCATCTTTGTAGGATAATTAATAGTCATGCTTATAGAGTATACAATACTCGAACTAATACTGTTTTGGAATCAATAAATATGATTATTTATGATTCACTTGTCCCTAAAGAAGATCAACTAGAAGATGATTTAGTAGAGAATCCAACAACTAGTCCAATAATAGGTAGAACAGAGACAATCTTCTCTAATAAGCAAGAAGTCAAGAAAGAATGCAAGATTAACCCTCTAACCAAATTTTTCAAGAATCATCCTTTGGAGAATGTCATTGGAAACATTACTGATGAAAAGAGAACAAGGGGGAACAAATAAACTTTAGAGATATAATCAATATTGAATGTTATGTTTCAATCTTTAAACCAAAAATAGTGGATGATGCCTTAAGAAATGAGCATAGGTTGGGAGCAATGCAAGAAAATTTACAATAATCATTCAAAATGAGGTTTGGAAACTTATTCCTCGTCCATATGGATGCAACGTAATAGGCATTGAATGAATTTTTAAGAATAAAAGTGGCGAGCATTGAAACATTACGAGGAACAAGGCTCGCTTAATGGCTCAGGGGTATACATAGGTCGAGGGATGGATTTTGACGAAAAATTTACTCCAATAACAAGGTTAGAATTTATTCAGATTTTAGTGGTTGATAATTTTTATCTTGATATAAAACTATTTCAAATGGACATCAAAAGTGTATTCCTAAATGAATGGCTTAATGAAGAAGTCTATGTCGAACAATCAAAAGGGTTCATCGATCCACGCTATTTAGATAATGTTTTCAAGTTGTCTAAAGCATTGTACAAACTTAAACAAGCTCCGAAAGCATAGTACAAATGCTTGTCTATATATCTATTACAACAGGGGTATGTTCGGGGTAGTGCTTATAAGACACTATTTGTAAAGAAAGGTGAACATAGTATTACTTATGTTCAAATTTATGTTGACGATATTATTTTGGGTCAACCTCTAAAATAGCCAAAGATGAATTTGTTTGACTCATGAAATTGGAGTTTGAAATGATTATGGTCAGGGAATTCACATACTTTCTTGGGTTAGAAGTCAAACAACTTGGAGGCATTTTTATTAGTCAAGAAAAGTATGTTTCAAACATGGTTAAGAAGTTCAATCTTGGCCAAGCCAAAAATGCTAGAACTCTAATGAGCTTTAGTGATAAACTCGAAATGGACAAGGTAGGAGTTTCGGTTGATAGCACAATGTATATTATTATTATTATTTGGAGTATTATATATTTGAAAACAAGTAAGCTTGACATTTGTCAAATTGTAGGTGTTTGCACATGTTAACAAGTTTACCAAAGGAGTCGCATCTTAAAGAAACAAAACATATTATTAAATGTGTGAAAGGTATGGTTGATTATGGTTTATGGTTTAAAAAATCTTAGCATGGCATTTGTAGGATATAGTGATGTGACTTGGGCTAAAAGTGTATATGATTGTAAAAGTCTTGTAATACCCCACCCAACGTAGTCTTATTGATGAACTGTATGAGCTAAAGTTAAGTTAAGATTTATGTTAAAGTAACACTAATTTATGTTTTATATGTCAGTGTGGTATTTGTATTAGTTATGCGCCATGAGTGGTGGACTGTATGATTTTAAAGTAAGCTTGTTAAGATATGGTGTTTGGGCGAAGTCTAAGTTATAATTTTTATGGTTTGGCATGGTCATAGTGAGGAACTCGCCAATCAGTGTTTCTTTTGGAAAGACTGTGTGTTAAGACCTTTTGTTTGTGTACGAGAGTAAAATATTGTAGGATTGTAGATCTGAATGTTATCTGTTTGTGTACGTGTGAATTCTGTTTAGTTTTAGTTGTGTTTTAACTGGGATTCAGTTAGAAATATACCAAAATGTATGTATTATAGCCTCTAATGATTATGTTGACCATGAAAAAATGGAGTTAGCTTTGCATGTTAGTTATGTATTATGTTATTCTTGAGAGAGAAAGTTGTAAGATATAAATATCAGTGAAAACCTTCATAGTGTGAGGTTTTTCCCTTCTCTTTTATTTTGCTTTGTTACATTTTAAAAATCCTATTGAGAGGATTTCGTTGGAGAAGAAGCAACAAGTGATCGATTAGAAAGAAAGAGTTGTGCATGCAGTAGTAGTGATATAATAACTTCATTGGAATCATTTATGAGAATCCATACTATATGATTTCTCTCTCTGTTATATTTTTTCTTGTGTAACCTTAAAGTATAGTTGTCATAGATAAAGTCCAGGTGAGGACCTGAACTTGAAACTTTGGAATTTGTTATATGTAATTGTTTGTGTGTGTATGTGTGCATGTTCATGGCATAAAACATATACGACTTTCTTTGGGGTATGAACTTGGTATCCAAATAAGATGAGCCACTGGTAGGGCATGTTAATTTCAAATCAGAATGGCAGATATGTGTGTCCACTGGTAGGGCATGCTAATTGCTAACCAAATGGGGATATATGATAGGCAACTGGTAGGACATGATAGTTGTTGGTAACCAGTTTGGCGGCCACTGGTATAGTATGTTAGTATTACGTTTTGGTAGGGCACACTTGTTGCTAACCAACCTAACATTATGAGTTTTGGCTATGGTAGGACATGCTAGTTGATAACTATGGAAAAGAGTCTTGTACTCACAGGAACACATAGGTGTTCAAAATGATATGATACAAAAGATCTATTTTGATATGTGGAATCCGAGGTTCAATCTAAAGAAGGTTATGAAAGAGTAAGTTAATATGTTTATGTATGTGTTATATGATATGTTATGTATTGAAAGGAATAAAATAATACGATACAATGTGTGTTGTGTGATATGTATATCAGTTAATAAAAAAGAAAGGGTAAATATTAAGAAAATATGTTTTGATTCTTGTTGACGCGTTAAGATCGTAGTGTATTTGTTAAGAGTTGATAATTGAAATATTGAATCTGCCCTAGTAAGTTTTGAAAGTATGTATGAGTTCGCCTGAAGAAATGAGAAAAGACTGTAATAATGGAAAAGCATAAGTTCTGTTAAGGTTATAGTGATAGGTGGAGGAAAGGATAAAAGTATATGCCCAATGTTATGAAAAATGGTATGCGCAAGATGTGGGAAACCACCCAAAAGGTTAAGTGTTCACTTATGAGATAAAAGTGTTCGCCTGTATGTCTCGACGTATGAAGGCTAGTATATTAGTCTGTGTTATAAACTTGCAATGTATCTGTTCTTATTTAAGTGTTGAGTTTTTCTTGTTAGAACTCACTAAGCTCTTTTGAACTTACTCTATTTTCTTTCCCTCCTTCCAGATGATCTTCATTACAGGATTGTTGAATGGACTAAGCCAGAATAAGCATTCTCTATAGTAAGCTTCTATTTTTGTTTTGTAACATGCATATTTTTTGGGGGTGGCGTGTAATTCTATTTTGAAAATGAATCTATATTAAATAGTTTTCTTATTCAGTTATCGCTTTATAAGAATGTTACCCCTTTAAGGGATTTGTTAAAGTTTGTTAAGTCTTGATTTATTAAATGATTTCTACTAGTAAATGCCAACTGTTTATAAGTAAGCATTACTACTAGTATTGTATTTTAAAGAAGAATTTCAACCAAAAAGATTTTAAATCCATTAACTTTTATTCTATTGCGTATACTATTAAATAAACTTGTGTTTTGAATAAGTTTTCGGAGGTTCCTCCTAGTTAAGTTAATATGTATCATAGTTGAACTAAAAATCAAATTAGGCGTATATTTGTTTTCTGTCTGAGTAACACTTCAATCGACCTTCGGGGATTGGGGTGTTACAGTACCTCTGAGAGGTGTTTCTTTCTAAAGAATAATCTAGTGTCTTATCACAACAAGAAAGAAAACCCCATCTCCCTATTAACAATTAAGGTTGAATATATTGTGGTAGGTAGTTGTTTACACAACTTATTTGGATGAAACAAATTTTTTAAGACTATAATATTTCAACTCATGTTCTAACTATATATTGCAACAGTACAAGCACCATCAATGTATCAAGAAATCTAGTATTGCATTTATACACAAAGCACATTGATATACACCACCACTTTATTCATGAGTTAGTGGAGAATAAAACAGTTGAACTCAAGTACATTCCAACTGAAAAATGACTTGTTGATATTTTTACCAAAAGTTTGGGTGTTGTACATTCCGAGAGCTTGATGAATTCTCTCGACTTGTGTCGTTTGTGACTAAACATCAATTTTTTATTTTTTATTTTTTCCCTTCTTGATTTTTTGCCCTTGGGATTATTTTTTAGAGGAACTTATTGTTGATTTAAACTCTACTCTTTGCTGATAAGATTTGGATTTTATGAGTCATTAAAGGAATTTAAGAGCTATCTAACTGTTGTTTTATATAAGATAAGGCTCATTCTATTTTATTCTTAGGATTTTTTTCTCTTTTATTTTGGGTATTCATTTTTGGTTATTTTGCTTTAAGATAACTTTTAATACCTGATTAATGGCAAGGTTCAAATGGACTACTCAAAAGAAATCAGGAAGTTTGTTCGACTCCTCAACCAAAGTTGCTGAAGATCTTTAACTCAAACATAAACTTGAAGAGTCTTCTAAACAACCACATTCTTTTACTAATGTGATCGAGAAGATAGATGAGATATTTTTCCAACTACAATAGACTTTCGATTATCTAAAAGGACTTGAGCTTGTTGCAAAATCTTTTAAAGGATCAAAAGAAAATCTTGCCGACTCCGATCAAGACACGATTTGAATTAAAAAAGATTAATTAGTTCCATTTGAAATTCTAACTAACTTTTGAACAATGAGTAGAGGTGAGGGAGATTAAGAATCCAACAGGCATTCCGGTTCTTTTAAGCGTAGGGATAGTTTTCAAATAAAGAATGTTAGTGAGATTCTGGCTCAAATGCTCAACTTAAAGCCAAGAGAAAATGGAAGATAGGAGACTTGGCTCCTGGTTCGATAAATTGTTCCAAAAGAAAAATAGATGTTTGCTTGAAAAATGATGGGGACTTTGTTTAGATAACCCTTCTCGATTTTGTGGATATCTTGGCTAAAAAATGTCAAGAGAAGGTGTCTGAATAAAAGTGTGTTGATGAGAGAAATATTTTAGTGGATCATTTTGAGAAATACTCACTATTTTATCTTTTAGAAAAACATGGACTTTCTTAAATTTGTGACTTACATTCAGCCATGTGAAGGAAATTATCCCAGAATTTTACTGCAATTTGCAATGTGATATGGATATTGAGGGCTCATCAAATTTCCATCATGTTAAAGTCCAGGGAAAATATGTATACCTTTACTCCTGATATCATCAATAAATTTTTGGAGAATCCGGGTATTCATTATGGTTGTACTAATGACTATAACAAGAATTTGAATATTATTACAAGCGGGTTTGTTCGAGCATAGCTTGCTATTAATATCTTATCACCTATCTGGTTGACTTCAAAGTATTGCGTGCTACACAAAATTGCTATTAACAAATGGCTTTTGGCAGTTCACAAGTCATCTATCAATAAGCCTTTAACATGTCTTCTTAACAAAGTTGGTCAGGAAAGTTGGTTTGATATCGGAAAATTTATTTTTGATCAGATTGTCAAACATGTAGAATCTATTTCTACTTGTGAGTTCCTTCCTTTCTCGTCTTTAATTTATCAAATTTTTCTTCGACAACTTAATATTAGATTGAAAAATAATGTAGTGACTGAAGATACAAAGAATTCAAGACTTTGAGCAAGTTTTCTAAAGTGAGTCATGTAAATAACTTTTTCCCTATTACATTTTTTTCCGCCAATTATTCCAACAAGCAAAGGATTAGGTGATCCGAAAAGTGTAGATGTGGTGTAAAAAACCTAAGTGTTGATTGTGTTGAGGACTTAAATTGATATTATCAACATTGAGATTTAATGGTTACATACTTACAAGGCTTAGTTTGTTGATTTGATTCGAGACTTGAAATCGTCGAATTGGTGATGGGGGGAAAGGATCTGACATTTTGGATAAAAAGGGGAGATCGAACTTTTGCCAAATGCATGGTCGGTTGTAGCTAGAGGTTTTAGTTGTTTTTATGTTGTTGTTCTTATTACTATTTATATTTGTTTTCTTGTTTGTTGCTTTTATTCGGTTTTGTTATGCCGAACTCGATTGTTAAATGTTCTTTTCTTTACTTATATGCACAAGTTTATTAGGCTTTTGGATTTTCGTTTATATTGTTATTGGCTTTATAAATATTTCTCATGTTCTCTTTATTCCTTACTTGTTCTCAAGGGGAGTTGTGATGCTTTTGTTGTTTTGGTTTTTTCAAAATGCCAAAGGGGAGATTGTTGGAACCTTTAAATGTCACATGTCTTGTTAAAATGTATTTTGGAACCAACTGTTACCTTCTTCTGTTCTATGAGTTATTTAAATAGGTTTTTGAATAAAGTCTTGCTCTAGTAAAATAGTTTTTTTTAACATCTTTGAAAAATTAAGATTATGTTTCTTATGAGCCATATAAGTCGGTATTTGGTTAAATAAATCTTTTTCAATACCTCATTGGACGAATAAATAATGGTTGACCTTGAGTTGATTTAATGGGACAAGGATAGTTGCTCAATCCTTATCGGTTATTTTTGAATTTGGAGGATTACATCAAAAGACTTATTGATTGCTCTAAAAGATATATTGACTATTTCATAATACTTATCAAGCTACTATTTCTTATTGATTGGCCATATTTATAATCGATATATTACCATCATGAGGTCCTATTTATAGCCAGTATGGATGTTTTGATTGGATCTATCGAATAGCAATACACTTTGAGTAAGGCTCTGTAGACGTAGGATTGTTGTATCTAAACTGTGTTAACAAAGCTTGGTTTTGCATTACTTTCTCTCCAACACTATAATGATTTCTATTTGTTTATTATTCTCGTTCAATTCCTCGTTGGTAAGACTTCAACTTACCTTTTGGTCTTGTGTTTGAATCCCCGCGAGTGCAAATGAGAATATTTTTTCTATTTCCTGGTGGTGCCACCCATGTGGTGGAGTTTGGATAAAATTTTAACTTTAAGGGAAAATCTAATAGGATAACTAATCAAATTTAGTAGAGGTAATAAGTAGTTTTTTTTAAATTAATTATCCTAAATTTCTCCCCAATTTCCTCACATGTCTCTCACATTCCCTCTTTTTTTCCATGTACTATTTTCCATTTGTTTTTGATGACTAACTTTCTGTCATTTCTCTCTTTTGGATTTTCCTTTCTTGTCGTCCATCCTTCTACTATTTCTTTCCTTCTTTCATTCTTTGCTCTATTTACTTGTTGCCTTTTGTGTTGCTAGATGTTTTTAATTAGAGATCCTTCGCTTGGTACAGTATTTATCTCCGTAAGTAGTTTCTGTTAAATTTTAGATAATATTATTGTTTTCGTTTCGTGGGAAAGGTTTGGAAGAGTATTTGTGTTTGTGAGATTTGATCTAATTGTTGGTCTTGGTGTACTATTAAAGAAGTTCGTGAATCATACGAAATTCTTCTAGCGAGATAGGAGAGTTTTTGGGGTTACTGTTACTGTTTGGGTAAGTAATCGTATGCCGAAGGGCTGGTTTTAGGAGTTAGGGGCAAATGTTCAATCATTCGTAGTTGAATTGGTGACTCGATTTTGTTATTTATTTCTAATTAGTCCATCTTAAACAATGATTTTAGGTACTGGAATTACGACTGTTGGTTTTGCATCGAAAAATGACAAGGTGTGTAATGGAAACCTCGAAAAACAATAACAACGCGATGTCGAAAAACTCATTATTGACGTCACACAACTGTGTGTCAGGATGTGTGGGTCACATGGGTTGGGTCATTTAGGTCGTATGGGCCACATAGACGTGTGTTAAGCTGTGTGGAACATAGGGGCTGGGCCAATTAGGTCGTGTGGTCCACACGGGTGTGTGGGCACAATTTTCGTAAAATTTAGGTAAGACCATATTAGAAGTGCGATTTGAGATTAGTTACTCCGTAGGCTCCGAAATGTATTATGTATGATTTATAGTTATAAAATCTGATATTCTACCTCTGTTTATATGATTTCTGATAGCATGATTTTATAATATGATGTGTTAGCATGTATGACATATATGTATTTGATATCTGATTAGTATTGCTTAAGCTATGTGGGACATTGATAAGATAGATGAAGTGTTGGCAATTCAATAATCTACCTTATCTTGTGGCTAAGACCACATATCTGTTATGGTGGCATTGCCATACTTATCTATATATGGCAGCTTGACTGCACTGTTCTAAAAAGTGACATATGCTCACTTATAGGTGTGTGGGGTTGGATGAGTATTTATTACCCTAACTTAGGATCAGATGGCGTACGGGAACTGGGACTAGATTTTCTATAAAAAAACTTTGTGTTTAAATGGACTTTTTGGAATTGTAATTGTTTTCAGACTTTATTTTCGCTTTGATATGATTTTGGTTGGATTTAGTAATAGTTTATCTTAAAACTACAAAACTATCAGTTTTTACAACTAAAACACGATTTTCAAAGTTTATTAACACAGAAGTTTCCACTTTAAAATATAGTATTCATTTAAGTGTCTTTTTGAAGTAAAATAAATATTTTTAACGAGTATTTTCCTAAAAATCAAGAAATGATTTGTCAAAATTAATACTGTCAAAACACATAATTCTAAAATCAAGGTCTAAGTTTAAAGCAAGTTAAGATAATTCCCTAAAATTCGACCATAACGTCTATACCGAATATGGGTGTTACATTAATATTTCCATCCACTTCCTCAAATTTGAATATGAATTAAAAGAATTTTCAATATCGAAGTTACATGCAAACTTTAATAAAGGTTATGTTTTTTTTATAAATTATATTTGATAGATTGACATAAATTTATGCTACGTAATTGAATTAAATGATGAAATTTAGTTAGCATTTCTTTAAAAATAAATATAAATATTTTTTTCCTTTTTTAGTAAAATGTTATAATTTTCTCTTTTTTGGCAATATACAATAAGAGGGACAAACTCACATCACACACGCACACACTATGTTCAAAGGAAGTTGCTCAAACAAAAGTCTATCACTTATTTTGAAGGTTTGAAACACATATACACTTCTTATTGGCTAATTATTCACCTTCTTAGGTGTGTTTGATAAACCATTGAAAATAAAAATTTTCAATGATTTAATTTTTTAATGTGTTTGATAACCATATTAATTGTTCACTTCATATAAATTTTCAACAAAAGTTGTTGAATATGATAAGTAACTATCTAGTTACCTACCACTTAATGTAGAAAATATTAAACTGATTGTATTTTTCAAAGTTTTATTTTTGAAATAACTTATTTCCTCATTTCATTAAAAAAATAAAATATTCAAATATTATATTTTAATTTTTAACCAAAACTATTGAAGATACATTATTAGTAAGATTAAAATTATGAAATAATAATTTTCCAAAAATAACGATATATTATTATTAAGCAAAAATAATTATATTTAGTGTTTAATTTTTAATGATATAAATTTAATGATTATAAAATTGAATATTAAAAATTCAGTACTTAATTTTCAATTCTCATACCTTTACTTTAATTTAATTTAATTTAATTTAATTTAATTTGGTAATGATAAAATGAAAAAATAACAAAGAAAATATGCATGAGAAAGTTAAAGATATAAAATAGTTAAAAGTATAAAAAAAAAAAAGGTGAAGTCCCAAGTTTGAGATTTTCTAATAATCCAATTTTTTTTTTCTCAATGAAAATCTTTAACTACGTTCATTGTACTAAAATGGCAACAATATGAATAGAATTAAGATGATAAATATAACCTTCGTTAAAATAAAGTTATGTTTGACATTAGATTTTGATAAAGAAAATTATAATTTAAAGATGGGATTTCTTTTATTGTAATGATTCATTTGTTTGTGACATTAATAATTGATAGGTTGAATATATAGTGGAAGTAGTGATGATGGTAGTAAAAAAAGGAAACTATATTAGAAAGAGTTATAACATTGGAATCCATGTATAAGAAGCTTAAAGCTTTGCCTATTTGCATCACCATCCACATCTTTATAATAATTTAACTGCACCCACTATTATATATGACGAAAGCCCATTGATTTCTACTCTTCTTCTTTTGAGGCTGGCTGGGTTTGGATTTTGGCTTAATTCCTATCGAAATTAATCATTCATCTACTTTCTTCAAAGTTCAAGCAGCAACCACAGGCTTCGCTTTAGAAGTCTTGGAGGAGGTGGTGGTTGAAGAGGAATGGGCATGGCGGTCTTCTTTCTTTGAAGCATTAATGTTTAGCTTTTCTTTTCTTTCATCTTGCTTCATCTGTTTTTCTCTGCACTCTTGACTACAAAACGCTGTATCCCCCCTGCAATAATGTTTCTCTTTTTCATTATTTGACAAATAATTCAACCCAAATATTGGCTTTAATTCTCTGTTAATAATTATAATTCTACATATAACTTCTAGATACCATATATTAATATAAATTAAAAAAAAAAAGTAAGAAGCAAAGACGGAGTTCTAAGGGAGGTTAAAATGTTGTTTGGATGGAAAGAAAGAGAATTTTTTTTTTCTCTTTCTTTTCTTGTTCATACAACTTTAGATTCAATCTTAATATATATGAACTGAATTTTCAATAAAATTTAAAAGAAAATAAATGAAACTGGATGAAAAGGAGAAAAATACCTATACATATATATGTCACGACCAGGAGCTAAGCGGCGATTACAAAGCCAACAAGCTCGCAAAAAAGGAGCAGCGGCAGTGGTGCTGCTGCCGATGACATGGCTAGTAAAAGAAGCTGGGTTTCTGGGCGACACCATGGCCAAGAAGCGTTGATCGTAACGGGAGTTAACGTCGGGGGATTCATGCAAAGGGTGGATTTGAGGGGGAGGAGGATGGGATATGATTGGGTCTTGGTGATGGTCGACGACATCCTCCGCGTCGGAGACATCGACGGTGATACCCGTCATGCTTGTCGTCCTCTTGATCGGCTGACGTGAGCGTTTTCCGAGCATCATCCTGCTATATGTATGCGTATTGGCTTTCTCTCTTGTTTTTGCTCTAGTGAATAGCAAAGGGAGTGGGAATGGAAGGAAAAGCGAGGTGGGGGAGATAAATTAAGGGAGAGAGGATTGAAATGTAAAACATGGTTAATTATGTATATTTTAACCTTTAGGGAAGAATCAAGGGAATCTTTGGCACCCTCAGCTGGAAGTTTTTAAATACGAAAGAGATTCATTTGGAGTTTTGGGAAGGTTAATTATTTAATTATATAAAAGTCCATTATTGCTATGTGTTGGGTTGCTGCTGGCATTGCTTTTACAAGCCTTGACATTTTGTTGCTAATGTCCCATCTTTCTTTTCTCACCTTTGGACCACCCCTATTCCTTTTTCATCTCTCTACCAAACTTAGGAATTCCAATTTCATAATAACACTTTTAAAAACTTTAATTTAAGTTTTAAATGTTTAATGTTGGTGTTAAAAATATTTTTGAAAAATAAAATATGTCTAAATGATATTTAAATTTGTTAATATTATAATATTTTAGTAAAAAATAATTTTGTTGATACATAGTATTAAAGAGGCAGATGAGAAGGAGAGTGGGCAGTGTCGAAGAAGATCAGTTCATCCACTCTAAGTTTGAAAGCCAAAAATAAAAAATAAAAATAAAGACTCTTCTCTTCTCTCTAAATTTTAATACGTTAAGCATTCATCCTAACTCTATTTACTTTTTTGGCTCTCAATCTTAGAGTGGGTGAACCGGCTTTCCTCGACACCGCCCCCTCTCCTCTTTCTTTGTCTCTGTTGATTTTATATATCAACAAATTCATTGTAACCCATTATTAATATTTTGATATATGAAATATAAAATTTAAATATTTTTTAAAAAAATTAATTATTTGTAAAATTTAATGTAAATATATAAATTATGTTTTAAATATAAAAAATATAATCTTTACAAATTTAAATATATAACATTGGTTTCTAAAATATACAAATTTCATTAACAATGGATTATAATTAGTTAAATATCTTAACTATAATTCATTCAACTCAATGCACTTTTGTTTCTTAGTATTAGGGGATCTTTAATTACTTTTTCTTTAGAATTTTGAGGTACACCCACTACAGTCTATAATATATAACTTAGCCTTAAATCATGGCACAAATGCTACAATATTGACAACTTGGGAAATCACTACAAAAATCCTAGGATTTTAATATCAAATCTAACGTAATTTGGAGTTTAATTAATCTCAAATTTCATTGAAATTAAATTTAAGTTTGGTTTTAGTTGTCACAATAATTTGAGTTTTCTTAATTTAATAGTACGATTCAATGTAGTTTCACTTAAATTGAGCTTAAATTATATCTTAATAGATGTTATAGTTATATAGATCTAATTCGATTGAAAAGAAAAAACAAAAATGATTTAATTTATAATTAATATATATATAAACGTTAGGCTAGAGAAACTTTTAAACAAATTAATCGTTTGTTGTTCATTGTATTAATGAATTTTACCATTTTAAAATTTTCTTTGCTATTCATAAGATTTATAACATTTATAAATAAAAAAATTATTTTATTTAAATATTTAGTTAAATAAATTTATTTAAAAGGAAGGTTTGCCACTTATAGAGGAAAAACGTTAAAATTTATATTTTTTTATTTTTTATTTTTTCATAAGCCAGAAGAGTAAAAGAAAATTATATAATTACTTTATTTTTAAATATTAAAATTTAATTATGTATATCATAACTAACTCTTAACTTCTTATTTATTAAAGATTCCATTTTTTTAATTAAATTTATGTGAATGTTTTTAAATGCTAAATATTATTTTCAAAAAAAAATCTATTTTTTCCTCCAAGTCTCATTATTTTTTCTATTTTGTTTTGCATAACCGCAATGTTAACTTTTTGGCAGGCTATTACTCATCCTTTTTCTCTCCCTCCCATAAACTTTCTCTTTTTTTTTTTCTTTTTTTTTTCATTCCCTCCATGTGTTTTCTCTCTTTTTAGTTTGCAAATCTATTTTGTAGATGTCTCTAATGTCTTCACAAGTTGTGATGGACAAATGACGTTGCCTATTGTCGCTGAAACTCCACCGGCCATCAACAGTTTCTCTTGGAGAGTGGGTGGTTTTTTATCAACTTCTTAATCTGTTTCTGTTTTGAGAGTGTTTCAAAATAATAAATGATTTCACGAACCGATTTGGATCCGTCTTAAGTTTTATATGTTCTTTTGTTTATTTTTATTATTTAATAAGTTTTCACTTTTAGAAATTTTTATTTACTTTTGTAGCACGCTTTTAGTCTTGTTTATGCATGTAATTTTGCTTTTACAAGTGATTTCAGGGATGGTTTTGTCGTTGTCCTCTCTAATTTAATGGATGCTCAATTTTTACCCGTCACTTTGGACCATTCAAAGTTGATTCATTATCGTATTAAGTGGTTGCAATCACTTTAGATATATCATGCTTGAGTTGTGACAGAGCTAATTGTCAATGTGTCGTAATATTCTATAATGCTAAGATTGAAGCCTTTGTTGTATTAATGGAGCTTGTCATGTACCACCTACAACAAATAATTATTATTTTTCTTTAAATTATATGGTTCCATTCTTTCAATTTTTTCTTTTATTCGCGAAGGTTGCCTTTCAACTATATATGACTTGAAAAACTTTTCAGTCTACTGATATCAAATTTGAAAGATGAACTTTTAGTTTTGAACTCTTATATTTAGTTGGTAAAAAAGGAATCTTTAGTTAATAAACTTTTTATTTGATTTCAATGTAAAATAAGGAAGAAGAGAAAAATAGAAAAGAAAGGAAAACATAAGCATATAATTTTATATGAAAATGATCAGAATTAAACGTAAACGCAAGGAAGAAGAGAGTTATGGTGACGTGATGACTAGAAATTAGTTGTATCTCTAAAATTCATACTAACTTCAATAAATAAAAAAATTAAAATCAAGATATTTACTGACAATAATAATAATTAATTCTGTTATCGTAATTACTCCCTAAAAGAATAAGTGATTGGTCATGAAATCTTACTTCATTTTTATGAGCAGAGATCAAATCTCTTATCACATGGTTAAGGGATAAAGTAAACAACCACTACAAATAATAATGGTAAAATAGAAAAAATTATCTTTGACATACTTAACTTTTTAACTAAAATAGTATTTTAATTTTAGCTATAAATTTAATATTGATCAATAAAAAAAATTAAAACTATTTAGTTTTACATGGGTAAGTATTATAATTACCAATCAAATACTTGAACTAAAAGCAAACAGATTAAATTTCAAGTATAAAGATTGGAGGAATAATTGAAAAAAAAAAGAAAGAAAGAAAAAGAAATCAAGTTGGTGGACATCCAAAGCCACTCCTTCCAAGTTCCAAGCACTATTTAACTATTAATAGGTCCATTCTTGCATATGCCACAGCCTATAAATTATCACATAATTTCGTTGTCAGGTTTAACAATAATTGTTATTTTAATAATTTTACATTTGATATATCATCATAGTCAATATCACTAAATATTTATTCTCAAAAATTATCACTAAATATTAATACATATTTTATTATTTTATGCAATAATGCAACTAGATCTTGAACATGAAAGATGCAAAGATTTTGTGGGATTAATAAATGGAGCCGATGGCCCCTCTAAGTAGCAAATAGCTGGCCAATAATTATAGTATTTTGAAGTCTCTTTCTTCATAAAATAAAAGAAATCAATTAAGTAGTTTAAACCTTGCTTAATGCTTGTTAATAAAATCCTTTGTTTTAAATTTTTTTTGTGTGTTAGGGTTTGAAAATCTCAAGGCTAATGTTGGAGTATTGGGTGTCAAGCCATCTCCATGCTTCCTGCCAGGGTTTAATAATAAAATTCTTTACGTTAAATAAAAAACACTATTTATGTAGACTGAAACTTGGACAAAGATTTCACAAATTTGGTCTTTCTTACTTCAAAATAACTATTTAATAATTACATTATTTTGAATGACTTAAGATTTTGACCGTCAACGGGTTTAACATTGAGTTACAGTATTTGTATTCGATTTTACCTTTGAATTTTATTTTTTAATTCTATTGAAAGTCCAAATAAATTTATAAAGTGTTAATAAAAACCACACTTTACAAACTTCTCTCTAAATGATCAAAATCACCTCAATAAACATATATACTTTTAGAGTTGAGTGACTCGAATCCTTACTAAAATAAAACACACTAATAAAATAAAATTAAATTAAAATTTATATAGAAGTATACTTCTTTTATTTTACATTTGTTAGAATAAGTTTTTTCAACCTTACTATACTTCATCTATTTGACATTGATTATAATAAAGTTTTTTATCCTATAAATAGATGTAGTTTAAACTCCTCTTGTATCATTCGAATTCAAAGTGAATTTTCTTCTCCCGTACCCGTGATTTTTTCTTGAAAGGGTTTCCACGTAAAATTTATGTGTTTTTATTTTTTCCTTCTTTTTACTTTGCAGTCGTTCTATATTGTCATTATCAATGTTAGTTTCTACAAACTGTTTTCAAGTTGCTTGTCTTGATCACGGTAATAGCGACATTGAAGTATGATATTTCGTTGTTGGATCGCAACACCAGATTCGCATTGTGGCAGATAAAGATGCAAGCAGTTCTTGCGCAAATGGATTTGGAGGATGCCTTGCTAAGGGTAGATAAGATGCCTTCAATATTGACGGAGAAAGAGAAGAAGCGTAAAGATCGAAAAGCTTTAAAGCAATTACATTTGCATTTTTCGAATGAAATTCTATAGGACGTGATGATGGAGAAGACTGTCGTTGCATTATGGGCAAAGCTGCAGCAGCTATACATGTTGAAAAACCTTACTAGCAAGTTGCATATGAAGCAGCATCTTTATGCTCATCATTTGGAGGAAGGTGCATCTGTGCGTGAACACATAACTGTGTTTAAAGAAATTCTCTTAAACCTAGAAGCCATGGAGGCTCAGTATGATACAGAAGATTTAGGGTTAATTTTATTTTTTTGTTGCCTCGGTCTTTTTCAACCTTTAGAGATACGATTTTGTATAGCCGCGAATCTCTCACAGTTGATGAAGTCTATGCTTCCTTAACCTCGTATGACAAGATGAAACATCTTGTGGTTGGATCCGACTCTCAGTGAGAGGATATCATTGTTCGTGGAAGACAATAATGAAATACTGATGATAATCATGAGAGGACACAAGAACGAAATCCTCACAATAAATCTAAAAGTACATCGAGATCTTCAAACGGAGGTAAAACCTGTAACTTTTGCAAGAAAAAAAGGGCACATTAAATCTGAGTGCTATAAGTTGCAGAACAAGATCAAAAGGGAGGTTACGAAT
This sequence comes from Gossypium hirsutum, assembly GCF_007990345.1. Lineage (NCBI taxonomy): Eukaryota > Viridiplantae > Streptophyta > Magnoliopsida > Malvales > Malvaceae > Gossypium > Gossypium hirsutum. The sequence continues at coordinate 98,928,770 of NC_053425.1, forward strand.
CAAAAGGGAAAACAAATAAAACAATTCGGTGAAGCTGATGTTGTAGGAGACTACAACGATGGTAAACTCCTAGTTGCTTCTTCCGACAACTCTAAAGTGAGAGAGGAGTGGATCATCTATTCTAGTTGCACCTTCTTAGGGGTGTTCAGTCGGTTAACCGACCGGTTAACCGACTCGAAATTCTTGTAACCGAATTAACCGACCTCTCAAATTTTTTAACCGTTAACCGAACCGAATTTTTTTAAAAATAATTAACCGAATCGAAATTTTTTTCGGTTAATAAGGTCGGTTAACCGAATTAACCGAAAAATATGTGTTATTCATTTTTGGTTAAAAATTACCCGAATTACCCGAATTACCCGACTTACCCGAATTACCCGAATTACCCGAAAATTACCCAAATTACCTGAATTACCCGAAAATTACCCGAAAATTACCCGAATTAAATCACTACATAATTAAAAATATTACATAAATCTTTGAATCACTACATAATTAAAAATATTACATAAATCTTTGAATCACTACATAATTAAAAATATTACATAAGTCTTTGAATCACTACATAATTAAAAATATTACACAAGTCTTGAATTAAAACATAATTGAAATGTATGTTTTTAACATTCTCCATTTATATCCATTTCATCTTTCCAAAATATATTCATTTCATCTCTTCAAAATATCTCCATTTGCATTAAACCTAAAAAAAACCATGAGCAAAAATTTAGCATATAATAGAAATATACGCATTTAAAAAAACTCAAATAATATAAACAAACGAATAGATTATAAATCAACAAGAATAAGATAGTAGTAAGCATACCCTTCAACTCACGAAAGCTCATGAATCTAGGGTAGGCTCTAATGCATTCCAAGAAATGTCTAAACATTGAATCAATTAAATAAGTAAGAGTGATATGGTAAAAAAATTGAAACTATTAAAATAAAACAATAAACATACCATTTTCAATCTTGTCAAGCTCTTGGATTTGTTCTTCAATCTTTTTTATGTCTTCTTGTGATGATGATCTTCGAATCCAATCTTGAGTACACACAAGAGCTTGTACAATTTTAGGAGTTAAAGAACTCCTATATTGATCAAGCACACGTCCTCCGGTGCTAAATGCAGACTCTGAAGCAACCGTAGAAACCGGTATAGCTAACACATCTCTGGCAATTTTTGAAAGAGTGGGAAATCTAGGGCTGTTCACTTTCCACCACAATAAAATATCAAAATCTTCAACAAATTCTTCATTAGCCTCAGCTAGATACTTATCCAACTCAGATGTTTTATCCTCACCACAAATTTCCAACTCACGCTTTTTATACAAAGCTTGCATTCGCCTTTTCATTTTTTGTTGTGGTTCACCAATAGAAACATGTGTTGACACACTCGATTGGCTACAAGTACTATGGAGTGGAGGCTTATACTCATCAAACAATTCATACAAAGATTCCTTCAACTTTTGCATCATTTCACAAGCTTTTTCAGAACTAGACATTTCACTAAGTGCAAATTCAAGATACTTTAGTTTTTGTCTAGGATCTAAAACACAAGCAACAAACATAAGCAAATTCATCTTATCAATATCACCCCAATACTTATCATACTTCTCTTTCATCTTGATGGCCATAACATTGAAATCAATATTACTATTTAACTGAGCATCACGTAAAAGAATATCAATTTCGGAAAGCTCATCAAAAAAATTATTGGACGTGACATATGAAGTGCCAGATATACGCAAAGTGTCTTCATAAAAGTGTTCCAAGAAATCCCTCAAGTTTCTAACATTATCCCAATCATCCACACTAGGCCAACCCTCTCCCCTTTCAAGTTCAGCCCTAAAATTTGTATCTTGCTCCTCAAATCTCTCAAAAGCTCTCTCAAAGTTCTGAGCAGTGTCTAACATTAAGTAGGTCGAGTTCCACCTAGTACAAACATCAAGACACAACATCTTCTTGCACTCTATCTTTTCCACCACAACACACTCCTTAAACTTTTGTAATCTAGCTGGAGATTGTCTCACATATCTAACATCCCCCCTAACACGTTCAACAGATTTATTCATTTCCTTTAAGCCTTCAACAACAATCAAATTCACAATGTGTGCCATGCATCTCATATGAAGATATTTACCATTTTGAACTAAACCCCCTCGAGGGTTAAATTTCTTTCTCAAATAACCAATAGCAACATCATTTGAACTTGCATTATCAACAGTAACAGTAAACAACTTATCAATCCCCCAATTCAACAAGCATTTCTCAATCACCATCCCAATGGACTCACCCTTATGACTAGAAATTGGACAAAAGTTTAAAATCTTTTTATTCAATTTCCAATCGTTATCAATAAAGTGAGCAGTGAGACACAAATAATTAACTCTTTGTAAAGATGTCCATGTATCAGTAGTTAAGCAAACTCTAGAACAAGAACTTCTCAGAAGTTGTTTTATCTTGACCCTTTCATCTAGATACAATTGATAAACATCCCTAGTCATAGTAGTTCGTGAAGGAATATGAAACCTAGGACATGCCACAAACATAAATTTCTTAAAACCTTCACTTTCAACAAACTTGAAAGGTAATTCATCAATCAAAATCATTTGTGCTAATCCTTTCCTACATGCTTCTTGATCAAATCTCCAAGTTGAAATATTCCCTTCCCCCCCTTCAACTCCCTTTCTAGGTAAAACTAGTTGTCCTTGACTAGTGTCAACAACATTACTAGGATTTTTCTTACATGAACCAATATGATATTTCAATGACCCCGTACCATTTTTTTTCATATCACAACAAAATTCCTTTTCACAATAATTACATTTAGCCTTACTTGCACCCTCACTATTAATAAACTTAGTGAAGTGAGACCAAACTTCTGACCTTTGAGGAGGGGCTTTTCTTTTCCCAGTAGTTCCATTTGTTTGGATTGAAGCTCCAACTCCCGAATTTTTAGAATCTATCGAAGTAGGAGGTGTAACACTACCCTCAATAGATGTTGGTTTGGTTGACATTCTGCAAGATCAAGAGCAGCATATACAAGTTTAGTTTAACCCATTACAAAATTAAGGTTTAGATGAATAATTAAAGTATCAAACATATACAAGTTTAGTTAAGATATCAAAACACTAAAATTATTAAATTTATGTTATGGTTTCTAGATATATGTTGTTCGCATCTACCAAGTTAGAGAAACAAGCCCTTTAAAATCGGTAAGAAAAGCTTTTCTATGCTAATTTAAACAAGTTTTTGAATTATGAGTGAAGGTAGGTAAGCTGTCTGTTTTTTGCAGCTAAGTGACTTGGAAAAGATTGGTCTTTCATCAAAGCAGGTTTACAACTTGTTCAGCAGAGCTGCAAAAGGAATTATTGAGTGAACAGAAATTGCAATTTAACCAAGATCCATGTTGTTTTTCATTGTAATGTTCTGAGATTAATGTAATCAGTATGTTGTGGTCTGTCACTTCAGAATTGATGTATTAGTATCATGCAGTACATTAATTATTGTACTGTTAAGTTAGTTTTCTTAAAATCGTTTCAGACTTGTTGTCCTAGTATCGTGCTAGTACATTAATTATTGTATAGTTGAATTTTTAGAAAGAGTGAAGTAGAATGTCTCAATTTTCAACAAAAGTTACCTGGTCAAATCGATTCTGTTGTAAAATTATGTTGAAAATGAAATAAGTTGCAAATTAATTAAAAAATGAAATCGATTCTTACATTAATTACAGCCAACTGATCATTTTTTTTTCTTACATTAATTATAATATACATTAATTACAATATATTCAATAATTTAAATTTTAATATTTATTTATTTTAGGATCATGACTATTAAAAAAATTAACTCATTAATGATCACAGAAAATTATATTTAGTGGCTTTCTCAATGTCCTTAAAAAGGAAGGGCTTTCTAAGCTAAGTAATTAAAACAATTAACTATACTTATTGGGTTAGAAAAAAAAATGCTGAAGGAATTTAATTCAATTCACCGAAAAATTTAAAACCAAAAAAAGATATACCCACAAAGAGACAAAAAATATAAACTAAAAATTTATTTATTCAATTCGTGGAGCCTGGAGGTTTAATGGAAAGCAACCAACATTTGGTTATTTCAAAAGCGCAGGGAGACAAAATGGAGAAAGACAAATTTTAGGTAAGGTTTCTAAATTTTTCGTTGTATACTTGTATTTGCAAGATGATTTGTGCACTGGATGTTTAAAATTTTTCATGTATGTTTACCATTTTTACTGTTTAGGGTTTTTTTTACATAGCTGCTTGTAAATGATTAATTACATAATATATATACCTTAAGTGTTCATATGTACAAAAGAAGACAGCAATCATGGATATCATTGGTTAAGATGAAGTTAGAAGAAAGCAAACCTGGTACTCAGTGACTCCGGCGACTCCCGATTCTTCTATCGAGTGTTGACTGAGCTTGAGAATGTCGGGTGTTGGGTGTTAAGACTGAGGCTGAGATTCAAGGCTACCGGCTATGGCCTACGGGTGTTGGGACTGATGGATTGTGTGTGTGAGTCGTGAGAGTGAGAGTGAGAGTGACTGAAAGTGAAAGTGAAAGTGAAAAATGAAAATTGTGAAATTAGGGAGAAGAGGGGTGTTGTTTGCTGCTGCCTGTTGAGATGAGAAATGGACCAAATGGTAATGGACCTATTTGGTAAGCCTAAGAGAAAATTGGGCTGGATTTAAATTGGGCTGGGTTTTAAATTGGGAGGGAGTAGGCCTAGGGTGTAAATTCGGTTTACCCGAATTTTTTCGATTAACCGACCCGTGTCGAACCGGTTTAACCGTTAACCGAACAAACAAAAAAACTTTAACCGACGCCCGACCGAATTTTTTCGGTTAACCGACCGATTAACCGAACTCGGTCGGTTAACCGAAAAAATTCGGTTTTAACCGACTAATGCACACCCCTACACCTTCTATATGAGTCCCAATCAGGATTGGTTTAAAACATATGAAACAATATCTGAAGGTGTTGTTTTGATAAGAAATAATACTTCAAGTAAAATCGTAGGTATTGGCACGATCAAAATTAAGATGTTCGATGGAGTCATCAAAACACTTGTAGCGTACGACATGTACTATAATTGAAGATGAATTTAATTTCTTTGAATTTTATTTCGTTGAGTAATCTTAATTCAAAAAGGCACAAGTAAATAACTAAAAATGGGGTTTTAAAGATTAACAAGGGTTCTTTCGTTATGATGAAAGGGCGGAGAAAGACTGTCAAGTTATATGTTTTGCAAGGTTCTATTGTTACAAGTGATGCAACTGTCGCTTCCTCTTCCTTGTTAGATAATGATGTTACTAAAATTTGGCATATGCATCTAGGGCATATAAGTGAGAATGACATGGCAGAATTAAGCCAAAGATGAATTCTTGATGAACAAGGCATTAGCAAATTGAAGTTCTGTGAGCACTGCATTTTTGGGAAGCAAAAAAGAGTTCGATTCACTAAAGAAATCCATAACACGAAGGGAATGCTGGATTATATTCATTCTATCTTTGGGGACAATCTAGAGTGCCTTTGAGGGGTGACGCTAATTATATGCTAATGACAATTGATGATATTTCCAGAAAAGTTTTGACATCCTTCCTGAAGCAGAAAAGTGATATGCTTTCCACGTTTAAGGCTTGAAAAACTATGATTGAGAAGCAAAAAGGAAAATAGATAAAACACCTCCGCACAAATAATGGCTTGGAATTATGTTCTAATGAGTTTAATAAATTGTGCAAATTAGAAGGAATCGTGAGACACTTGACAATTCGTCATACTCCACAGCAAAATGGCATTGTAGAACGGAAGAATAGAACAATCATAGAAAATGTAACGCCTCAAATTTTTGAACTATTGTTTGTTAATTTCTGTTAATAATTAAGTATCTACTTCGGTGGCTAAGTGTTTTGTTTGTGTGTTTGAGATCAGGGGTTTAAGTATCATTTTTAGATACTTTTGTTATTCTTTTGATTCAACACTTACTCTGGACTTTTGAATTAAGTTAAATTCTGTATAAATCTGTATCAAGAATGAGCCTATTGGTTCAATGATTAAGCTCCTGTATACCTTTGGTCTTGTGCTCGAGTCTTTACGAAAGCAATAAGAAAATATTTTATACTAATTCGTAAAATTTAAATTTTTTTAATTTATGAAATTATTTTTCTATTTTACCTCTTTATATGTTTTTATGTTTTTGTTTTTTGTTTTTCCCTTTTTCCTTTCTTATTACCATTTTCTTTTCTCCTCTATTTTGTTTTCGTTCCCTTTTATTTTTTTCATTAATCTTGCTACTATTTTGTAGAAGGAATTGTGTAGTTGTCGTATTCGACTGAGAAGTTATCAGCATAAGTTGATTGTTGAAGTTCTGTTAACATTACTTGTTTGTTAATTGTCAAATCGGATTTTCCTGTTCGTTTTGTTAAATTGCTCTTTTTGAATGTTCAATTTGTTTTTGTTCTTAGGTGAAGGGACTACTTGTCAAGATCCTCCATTTTTTTAGGTGCTTAGGTTGATGTTTTTTGAACAAGGGTAAGCGATATGTTGCATTTGGGATTTTTGGGTCGAAAGTTTGACAAAACTTTAATCGTGAATGCATTTGTTGTTGGATTAGTTTGGAAATTATTTGATTAAGCAACTGGCTGTTGTTTTTAGGTTCTAGTACTATTTGCGTTGCTTCCTTATTGAAACTGTATCAGGTGTGTAATGAAAACTCGAAGTTTAACGATTTCTGAATGTCGAAAAACATGACTATCGATGCCACACGGCCGTATGCCATGTAACTCACTGTTTAGAATTTAGAGTCACACGGACTAAAGACACGGGCATGTGTCTAGGCTGTGTAACTCATTGTTTTGAATTTAGGGTCACACGGGCTAAAGAAACGGGCATGTGTCCAGGTCATGTAACTTACTGTTTATGAATTAGGGTCACACGGGCCAGAGACACGGGCGTATGTCCAAGCCGTGTAACTTACTATTTTGGGAATTTGAGTCACACTGCCATGTGCTAGGCCGTGTGACAGGCCATGTGTGTTAATGAGCTAGGCGACATGGACATGTGCTAGGCCGTGTAGACCACACGGGCCAACCACCTTGGTCGTGTGAATACACACGAGCGTGTCGTTTGAATCAAACATAGGCCTTCCGTAGGGTTTGTAAGCTCTGAATTAGGCTATAAAACTTATTATCTGATGATTTGTTACTGGAAATCTATTTATATAAACATATATATGCCAGGTTAATTGATGACCAAGCATGTTCTATATTGTCTGGATCTGTACCACTGTATACACATGTTTGATATCTATTAATTATGATTCCACATTGGGATGAGATATGTGATAAAAGAGAAAGTGTTAAGCCACACACACACACACACACACACACACACAAATATATATATGTTTCTGATTCAGGCAAGTTATTACATTCGATTTGGCAGCTAGTCTGCAATGTTCTGAATGTGACTTACAGTCACTATGCAGTGTGTAGGGATAGATGTGTATTTGATACCCTATTTAGTGTGCAGGGGTGGTTGGAGATGGTGTGTAGTAGATGGGGGCAAGACTCTGTATTTGTATCTAAATTTGTAACCGTATTTGATATATTTTGTATATGAATCTGTAAGTGTATCTAATATGTTCTGTATCCATTTCTAATTATGATATTTGTGACAGCCCTAATTAGACCCTAGTCGGAATGTGGTTTCGGGACCACAAAATCAAGTCACAAAAATTTATTTTTATTTTAATTGCATATATTTATGTGTGATAGTGTATGTGTGAAAAAACTTAATTAAATGTTTAAAAATTAGTCTTAGGAATGTGAATTTTCTTGAAAGGAACTTAGAAAAGATGATATGTAAATTATAAGGATCAAATAACAACAAGGTGAGAAAGCATGGATTTGCATTTCAAAATACCCTTAATGCATGAAGTGGCCGACCATGTGATGATGTTCCTCCACTAAGTCTAATTAAATATATATTATAATGGTAAATGATAAAATAATCTAAATAGAAAAATAGATTAATAAGAAAAAGATGAATAAAAGAAGAAATGGAAGGAGAGAGAAGTGTTCGTCTTCTTCTTGCAAAGCCAAACCTAAGTGAAGAAAGAAAGAAAAATTGTTAAAAGCATTCGGTCAATTTAAGGGTTAATCAAGCTCAAGAACTTAAAGGAGGGGAATCAAGCAAGGGCAAAGCGAGGAGCATCGAGTAGCCGATTTGGAACCGTTTTATCCAACACAAGATAAGTCCATAAGCATTTGTAAGGTTGATTAATTTATACATAAATGAGTCTAGCGTATCATGAGAGAATTTCTTTTGTTAGGTATTCTTTTGGAGTGATATACATATTTATAATTGTGGTCGTATATGCCAATTGAATTAAGTAAATTGTCTTATTATAATGGGTCAACATTGGCACTAAGTGTGCGGATTTGAATGGCACTATGTGTGCGGATTTGAATGGCACTATGTGTGCTGATTTGGATGTCAATACATGAGTGAATCTTCAAGGCACTATGTGTGCGGTGTAGCATGGCACTATGTGTGCGAATTTGTTTAGCACTATGTGTGCGAAATCGGTTGATGATATAAGAAGTATAGGGAAAGAATAAAGTGCTAAAGCTATTACTTGAAATATCGAAGTTGAGACATGAAACGTATATGCATGGATACATCTAGTTCATCATTGTTTCATACTTTGAAGAAAAAAAAGATTTAAACCATTTGGTTGTTTGATAGTCGATCGGATAGCAATATTTGGCTTGTGGTTGGATCGATAATCTAGTTAATTGTAGCATAGATCGGTATGGCTGAAATAGTTGATCTTACATTATTTCTCTTATGATCTCATGTTAATGGTCTGTATTATATTGCTTATGACTTACTGAGTTGAATACTCATTTGGTGTGTTTGTTTGTCTCCTATTTAGATTTCCTTGACCCATTTTGCGTGCTTGGAATCATCGTCGAAGTCATCACACCAGCTTGCAACATTTTGGTACCCTCTTCTTAGTTGATCTAAATGAACATTTCGGCATGTATAGGCTAATATGTATTTTGTTTGAACTTTGATATGTATACTTCCAGCCATGTGAATATGGCTTAAATACTAAGTTTGAATTTGGTTATGTTTAATCATGGTATAAATCGTCTTGGTTATAATGTGTAATGCTATTAATGAATTATATATATAAATCTATACATATGTTTGAGTGTTGAAATTGCTAAGAAATATTTATTATGTGTTTTTGGGGTAGTTCGATTATGACACATTTATATAGGTGATTAATTGCAATTTGGCTATTGTATATGATCTTAGTATTTAAATTGAAATTGCGTAATGGGTCGTCTGGTTATGCCTGAACATAACATAAAATCGTATGATATGGTTGTTATATGATGGAAACTTATGTAATGGTTTTGATTGAACTTGATAATGATTAATTATGTGTTCCGGCTATGTATGAATAAGGATCGTATATGGTAGTATAATGAATTATGCATTATTAAAGATGAACTTAACGAAATGAAGATGATAGAAGAAGATGCATGAAAATTTTACGAATAAGTATTTGGTTCGATAATATCTTGTAACCCATTCCAGCGATGGAAACGGGTTAGGGGTGTTACAATATTTGACTAAATAATATCTGAAAGTAAGATCAAGACTGTTTGTACTTAATTAGTTTATAAGTTCTACACTGAATATATAAACTCACTTCAACTGTTGTTTGGATTTCAGGTAATCCTTAGAGTTGATCGTTGGTGTGTTGGGAGCTTGGTCATATCGTTTAATTAACTTGTTATGTTATTTGGTTTTATGTTGTTACTATCTTACTGGGTTTGTGGATTTTAAATGTTGGGTTTTGTATTTTGGTTATAAACTTTTAAATTTCATAGGTTGATTGAACTCTAATTATTAAAGGTTGGATTTTTTTTGAAAGAGTTGATGTAGCTCTCTATACTGGGTCATATCGTCTAGGTCAGGTTTGGGGTGTTACATTTAGTGGTAGCAAAGCTAGGTTTACCAAAACGCGGGTTGTGTTTTCTGGGCACCCATTTTTATGAAAAGTATGGTTTTGAATAAAATGTTTGTTCGATTAAATCTGAAAACTTATTTTATAAAAGGCTGACTCTCCGGCACCGATCCTGTAAGTACTTCTACTTTAGCTATACTAATTAGCTAGAAAATATTGTAGTAACTAAACTTGTTGGCTTTAGTTAAAGATTGTGATATGAACTGTGAAATAATATATTTGATAAGAATTTCGAACTAATCTGTGCACTTTTTACATTGTAGATAAGTTGATATAATGAGTTTGTGAAGTAGCCACAGACATGGTTCTCGTGGGCATCGATGAGGAGCTCAAGCAAAGTCATCCTTTATGGGTAGTATGCTCAATCTAGAGACTAATGGGACTTTTGGTCTCCTACTACTGAGACTGGGTTTCAAACTTTGACAACCAGGGATGATGTATTGTTCCAAGCTATGCTTCGTATATTAGAGAGGGTCACTAGGATCCATTCTGGATCTAAGAGCCGAGGGTCAATTACTAAACAACTTTGATCGAATGGTGTTGAGTTATTTAAGGGTCTCACTGGAGTCGTCCCTATAGTGGCCGAGTACTGGTTAAAGACCATCGAGTGTATTATGAATGGCATTAATTGTACTCTTGTACAGAAACTAAGGCGTGTCGTATCTCTACTCCAATATAAGGCTTACCAGTGGTGGTTGACTATTGAGCAGGGCGCCTAGTCTGAACAAATCACTTGAGATTTCTTCAAGAGTGCCTTTCAATGTAAGTATGTGGGGCAAGTTATGTGGAGGCTTGTAGACGCAAGTTTATGAACTTAGTTTAAGGTTAAAGGTTTGTGGCCGAGTACGAGGCTGAGTTTCTGTGATTTAGTAGGTATGCTTGCGGCCTGGTTCCGAACGACTCTGAGAGAAGTATTCTGCTTGAAGAGGGACTGGGATATAGTTTGAGATTTCTGATAGCTCCTCAGAAGAAGCAAGTTTTTATGGCCTTGGTTCACAAGGCGAAGATAACAGAAAAGATGAAGTGCACTGAGTACGAGAGGAGAGACCAAGAGAGAGGTCAAAGTAAGCTCAAGAGGGATTTAGGTCATTATAGTTCTGTGCAATGCCCTAAGAAATGAGCTAGATTTGATGGGCCTTCGAGGACTAAGGCATCAGCTACAACGGCTGATATTCAGACCTGTAGTGATTATGGGAAACGCCATTCAGGCTAGTGCTGGAAGAAGTTGGGGGCTTCTCCTCAATGTGGGTCGATGGAGCATTGTGTTTGGAACTGTCCTTGCGATCTAATCAGGAGCAAGCTTCTGTACAGACTCTAGCTCCAGGTGTCGTTCAGCCACTAAAAGCCGCTCAGCAACCACCTAGGGGTCATAGTACGGTTAGGGGTGGTAATGGCTCTGATCGAGGTTAGAGACCACCGAACAGATGTTCAGGTCAGATTGAAGCATGATAGCCTGCCCTTCTGTATACGATAAGATGTCGTGAGGACAGAGACGACGCTGACATTATAGTGGGTACGTTCTTTATTCACTATGTTCTATATTTTGCTCTGATAGATATTGGATCCACTCACTCATATGTAGCTAGTATTGTTTCTGTGAATCTAGGTATATTTGCTGATAGTACTACTAAAGATATTTCTGTCATTAATCCCTTGGGTTAGGTGGTTCGAGTTAATAAAGTGTATAGACGGGTTTCGTTAGAGATTCAGAGTGTTGTGTTTTTGGCTAACTTGATGGAATTGTTGTTTAAAGAGTTTGCTCTGATTCTATGAATGGATTGGCTTGTGGAACATTGAGTCGGTTTAGATTGTGCCTCTAAAATGGTAACTCTAAATCAGATAAGGATACCAAGATCGTTATAGTAAGTAACTGTTGAAATTATTTCTCTAATGTATTCTCCGCCCTTGTAGCTGAAAAAATAGTTTAGAAAGGTTGTAAAGCATACTTGGCCCTTGTGTCTGATTCTGGTTCTGCAAAACTTTCTATTAAAGACATTCGTATTGTAAAAGACTTTCTAGATGTTTTTCCTGAAGAGTTGTTGAGGATACCTCCGGATAGGGAGGTTGAGTTTGATATTGAATTGCTACCCAGTACTGCCCTCGTGTCTATTGCTCCTTACCACATGGCACCAAAGGAGCTTATGGAACTAAAAGTCCAGCTTCAAGAACTTTTTGATCGAGGGCTCATTAGGTAGAGTGTGTCTCCGTGGGGAGCACTGATTCCATTTGTGAAAAAAATAGCAGCACGATAAGGATGTGTGTGGATTATTGTCAGCTGAATAAATTGACGGTAAAGAATATGTATCCACTTCTGAAGATTGATGACCTGTTTAATAAATTTTGAGGAGCATCTGTGTTCTACAAAATCGATCTTCATTCTAAACTCAATCAGCTTAAGGTTAAGGAGACTGATGTATAAAGACTGCTTTTAGGACTCATTGGTTGAACTCTAATTATTGAAGGTTGGATTTTTTTAAAAGAGTTGATGTAACTCTTCATCCTTGGTCATGTCGTCTAGGTAGGGTTTTGGGTGTTACAGAAAAGTTTCAATGTATGTTATCGGATTTTTTTTACTGAAGTTGTTTTGGACTAAAACAGCTTCTACTAAATGTTTTTTTGATTAATTGGTCTCTATCTATTGCCATTAAAGAAAAGACTCCACAAAAGGTATGGTTTGGTAACCCTGGTAATTATTCTGATTTTAATATTTTTGGGTGTCCTGCGTATACTCATGTTGATAATGGGAAATTGGAACCTAGATTCATTAAATGTGTTTTTCTTGATTATAAGACTGGTGTTAAAGAGTATAACTTATGGTGCCTGAAAATAGAAAAGTTGTGATTAGTAGAGATGTTTTTCTTGATAATAGGAATTTGAGATGAATGGTTTTGGAGTAGTAAAGAAGATACTTAGGATAGAGATTCTCAGAGATAGAAAAGCATGTAAATTGTATTTAAGTCAGAAAGGGTACATTAAGAAAGTTCTTTACGGGTTCAATATGCAGAATACCAAGCCTATTAGTACTCCATTAGCAACCCACTTTAGACTTTCATCGGCTTTTTCTCCATAATCAAATGATGAGATTGACTACATGTTACATATTCCATATTCTAGTGCAGTGGGGTCTCTCATGTATACTATGGTTTACTCACGTCCAGATTTGTCATATGCAATTAATGCAATTAGTAGATACATGGCAAATCTTAATAAAAAAACATTGGAAAATAGTTTAGTGGATTTTCATATACTTACGAGGTACTAATGATGTTTGCTTATAGTTTGGAAGAACTAGAGATGAAGTCATTAGGTATGTTGATTCTGATTTTGCTGGAGACCTTGATAAAAAAAGATATCTCACAGGGTATGTCTTTACTATTGGGGGTTGCACAATCAGTTGGAAAGTCACTTTACAAACTACAATTGCTTTGTCTACTATTGAAGTTGAGTACATGGCGATTACTAGGACTTGTAAAGAAGTTATTTGGTTAAAAGGACTCTTTGGTGAACTTAGTAAAGACCTTCAGATCAGTACAGTGTTTTGTGACAGTTAGAGTGCCATCTTCCTTATGAAGGATAAAATGTTTCATGAGAGAATCAAGCACATTGATGTTCGGTATCATTTTGTGTGTGATATTATTGCTTGTGGTGATATTGTTGTGAGCAAAATTAGTACTCATAAATATCCTATAGATATGATGACTAAGTCACTTTCTATAACCAAGTTTGAGCATTGCTTGGACTTGGTTGGTATTCGTCCTTGAAGAACACCCCTTAAGGGTTTCGTGGAAGAGGTGAAGAACTTGTTTGTTGAGAATTCGTGTAAATATGGAGATTGTTAGAGTTGAATGACTCGAATCCTTGTTAAAATAAAATATAGCAGTAAAATAAGATAAAATTAAAATCCATATAGAACTATACTTCTTGTAATACCCCTAATCTGTATCCGTCGCAGAAATAAAGTTACGGAGCATTACCGAAATAAACAAATCAAAAATAGACATTTCAAATTATTTAACATCCATGTCAGATATTATTCATAAAGTCCCTTATATGAGCCTTCGATGCCCAAAACATACATTAGAAACAAGTCGGGACTAAACAAGGTACTTAGAAAATTTTTCGAAAAATTTTAAAATTTTTCCTAGGTGCAGGGTACACACGCCCTTGTTGTCAAGCCGTGTAGGAATTTGAAATGGGGCACACAGTCGTGTCCCAGCCCGTATCTGTACTCATGTAACTCTCTGACTTGGGTCACACGGCCAAATCACACTCCCATGTGCTAGGCCATGTGTAGGTGCGAATGTCAAATGGCCAAGTCACACGCCTGTGTACCAGGCCATGTGATCAATTCTGAGCATTCTATTTTGAAATTTTAAAGATGCAGGGGACACACGGCCAAAACACACACCCATGGACTAGGCCATGTGTCACACATGACTGAGACACACATCCGTGTCTCTGCCCGTATGGACGAAAATATGTCATTTCCAATGCCACATTCCTCACCTAATTTGTCTTCCACCTATATTAACACTTAAATACATTCACCAACCAATTCAAGATATTCAAATCAAGTCAAAATCATGCCTTAAACATAACATATTACCACACACAACTAATATTCTCTTAGGCACCTTAAATGAGAATTTATTATCATGTCTACTTAATGTTCATATTTACTTAAATAATCAAATGCATATATGCAAAATCAAGCTCAATACTTCAAACATGATAAATCCACTTATATATATATCAAAACATATCAATCATAAGCCATTCAACTGGCTATTATAAATCAAACATTTACATGCCAACATTTTGGCTAATTAACCTATACATGCCGTTATAACCAAAATAAGATTACTATTTATACCGAAATGAGCTGAGGGATAGTGTGATCATATCATCACCAAGCTTCCAACCCAACGAGCTTCTGAATTACTATAGAATAGAGGAAAATGAAATAGAGTAAGCATATTATGCTTAGTAAGTTCGTATAACAGAAAATTAACTTACCATTCATTTACATTTAAAGTAAACATTAAAAATTCATCCAATGAAATTTGGCAATTTGCCTAAACACATATAATATCAAGAAACATGTTAATCATGTACTTCATGTGAATATCAAGAAACAAGGATGAGCTCATCATGTAAAAATTTTCATATACATATGTTTTCCACATCATATATTCATATAACATATACATTTCCATAATGATTCATCTCAAGTTCAAATTATTCCATGTCGGAACTTTGTCCATTGACTTTATTTGACATATCGATGGATAGATAGGTAGTACAGTCGAAGTGTATAAAACTGTAAGCCGTCAATTCATATTCAAGAATTCTCATACGAGCACATAAACAGGAAGCCCTCTCTCGAGCCATATAACAGGAAGCTCATGTGAGCCATATAACGGGAAACTTATCCAAGCTACATAACGGGAAGCTTATAAGAGCCATAATCAGGAAGCTCCGGATAGCCATCTATCGAGAAGTTCAAGCGAACTATATCGGGAAGCTCACAAAGAGCCATATATCGGGACGCTCATAAGAGCTACGGTGTGCCCACAACACATGCAAGATCACAACCAATCGGGATGCTCTGAAGAGCTATTAACGGAAAGCTCAAGAGGGCCAAATATCAGGATGCTCATGAGAGCTAAAAATGGGACGCTCTTTCGAGTTGTGGACCACAACCAATTCGGAAACCCTGTATCCATCGAATTTCATTTATCCAATCAGGACTTAATACTTATCAACCATTATCATATTTGACTGGTTTTCATACATGTAAATTGTACAATACACATACATAACATTCAATTTAAACATATAAATATACATAATTTAGTTACACGAACTTACTTCAACAATTGTTCGTGTACACAAAATCTATTGACCCAACACTTTTTCTTTTTCACAATCTAACTCCGTATTTAGTCTATCCAGATCTATATGAATGAATTTAACATCAATTTAATACAATTCCTATTCAATTTAATCCAATTCACATCCTAAACAAAATTATCATTTTGCCCTTATACTTTTAATTAATGACGATTTCATTCTTAGGCTCAAAAAATTAAATTCATGCAATTTAATCCTTATTCCAAGCCTAGCCAATTTTTACATATCACAATAGCAGTGCATATATTTCATAAAACTCAGTTTTTCCATGAATTTTACAACGTTTTAATTTAGTTCTTAAATCATGATTTCATCAAAATTTCCTTAAAAAAAGTTGTTTATCTATCAACAACATTTTATTTTCTACCACAAAACCTCATAATTCATGCATACTCATCCATGGAAAAACCCTAGTACTTTGATAACTTTACAAACTAATCCCCGAAATTGCTAGATTAAGCTATTACAATATCGAAAACATAAAAATTACTAAAAATAGGACTTGAATACTCACTTAATTGAGCCAAATAAGCTTGCTACTTTCAAGCTCTTCTAACTAGGGTTTCCATGTAAAAATATTTGGGAATGATGATGAAAAAGATGATATTTTTTTATTTAATCATTTATCATCTTTTATTATTTTTACTTTTCAATTTAGTCTTAATCTTTATTTAATTTTCCATGGATAACTAAGCATAATTATCTATTAACTCCTCTTAATGGTCTATTTTCCATATAAGGACCTCAAATTTTGAGTTCTATAGCTATTTGATACTTATCGCTACTAGAACTCAAACTTTGCATTTCATGCAATTTGGTCCTTTTATCAATTAAACATGTAATCGGTAAAATTTTCCTAACAAAATTTTCATACGATATTTCTATCATAATTCAGACCATAAAATAATATTAAAATAAATTTTATTTTCGAACTCAGATTTGTGATCCCGAAACCACTGTTCCAATTTCACTGAAAACGAGCTGTTACAACTCTCCCCCCTTAAAAATTTTTGTCCTCAAGAATTTTACCAGTAAATAGATTCGGATATTGCTTTCTCATTGTTTGCTCCAATTCCCAGGTAGCTTCTTCTTATCGTGTTGTTGCCAGAGAACTTTCACTAAAGCTACCTTTTTATTTCTCAATTTTTTTACTTCACGTGCCAGAATTTTGATCGGTTCTTCACTATAAGTCATATCAAGCTGAATCTCAACATCTGTTAGAGTAATAACATGTGAAGGATCTGACCGATATCATCGTAACAGAGACACGTGAAAGACATTGTGAATCTTTTCTAGTTCTAGTGGTAAAGTCAATCGATATGCAACAAGTTTGATTCTTTCAATACCCTTATACAGCCTGATAAACTACGAACTCAATTTTTCTTTACAACCAAACCAAAGAACTTTCTTCCAAGGCGATACTTTGAAAAATACCTTGTCACCAACTTGGAATTCTATTTCTTTTCGTTTAAGATCCGCATAGGATTTCTGACGATCAGAAGCTACTTTCAAGGTGTCTCGGATCACTTTCACTTTTTCTTCGGTTTCACGGATCAAATCAAATCTATGTATCTTTTTCTCACTGAGCTCAGTCCAATGCAACGGAGTTCTATGTTTACGACCATACAGAGCCTCAAACGATTCCATCTTTATGCTTGACTGATAACTGTTATTATATACGAATTCGACTAACGGCAGCTATTTCTCCCAACTGCCTTCAAATTCTAAAATACAACATATCGAAGCATATCTTCTAGAATCTGAATCACACGTTCAATTGGCCATTAGTCTGTGGATGGAATGCAGTACTGAAATGTAATTAAGTGCCCAGATCTTCTTGTAACTTCTTCTAGAATCGGGATGTAAATCGTGGATCTTTGCCTGAAATAATGGAAACTAGCACACCGTGTAATCTGAAAATCTTAGAAACATATAACTCAGCCAATCTATCTATGGAAAAACCATACATACCGAAATAAAATGTGCAGACTTTGTCAAACGATCAACGATTACCCAAAAAAACATTTTTCTTTTTTGGAGATAGGGTTAATCCTGACACAAAGTCCATGGTAACTCTTTCCCATTTTCATTCAGGTATTATCACTGGCTGTAATAATCTTGAAGGTACCTAATGTTCAGCTTTAACTTGCTGATATATCAAACATCTAGATATAAATTCAGAAATGTCACGTTTCATTCCCGGCCACCAGTACATCTTCTTCAAATCATTATACATTTTATTACTCCCCGAATAAACAAACAAAATACTACTATAAGCTTCGTGTAAAATCTTATGTATAAGCTCTAAATTTTTTGGTACATAGACTCTGCCTCGGAATAACAAACAATTATCGGGTCCAATCTAAAATTCTGAATCAGAAGTCGATTCACACTGTACCCATTTAGCTTGCAACTCATTATCACTTTTCTGAGCTTCACAGATCGGTTTAGATTTTAGCTCAACTAAAATTAAACTATCATCTGCCAATGACAAACGAGTATTCATCGCCCGCAACGCAAACAAAGATTTTCTGCTCAGAGCATCTGCAACCACATTGGCTTTTCCCGGATAATAATCGATAACCAGATCATAATCTTTTAATAATTCAAGCCACCTGCATTGCCTCATATTCAAATCTTTTTGCTATATCAAATACTTTAAGCTTTTATGATCAGTAAATATATGACACTTTTCACAGAACAAATAGTGTAGCTAAATTTTTAGCATAAATACAATAGCTGTTAATTTAAGATAATGTATCGAGTAATTCTTTTCATGTGGCTTAAGTTGTCTATAAGCATAGGCTATTACTTTACCTTCTTGCATCAAAACACAGTTTAGACCATTCAACGATGTATCACTGTAAATTATAAATTCCTTACCCGATTTAGGCTGAACTAGAACGGGTGCTTCAGTCAACAGGGCTTTCAACTGATCAAAGCTCTTCTGGCATTTATCGGTCCTTTCAAATTTCACATCTTTTTGTAATAGTCGTGTCATCGGTGAAGCTATCATCGAGAATCCTTGTACAAATCTCTGATAATAACCAGCTAATCCCAAAAAACTTCTTATTTAGACACATTTTTCGGTGGTTTCCAGTTAACAATTACTAAAATTTTATTTAGATCTACTCTGATGCCTTCAGTAGACACTATATGACCTAGAAAACCAACTTCTTGAAGGCAGAATTTACATTTACTGAATTTAACATACAACCATTTCTCACGTAGTGTTTGCAGAACAATTCTCAAATGATCAGCATGCTCATTTTCATCTTAGGAATATACCAAAATATCATCAATGAATACAACAACAAATCTATCCAGATACGGTCTGAAAATTCTGTTCATCAAATCTATAAATACCGCAGGTGCATTTGTCAAGCCAAACAGCATCACAAGAAATTCATAATGCCCGTACCTGGTTCTGAAGGTTGTTTTGGGCACATCCGAGTCTTTCACTCGTAACTGATAATAACCAGAAAGAAGATCAATCTTTAAAAATACTGTGGCACCTTTTAACTGGTCAAACAAGTCATCAATACAAGGCAGTGAATATTTATTCTTGATTGTAACTTTGTTGAGCTTTTTGTATTTAGTATATAATCTTAAGGATCTATCTTTCTTCTTAACAAATAGAACCGGTGCACCCCAAGGAGAATGACTAGGTCAAGTAAAGCCCTTGTTAGTTAGTTCTTGTAACCGAGCTTTTAACTTTTTTAATTCTGTAGGGTCCATTCTGTATGGTGCTATAGATATCAATGTTGTCCCCAGAACAAGATCTATAGAAAATTTAACCTTTCTGTCCGGCGGTAATCCGGGTAACTCTTCTGGAAACACATCAGGATACTCATAGACAACTGTCATTGACTTAATCTTCGATTCAAACACTTTGGTATCCAATAAATAAGCAAGATAAGCATCATAACCCTTTCTAACATATTTCTGTGTTGATATGGCTGATATCACATTAGACAACCCATCCAAATTATCAGATTCAAAACAGATCATTTCATCATTCTGCCATTTCAATACAATATAATTTCGTTTATAATTTACCATAGCATCATGCTGAGTTAATCAATCCATGCCCAAAATCACATCAAGCTCATCAAATGGTAATAACATCAAATTAGTCGAGAAATAGTAACCCCGTATCATTAATGGATAATTCTTGAAAATTTTATCCACCATCGCATACTGCCCTAAGGGGTTTGATACTTTAACCACGAATTCAGTGGACTCGACAGGAAAATTTTTTTTAGACACTAAATTCATGCATATGTATGGATGTGTCGAATCAGGATCAAGAAGAGAAAATGTACCAGTTATAACATCGAGTGCGAAGGCATCCTTACATGCACGAATAGCATATGTCATGCTTGTGCTTCAGATTTAATAGTTGAATCTTTTGCCGTACCTCGGCTTCCACTTACATTTTTGGGGTTTCGAGGTGGTCTACCTCTTGTAGCGGAGTTACTTGGCTTTAAAGTCTGTATAGTATCTTTCTCAGGCTTTTCCGGGCAGTCACTGAGATAGTGGTCAAAAGAACTAAATCTAAAACATGCTCCGCTTCTTATGTGACATTCACCAAAATGGAATTTATTACAGTATTTGCACTTGGGTTTAGTGTTTTTGACACTGCCTGCACTCGGTACAAATGTAGCCTGAGGTCTCAAATTAGAGCGTTGAATACTTTTGTCTTTCCCAGAATACCCTACAAAGGTAGTGTAACGATCATGATATTTCTTTGATTTCTTTGAGGAAGACTGATATGACTTTCCAATAAATCTTTTACTTGAAGTTCTGGTTTCCATTTCAGACTGTCTTTTCTCTTGACTATGCTCTTCGGCTTTGTATGCCCGGTCAACAAGAACACCAAATTCTTTTATTTCAAGAATCCCAACTAGCATTTTTATATCTTCATTCAAACCCTCTTCAAACCATTTACACATGGTGATTTCAGCTGGGATACACTCTCTGACATATTTACTCGGCCAGACAAATTCCCTTTCATATTCAGATACTATCCTATGCCCCTATTTGAGCTCTAAGAAATTCTTTTCTTTTTTTATCAAAGAATCTTTGACTGATGGACTTCTTTTTAAACTCAATTTGGAAGAATTCCCAGTGACCCTCTTTTTCGGTACAACAAAAGTCAGTGTATTCCACCATTGGTAAGTCGAATCTTTTAATAAAAATACAACACATTTTAGACATTCAGCTGGTGTACAAGATAATTTATCCAAAGCCCTGATAGTATTTTCCAACCAGAATTTAGATATCATCTTCAGCGGTAGCTCTAAATTCTTCTACCCCATATTTATGGATTTTATCTACAGGATGCTTACCAATTCTAAGAAGTTTCGTACCTTATGACATATCAGGAACCGGTTAAGAAACAAGGGGGGTAGAGGTTGTTGTACAGTCGGGTTTTTTCTTATATATTCGGTAAATCATTCATTCATCATTTGGAAGAAGGCTTCTTTAGCCTCTCCTCTTTGGCCTTCAGATACGAGCCTTCTACTACTTGAGGGTGCTTTTTGAACTGAAGCTTGAGCATTACTCTCAGTTTCTTCGGATTCAGCTCGGTTGGACGACATTACTATATGAAAAACATATTTAAAATGGTCAGGAGATATCACACTATCACAGATTATATAATGGCATGTATAGCTAAACTCGTACTTGCTACTTCAGTCTAAGAATCGGCTAAACCGTAGCTTTGATACCAATAAATGTAATACCCCTAATCTGTATTCGTCGCTGGAACAAGGTTACAGAGCATTACCAGAATAAAAGATCAAAAAGCAGATATTTCAAATTATTTAACATCCATGTCAGATATTATTCATAAATTCCCTTATATGAGCTCTCGGTGCCCAAAATATACATTAGAACCAAGTCAGGACTAAACCAAGTACTTAGAGAATTTTTCGCAAAATTTTAAAAATTTTCCTATGTGCAAGGTATACACGCTTGTGTTGTCAGACCCTGTGGGCATTCGAAATGGGGCACACAGCCGTCTCTTAACCTATGTTTGCATTGTGTAACTCTTTGACCTGAGTCACACGACCAAATCACACGCTCGTGTGCTAGGCCGTGTGTACGTACAGAGGTCACATGGCCAAGTCATACGCCTGTGTGCCATGCCGTGTGATCAATTCTAAGCATTCTGTTTTGAAATTTTAAATATGCAGGGGACACATGGCCAAAACACATGCCCATGTGCTAGGCCGTGTGTCACACACGACTGGGATACACACCCATGTGCTATGCCGTGTGTCACACACGACTGGGATACACACCCATGTGCTATGCCGTGTGTCACACACGACTGGGACACACGCCCGTGTCTCTCCCCGTGTAAATGAAAATAAGCCATTTCCAAGGCCACATTTCTCACCCAATTTGTCTTCCACTTACATTAACATTTAAACACATTCACCAACCAATTCAAGACATTCAAATCAAGCCAAAATCATGCCTTAAACATAACATATTACCACACACAACCAATGTGCTCTTAGGCATCTCAAATAACAATTTATTATCATGTCTACTTAGTGACCAAATGCATACATGCAAAATCAAGCTCAATACTTCTAACATGATAAATTCACTTATATATATATCAAAACATATCAATCATAAGTCATTCAAATGGCTATTATAAATCAAACATTTACATGCCAACATTTTGGCTAATTAACCTATACATGCCATTATAACCAAAATGAGATTACTATTTATACCGAAATGAGCCGAGGGATAGTGTGATGATATCTTTGCCAAGCTTCCAACTCAACGTGCTTCCGAATTACCATAAAACAAAGGAAAATAAAACAGAATAAGCATATTATGCTTAGTAAGTTCGTATAACGGAAAATTAACTTATCATTCATTTACATTTAAAGTAAACATGCAAAATTCATCCAAAGAAATTTGGCGATTTGCCTAAACACATATAATCTCAAGAAACATGTTAGTCATGTACTTCATGTGAATATCAAGAAACAAGGATGAGCTCATCATGTAAAATTTTTCATATACATATGTTTTCCACATCATATATTCATATAACATATACATTTCCATAATAATTCATCTCAAGTTCAGATTATTCCATGTCAGAACTTTGCCCGTTGAATTTATTTGAATTATCGATGGATAAATAGGTAATACACTCGAAGTGTACAAAACTATAATCCGTTAATTCATATTCAGGAATGCTCATACGAGCACATAAACGGTAAGCCCTTTCTCGAGCCATATAACAGGAAGCTCATGTGAGCCATATAACGGGAAGCTTATCTAAGCTATATAACGAGAAGCTCATAAGAGCCATAATCAGTAAGCTCCAAATAGCCATATATCGAGAAGTTCAAGCGATCTATATCGAGAAGCTCCGGAGAGCCATTAATCAGGAGGTTCACAAAGAGCCTTTAATCCGGGAACTCATGAAGAGCCATATATCGGGACACTCATAAGAGTTGCGGTGTGCCAACAACATATGTAGGATCACAACCAATCGGGATGCTCCGAAGAGCTACTAACGGGAAGCTCGCAAGAACCATATAATGGGAAACTCGAGAGGGCCATATCTCGGGATTCTCATGAGAGTTAATAACGGGACGCTATTCCGAGCTATGGTGTGTCCGCAACATATGCTGGACCACAACCAATTCGGAAACCCTATATCCATTGAATTTCATTTATCCAATCGGGGCTTAATACTTATCAAGCATTATCGGATATGTGACCGATTTTTATATATGTAAATTATACAATACACATACATAGCATTCAATTTAAACATATAAATATACATAATTTAGTTACACGAACTTACCTCGACAATTGCTCATGTACACAAAATCTACTGATCTGACACTTTTTCTTTTCCACGATCTAACTCCGTATTTAGTTTATCCGGATCTATATGAATGAATTTAATATCAATTTAATATAATTCATATTCAATTTAATCCAATTCATATCTTAGGCAAAATTACCATTTTGCCTCTATACTTTTAATAAATGATAATTTCGTCCCTAGGCTCGGAAAATAAAATTCATGCAATTTAATTCTTATTCCAAGCCTAGCTGATTTTTACGTATCACAATAGCAGCCCATGTATTTCATAAAATTTAGAATTTTTCCATGAATTTTACAACTTTTTAATTTAGTCCCTAAATCATGATTTCATCAAAATTTTCTTAACAAAAATTGTTTATCCATCAACAACCTTTCATTTTCTGCCATAAAACTTCATAATTCAAGCATACTCATCCATGGACAAACCCTTGTACTTTGATAACTTTACTAATTAATCCCCGAGATAGCTAGATTAAGCTATTATGATATTAGAAACATAAATATTACTAAAAACGGGACTTGAATACTCACCTAATTGAGCCAAATAAGCTTGCTACCTTCAAGCTCTTCTAACTAGGGTTTCCATGTAAAAATATTTGGGAAAGATGATGAAAAAGATGATATTTCTTTATTTAATCATTTATCATCATTTATTATTTTTACTTTCCAATTTAGTCATTTTCCTTATTTAATTTTCCATAGATGACTAAGCATACCTATCTACTAATCCTTTTAATGGTCTATTTGTCATATAAGGACCTCAAATTCTGAATTCCATAGCTATTTGTACTTATAGCTACTAGAACTCCACTTTTGCATTTCATGCAATTTGGTCCTTTTATCAATTAAACATGTAATCGGTAAAATTTTCCTAACGAAATTATCATACGATATTTCTATCATAATTCAGACCATAAAATAATATTAAAATAAATTTTCTTTTCAGACTCGAATTTGTGAGTCCCGAAATCACTGTTCTAATTTCACTGAAAACGGGTTGTTACACTTCTTTTATTTTACATTGATTAGAATAAGATTTTTCAACTTTACTAAACTTAATTTATCTATTTAACATTGATTAGAATAATATTTTTTCAACCTATAAATAGATTTAGTCTAAACTCCTCTTGTATCATTCGAATTTGACATTAATGAATTTTCTTCTCCTTTGCCCGTGATTTTTTTCGAAAGAATTTCCATGTAAAATCCGTGTGTTCTTATTTTTTCTTTCTTTTTACTTTGCGATCATTTTATATTGTTATTATCGACGTTAGTTTCTACATATACCATAATATTAAATTGTAGTTAAAAAATAAAAGTTAAACGTTAAAGTGAATGACGCGATATTTGTTAAAAATAAAAGAGATTTATGAGTGAACTAAATTAAACAAAAATATATATTTACATGTAAAAGAAAAGTTTTGATAGTTTTGTTATAAAAGTTTTTAAAAATTTCATAACCGAATTTATAAAGCTGTTATGTGCTTTTTATTTATTAGTTATTATATTTTTAATGTTTAATACTGTTCGTGAAATTTTTTAATTTTAGAGGCAGGTAATAGATAAAATAATTAACTTTATAAAATTTAATCTTAAAATATATAAAAATTAGCAGTACCAAGGAACATGTAATACGATAAGCTAAAGCTGGTGGATTTTGTCTCGAAACTCACACACAAAATGGAAACACTGATGGGTTAATTATTTTTCCAGGCTAAAGACGGGCTAATTTCATTAAATGAAAATAATGGGCCAAGCTCTAATGTCAATTCTTTTGCCCATTGATTCACCCTATTGAGCTAGCAATACCAAGGAACCACATGTATTTGTCTTCTCCTGCATATATGATTAGGGATGCTGGTCTACATAATCATGACGGATGTATATACCAGCAAAATTAATGGTGTGGCACCTTGCATTCAACTTATCTAAATGTGAGATATTATATTTATTGTGAGAGCAATTCAAATTATTATCATCTCTATTTT
This sequence comes from Gossypium hirsutum, assembly GCF_007990345.1. Classification (NCBI taxonomy): domain Eukaryota; kingdom Viridiplantae; phylum Streptophyta; class Magnoliopsida; order Malvales; family Malvaceae; genus Gossypium; species Gossypium hirsutum. The sequence continues at coordinate 98,954,619 of NC_053425.1, forward strand.
CTTAAAGTTAAATAAATGAGCTTGACATAATTCATAAATATTATGTTGTGCACATGAATGAGGTTAAATGAAACTACATATAATGACTCACAATCATATGAGATTGAGTTTGGAGTCAAGATACAAATCCTAACTCAAATTTATCAAAATAGAGGATTGTATTTCGAGACATATTTTTTTTGTTTTAGACCTCTAGCTTTGAAGTATGATTTCTCGAGACAATATAATTAATGTCTCAAGACAATGACCTTTATAATTTGAGATTTAACTCTTCTATTTTAGACTCTTAATTTTAATGTTGTCTATCTCGTGATAAAGTACTATATATGTTTTGAGATTTAATAATATGTGTCTCGAGATATGTTCATTATATATTGAGACTAGTGTCATATATGAAATGATAAAAATTATAAGAGTAATTAAATATATGAATGAAATAAAGAGTGAAATTAACATAAGTGTTTAAGTTTAATAACATTGATTTAGTATATCTACTATATGAAAGCTTGGATTTGATGTATTAAAAATAGTTTCAACAAAACTACAAATTAATAGGTCTGCTACCCTAGCACAAATGTGTCTGCCGCCGCTAGCATGAGTCATTTGGTTTTTTAGGTTTAATCTTAGTTTTTTTGTTTGTTTTTTTCTTGTTCAATTTAAGGGATTCTTCATCGCTTTATTTTTGCAAGTGGAGTCTGTCGTCTGAGTTCTGACCTTCAAACCTGCATCCATGGAGACTGAATTAGCACAATTATCATTAAATGAGGAAGAGGAAGAAATACTGCAGATTTAGGTAGATCCAACCACAAAAAGAGGAGTAGAAGATTTTAGGCTTGTGGGGTGTTTTTTAACTGCCAGTATTATCCACTTCCCAGTTATGAAAAATACTATGGCTAATCTGTGTCATCCTGTTTGTGGGGTTCAAGTTAGAGATTTAAGAGAAAAAAGGTATCTCTTTCAATTTTTTCATGGTATGGATATGGAGAGGATTTTGAAAGGTTCTCCTTGGACTTTCAATAATCACTTGTTGATACTTTATAAATTGAAAAGGGAGGAAGATCCATTAAGAGTACCTTTAATTATTTCCCCTTTTTGGGTCCAAATTCATGACGTCCCAGTAAGGTATTTTTTTTTTTGAAAATTTAGCAATGCAATTAGGAAACTTTGTTGGAACTTTCTTGGAGTATGATGGTTCAAATCTTGGGAAGGAAAATCAAAACTACATGAGAGTAAGGGTATAGATTGACATTAGGAGGCCTCTAAAACGAAGGAAGAAGGTTATGTGGTGTAGGAGATGCTCGTTTGTTAAATTTCAGTATGAACGTTTATCACTTTTTTGTTTCTACTGTGACCAACTGGGGCATAATGATTCATTCTGTGAGGAAAGAATGATGTTAGGGGTTGATTCTGGGGATTTGGATTGGGATTTATCTTTGCGAGCACAATCCCGAAGAACCGTATCTATGAATAGCATATGGCTTCGGAATGAAGGGAAAGAAAAACGAGAAGGAATTTAAGAGGATAATCGATCTTTGGGGTTTGATTTTTGGAATGGAGATACTAAGGGAAGATGTGGTAAATCTATTGATCCAATTCTGGGATTCAATATTGAAGGAGGAACATCACCTTTAGCTCACAGACAAGAGAGTTCTTGGGCTGATCAGATGCAAACGGCCATGGAATATGATTTAGAAGATGGTATTTTAACAGAAGAGGAGGGGAAAAAGCAAACAAGAAGGAAAATGAGTGATCTAACGGGGAAAGAGGAGACTGGGGCAATGTAATGACAATGAGTAAGCGTACGGTGGATTTTAATATTTTATCATCGGAGTTTGCCTAGAGGCAAGCCGACCAAACGCAATGAAAATCTTAAGCTGGAATGTTCGTGGTTTGGGGAGACCACGGACGATTAAAAGACTTCGACATTCGCTGAAGATATATAATCCCCAAATAGTCCTCTTTATAGAGACAAAGCTTAGTAGACGACAGATGGAGTGAGTTCATAGAAGTGGTGGTTTTGTGAATGGTATTAAAGTTGACTCAGATGGTACACGAAGAGGTTTGTGTTTAACATTGAGGCTGAATATAAATATAACACTCCGTACTTTTTCCAAGAGGCATATTGATGTGATTGTTACGGACAAGGAATACAGGACTAATTAAAGATTTACGAGATTCTATGGATCCCTTTATGCGTCCGATAGGGCTGATTTATGGGCTGTTCTGAAAAGGTTGGCATTTGACAGGAATATTCCTTGGTTAGTTTGTGAAGATTTCAATGAGATTATGTATGGTTTTGAGAAAAAAGGAGGATTGCCTAGAGATGAAAGACGAATAAAACTCTTCCGAAGAACACTGGAAAAATGTCATCTAAACGATGTGGGTTTTTGTGGGAATTGGTTCACTTGGGAGAGAGGTACCACAGACGAACATTCGAGAACGGTTAGACAGAGGGGTTGCCAACACAGAATGGATTGTTATGTTCCTGAAGGTGAAAATCCAACATTTAGTGCACACTTTTTCTGATCATTATCCCCTTCTCATTAATACAAGAATGAATGAAGATCGCTTGAAGAATAAGGGTTTCAAATTTGAGGCCTGGTGGTCTTTGGAGGAATCTTTTATTAATGAAGTCAAATGTTTGTGGAAGGAGTCTTCAGGGGTCTTGTTGTAGAAGCTGGAAAATTTAAAAACAAGCTTGAAACAATGGGCGGGGAAAATTCATATGAATAGGATAAAGAAAAAACAAATCCTTATGGGAAAATTAGCAAAACAGTCTAAAGCAGAGAGAGATGATGAGAATTTAGCCTAGCTGATTGATACGAAAATTAATTTAAACTTGAATATTGATAAAGATGAATGTTATTGGGAACAGAGGGCTCGACTTAATTAGCTGAAATTTGGAGATAAAAATACAGCGTTTTTTCATAGTCATGCATCACAACGGCGAAAGATGAACCTTATTCGTAGATTACAAAATGAAGATGGAAGCGAAATGGTAGAATTGCAAGAAATAGAGGGTAGTGCTAGATCTTATTTTCAAAGTTTATTTTCAGCAGGAGGTAGAGGTAGTTACGACTATTTGTTATCTGGGATTGAGCATTGTATATTCGATGAAGATAATCAAAAGCTTACTGCAAAATATACCAGGGAGGAGAGTACAACAGCAGTTTTTAAAATGGGACCCACAAAGGCACCGGGGGAGGACGACTTTTCACCTTTTTTTTATCCAGAACATTGGCATATCGTTGGAGAAGATACCATTTCTTTTTGTCTTCAAATTCTTAATGGGAATATGGAGATTAGTGCTGTGAACTATACTAATATAGTACTTGTTCCGAAAGTCACCAGCCCCTCAAATATCACACAATTTTGACCAATCAGTTTGTGTAATGTGCTCTATAAAATTCTGGCTACGATTTTAACTAATCGTTTACGAGGTGCCATTGGTTAATGTATTGATGAAGCACAACGTGCTTTTGTGCCAGGATGATTAATATCAGACAACGTGCTATTGGCATATGAAGTATTGCGTAAGTTAAACACGAAGGGATCGGGGAAGACAGGGTATATGACAGTTAAACTAGACATGAGCATAACATAGGATAGAGTTGAATGAGCTTTTATAACAGAAGTCATACTACAAATGGGGTTTGATATGAAGTGGGTAGATGCCCTTATGAAATGTGTTTCAAAGATCTCTTATTCAGTAGTTATAAATGGGCATATTAGGGAAAAAATTTTCCCAACCAGAGGACTTAGACAAGGTGATCCGTTAAACCCGTTTTTATTCCTCTTATGTGGGGAGGGTCTGTCGAGCCTATTGAGGCTAGCAATGAATAGCAGGCTCTTTAAAGGTGTTAAGGTTAGTAGAAGCGAGCCACAGGTATCACATCTTTTGTTTGCTGATGATTGTATTTTATTTGGGGAGGCCATAAGTAGGGTTGCTACGTTATTCAAAGACATTTTGTGGGAGTATAAATTTTGTTCAAGTCAGTGTGTTAATTGTTAATTTTGACAAATCAAGTCTTTTTCAGTAAGAATACCTCGGAAGATGATAGGAGCTTGGTTCTTAATTTGCTAGGGGTCCGCAGTTCGAACGAACTAGAGCATTACCTGGGGTTGCTGAGTACGGTGGGCAGTAGGAAAAAGGCATCCTTTCAAAACTTGAAGGACCGACTCCGAAAACGTACTGATAATTGGAGCAATCGGCTTTTATCTCAAGGGGTGAAGGAAGTATTTGTGAAGGCCATTTTACAGGCGATACCAATTTACACGATGACCTGTTTTTTATTGCCTAAGGCCCTATGTGATGAATTCAAAAGTAAGTATTGTCGCACGATTCTGGTGGCAGAAGGGCCACAGAAAAAGGGGTATTCATTGGTGCACTTGGAAAAACCTTTGTGATTTAAAAGAAAATGGTGGTTTAGGTTTTAGAAATTTTGGTATCCAAATTCTTTGTTAGCAAGAGTTTTAAAAGCTAAATACTATCCGAATTCAAATTTTTTAAGTGTAGAGTTGGGCAATTTACCTTCACTCACCTGGAAGAGTATTTGGACAGCAAGGGGACTACTCCTAAAAGGGCTGGGTTGGAGAGTGGGCAGAGGAGATAAGATCTCTATATGGGAAGATAGCTGGATTCTAGGGATTGACACAATCAATGAACATATCAGACAGATCAAAGGAGATTTAGAATTAGTTTCGGAGCTTATTGACAGTGCAAATAGGAAGTGGAGAACAGATTTAATTAACCGTACCTTTTAAGAGGAAGCTGCTCAGAAGATTTTGCAGATCCCTATCGCAGAGACCGATCATGAAGACACGTAAGTTTGGCAAGGAGAGTTATCGGGTGAATTCACGGTACGCAGTGCGTATAATGCTAGCCTGGGTTCTAGGAATTATTTATTACAGACCGAAATGAAAGACTTTTACAGAAAGTTATGGAGCCTACAATTACCCCCTAAAATTACAATCACTATTTGGAGAATCTCCAGGGATTTTATCCCGAATTTTGCTAATCTCCAGTACAAAAGAGTAATTTCAAATGATGGATGCCCCCGAGGTTGTTCCTGGGTAGAAGATAGCCCCCATTTCTTCCGTGACTGTCCTGCAACTATAGCATGTATGGGGATTAATACATTTACAGTGGGTGGTTAATAATATGAATCAAAGTATGTGGGAGTGGCTAACCGGGGTTTTTAAGAGAGGAAACGACATCCAATGTAGACTTTTTTGTTATACTTTATGGCTAATATGGTTCTCCAGGAATCAGTTCGTGCATGAAAGGAAAAACACAACCAATAGAGAGTTAGCGCAAAGCATACAGAGGTCTCTGGCAGAACATGAAGTGGTCAGAAAAATGAAAAGACCTGTAAATATGAACAGACCTTTTAGAGTCTAAGAAGACATGCCGAGAACGACAATCTATTTTGATGGAGCATTTGATAGTAGTAGCTTCACATCTGCGACGGGTCTGGTGGTTCGCGATATGACGGGGAATCTCATGGCCTTAAAGTCCATCATTCACAACAATATTTCCTCCTCATTTGCAGCAGAAGCACATGCATGTTTAGAGGGTATAAAATTAGGGATTTCACTAGGTTTACAATCGGCAACAATCATGGGAGACTCTAAAACAATTATTAAGAAATCCCAAACGACTTCACCGGATAAATCAGTGATTGGAGCCATTATCAATGACATCCAGAACAGAAAAAGGTGTTTTCAAGAGATTATTTTTCAGCATATTCACAGATCGGGGAACTCATAAGCACATAGAATAGCAAAAACTGCGCTTGTTGGAAGGGAGTCCACTTACCCGATGGGAGAAGATTTGAATCGGCACGAGTTTGCTTCTGAGAGGCACTGGCAAAGGAACCCAGACTGAAAGAGTTTTTGAGGGAAATAGATTATCAAAGGATGGTAGCAGGTATAGATTATTTTGGTTTTTGGAAACTGCTACTGATAAGAACGGATGGGATTTTGAAACGACAACTCAAGAATTTAGTGGTATCCAGCAGTTCTTACATTGACTGGGGTAGATATTTTTTAGGTTTCCTCTTTTTGGTTTGTTTTTTATTAATTTATGGTTTGTCCATTTAGTCATGTTTCATTTGCTGGTTAGAAGACATTATTATCATGCCAGATAATGAGGCCGGCTTTTTGGTCTTCTTTAGTTTAGTGTTGTAATGGGCTTGGGTCTAAGGATCTGTTGGGTCTCAAGTTCTTTTCCTTTTCATTCTAATAAAATCCCCGGTCACTTAATATCAAAAAAAATAATAATAATAACATTGATTTAAAATTCGATCTCAAAACCATATTTTATTATTACTATAAAAGATTTGCAATATATTGAGAAGATTTAATTAACAGCCATCTATCAAAGCCTTTTAGTAATCATTGAAGTGTAGGCGCACAAGAAGCTTACAAATGAAAAAATATATATTAATATTTTAAAAAAATTGTCCTTAGAAGAGGTTATGAAATTAATATGAAAAAAGTAAAAAAAAAAATAAGCATGCTAAACTTTCTGCTGCTGGCATCGTCACTGTATTCATTTGAAATGATAACCCTGATAAATATTTTCCGACATAAATTATAAATTTTTTAGGTATAAAATTTAATTTATTCATCGTATTAATAGGTTTAATTAGATGTTATTTAAATCAGATTAAAGTTCAGTATTTAAAGTATTGTATTTAATGGTGAAGTTAGGATTGGTAAGGGCATAACTTTAAAATAAAAAAATTTTCATTTAAATCTCTTTATAATCTATAAAATTTTAAATTAGTAATGATAAAATTATACTTTAACCCTCAAAATAATAAAAATTTGATTTAATCTCTTAAAAATTATAAATATATACAATTTAATTTTCACCCAAAAATAATTTTCCACCCTGTCTGCATCCCTAATCATATATGCATGAGAACACAAATACATGTTCCTTGGTAATGCTAGTTCAATAGGGTATTGTTGCGTTAGATTTTGTGAATCAATGGGCAAACAATTGACATTATATAGCCAGGCCCATTATTTTCTTTTAAATGAAATTAGCTTGCGCCATCTTTAGCCTTGAAAAATCATTAGCCCATCAGTGTTTCCGGTTGTTGTGTGTGTTTTGGAGACAAAATCCAGCAGCTCTAGCTTCATGTATTACATCTGTTCTTACCAAATGACTTTCAGTTTGTCATAATGTATCTTTAATCATAACAATCATATGAATCTTTGTTTTGCCTGTTCATGGCAATTTATCTGGATTTAGAAGTTCAGATGGTAATGGAATTCCTGGGATATGTTTCCACATCAAGGAATGTCAAAAACTCAAAATTGATGGGAAAAGAAAAGAGCTGCAAAACCCAGATAATTTGCATGCAATTCCAACTTGTGCATCAATGGACATGCCGTGAGATCATTTGTTATCCACAAAAGGCCATGGTGATGAGGCATGAAAACTTTAAAGTTGCTGTATGTTTGAGATTGTAAATTTGTTGGTAATCCCATGAAGTCTTCATGGATTCTGATTCTAGTACACCTCATAGTAACGATGAGTCTATTGGTTCTACCAAGTTTAATTCTATTACAGTGACTGTAACAAAGAAAATCGCAATACTCGTTGATGAGAGCAATTATTTGTAGGAAAAATTCGGTTAAGAAAAAGGTTTGCAGTTATAGTTGAAATTTGAAAAGTTAAAAAATTGAATTGATTTGTGATATTTATAGCAAAACAACTTTTACTGAAAAGTACATGTGCTTTGTGCGAATTCATCATTGCTTTCAACCAAATGACATTTTTTACTATCCTTGTTCTACGAATTACTTCAAGCGTGGGTTTGAGCAACATGAACTAAACATAGAATAAGTAATGATATTATTACTTTTAGTAGGAAAATGGAAATCGGTAAAGACCGTAATTCTCAAAAAATAGAATCTATTCTAAGTAAATAAATTACAACAATTTTTTGGCAGAATAATGTTATCTCTATAATCAAGAAGCGTATCTATTGGGTCAACCGATGTCATCTATTTATCGAAAGAGATAGAAGAATACTAGTTGATTAAGGTTTAAACAAAAAATATTATTTACACAGAAAACACACTCCAACTCCAATTGGAGCAGTGGTAGATGGCACACCCTAAAAACAACTACTAGGGTTGCCACCCTTCTCATGTAATGGAGGGGATTTAAGCTTATCATGTATTGAGTCCAATTATATGTGCTTCTTAAACTTTTAACCAAACATTTTATAATTTAATCCAACACAATATTCATTTTATATTTCTCAAAATAAATATTAATTAATTAATTAATTAAATTAACTAAATTAATTTTCTAATTAAATTATTTTCTTAACCCAATTCTAATTTTGTTAAAGTCATAACAATTTTACATAAAAAAAGACTATTTACTTTTCATTTATCATGTAATTCCACTAATGTAAATGATGCTACATACTGTAGAAGTTGTATACCCAACGCATCAACTTTCGATTCTTTATCTATTTAAATTTAGGCTTTTACTTACATCAAAATATACAAGTCACACATACATCGTCCATCATCCACTCAAGATTAAGGTATGCCACACTATGAACGTCACAAGTGAATACATCCCTAAATGAATTTAGGATCTATTCAACTTCGGTCCTTGGGCAAGCTTTTAAACACCATTTCAATTTGTGTTCTAGTCCAAATTGACCTCATTATTTGCAACCTCGACAAAGTAACTCATAAACGTAATCATGTGGTATTTGACCTAAGTATCGAGTTTTTGTTGGACATTAATCAAAGTAGTTATAGTTGACTGTGAGCCAATACAGTTTAGCCTTCAAACATGTCCTCTAGTTTGACCAATATTGCTTTGGCAAAATCACAACTCTCTAGTTGCTTATAAAGAGTACTAGTCACGCTTGCCAGCATATAGTAATGAGTTATCTTATTTAATTCTTTCTAGTGATTTCTAACCTTAGCTTGGTTAGCCGGAGAACATTTATTATCAAAAACTAGGGGTGCAAATGAACAGAATGTTCAATGAACTATTCGTGAACCATTAGTATAATGTTCGTTTAATAAACAAATGAACACGAACAGAGGTCTGTTCGATTCGTTTATGTTCACGAACAAACTCGTTTATTGACTCATTTATTTATTAATGATATTTTTCTTATAAAAATTCCATTAGTATATATTAATAAAATTATCTTGGTTTGTATTTTTTTCATTTATAATATAATTATTAATATTTATATTTGACTATTTTATATCTAAACAACATATGTATGTATGTATGTATGTATGTATGTATTTATTATTTGTCTGTTTGTTTGTTTATTATTTATTAACATTGTTCGTGAACATGTTCGATTATATGTTCTTGAACATGTTCGTTTAATGTTCGTGAACATATTCAATTAAGTTAAATGAACATGTTCGTGAACATTAAATAAATGAACATGAACACACATAATTTTAAATAAACAAACATGAACAAAAAATTGAAATTATTAACGAACACAAACTGAACACGAAAAAACTTAAAAATAAACAAACGAATATGAACAGAGGTTTGTTCATTCAAGCTCGGTTCAATTACAGCCCTATCAAGAACCGTATTGAGTTTCTCACAGCTTAAGACAATCATGAGATTCCTTTTCCATTCATTATAGTTACATTCATTCCATTTTTAATAAGGATATTCAATAAAAGTGTTGGTGTCATTTTCGAGCTGAAATTTAAAAACACGTCAATTCGTTAATATCTTTGTATTAAACAAATATTTGAAAAAAAAATTGCAACATATAATATGCATTAAGATCAATGCACGCATCTTACATTAAACCTTGAAAAAGAGAAAAACAAAAACATAAAAGAGAGACTTGTGGGTTTGAAGATAGCCTTAGCAAACCCTAAAGCAGAAGAAGCATAGTTGAATGCATGATGGCATTCGCCATTGCTATACTTTCAAGGCTAATAAAAAATTTATGGGTAATCTACAAAAATAGTCACTTTTGTTTGGCTCAGGTTATATTTTAATCATTTATGTTTAAAATGTTACGCTTTAGTCACTTATGTTATTATTTTGTTACGAAGTGATCACTCTACCATTAAGTTCCGTTATCTCTCTAACGGTAATCCTAGATGGCAGTCCAACTAGATTTTAGGTGGTAACTTGGATTTTTAAATGGGATGAAAATAGATTTTTCATTAAAATTTTTAATTAATTAAAATTTTCAAACCTAAACCTTAACTAAAAGAACTGTTCATCTCCTCTTTTTAATTTTTCTTCTGTCTGTTACTTTTTTCAATGATTTTTTTTTCATTTGACTGGAAAAACTATTATTACGATCAAAATAATTGAAATCAACAATAAGAAAGAATAATCTAGAATACCCACAAAGAGATTGTGAACATACAAGTTGATTCAGATAAAAAAATTTTGATTGAGAAACCAATTATTTAAGAACTGTGAAAGAACTAGAAAATATAATAATTAGGAACAAGAACTGTGAAAGTAACAACCCTTTTCTGAAAATTTTAAAATTAGCTTGAATGAAACATGTTCATGAAAACATGTTTCTGGTTGCATTTTATGGGATGTCTACTGACGTAAAATAAAATACATGTTTACAAACAATTTCAAAAAGTAGAAGAAAATATCAAGAATTTTAATTTAGGGTTTTCATTAAATAGTAAAAAATCCAATCTTTTGTTTTTCAGTATTGAATAAAAGAGATAAAGGAATGCAAAGAAGACATACTTGAACCCTCCATTGAATCCATCTATATGAAGCAGTCAATTTGATTTCAACTATTTTGATCTTAATAATAATTTTTCCAATCAAATGAGAAAAAAAAACCATTGAAAAAAAAAGAGATGGAAGAAAAATTAAAAAGAGGAGATGAACAGTTTTTTTAGTTAAGATTTAGATTTAAAAATTTTAATTAATTAAATTTTTTAATTAAAAATCTATTTTCATCCTATTTAGAAATCCAAGTTGCACTTAAAATCTAGTTAGACTGCCACGTAGGATTACCGTTAGAGAGATAACGAAACTTAGCGGTAGAGTGATCACTTCGTAACAAAATAATAACATAAGTGACTAAAACGTAACATTTCAAACATAAGTGACTAAAATGTAATCTGAGGCAAATAAAACTGACTATTTTTATAGATTAGCCAAAATTTACTAGTCTGGATTTTAGGAAGTGCTGTGATGGCTCTAACACCTATTCTCAGCACCCTTTTAATAGATAAATTACAGCTCAAGGTTGTCTGCTTTGGCAGGTCTCCATTACTCGGAAAATTATGGTGCAGAAACTTGTTTACTGGGAATTTTAAGTACCCTGCCCCTTCCTTCTTGAGTCTCATAATGGCATTCTATCTCATTTTCGTAACTAGATTTAGACTCTTGCAATTACATTCACCATGTTTTTTTTTTGGCCACTAGTTGACCCATGTTTGAATCGAAGATTTTTTTTAAATGTTGTAGAACTGATTGTATGATGTGATTTTAAAAAAAAAAGGAAAAGATATATTTTATCTGATATATTTTTTTAGAAAAATATTTTTTGAAATTTCTAGAATTAGAATTAAATCTAAAAATTATATAAATGTTGAGCATTAAATTTGTTGAATTTTTTAGAATTTAAACTAAAAAGGGAGATTTTGTAAACATTAAAAGCTAAAATTGTTGAATGTATTATATTTAAGATCAAATTGATAGAATGTGTAAACTTTGAAAGGCTAAATTTATTATTAGACCAATAAAAAAAAGCTCATGTTAGCTTTTTGTCACTTATCTAACGGCAACTAACAGGAGAGTGACTAAAATATTTAATTTCGAAAAGTTTAGTGACTAAATTGATAAAATTAATAGTTGAGTGACCAAAATAGAACCAAAGGCATAGTTGAGTGATTATTTTTGTAGTTTACCCTTCTTTTTATTTTGGATTAGATTTTAGAATAATAATAAATATATTATTTGTGTTTGAGCTTATTATAATAAATTTTGGATTTAAAATAAATTTTTGGAACATGAGTGTTGAGTTTATAAAATTAATAAGAAAAACAAAAAGTTAATCTATTGTCAATATAATATAACAATAAAAGATATTTTCATCAATTAATATATATTATATAATAAATTTTACACATGCAATTAGCAATTTAAATATATAATTTATATTTTTTATAAGATAAATCTGAATTGCATTGTCATCAAATAAAAATAAAATGAATTATTATCTTCAAAATTAAAATATTTATAATATGAAAATTTAAAATTATTTTAATCCATCAAAATCTGCTCAACTTAATCCGAGCCTAAATCTAAAAAAATATAATCTCGAAAAAATCTGAATCCAAAGAAAGCCGGATCTGAGCCCGCCGAAGCCATCCCATTTGCCCCTACTTGAAATCTATTTAAGATTGGGGGACCCCATGGCTTAATTTTTGTGGTCCAACCAACAGAAACGTTATCATGCTGGCTAACCATGAGCATTGGTAACCATAGCCAATGGTTACTAGTGGCACGTACTCCGGAAACACGCTTGCAAATTTACAAAGTCCTAGAAACTGTATAAATAAGCAATCATTCAACTACTTTTTTAGATTCCTTGGTACTCGATTCTCGGAGACAGACGATCACATGTGAAATAGAACAGCTGCTGTTTGGCTAGGAGTTCTCACAAAATTTACCAATTATATAGCATAAGATCCTTATCAAAGGTTAAAATGTATAAAGGACCACTATCCTACATTGATAAGTGGCTAGTTGCGTGATCCATCCATGTTATAAATTCTCAATTTATGGACTTGAATGTGTGACAATCATGTCCCCCACTGTACCATAATCTCGAGAGCCCACCACATGTCAGGCATTGAGAGAACGGTGAGTGGCAGGGGGACCATACTCAAACATTGGTCCTTTTATTTTTGGCTAAAAAGACTAGGCCTTTTTAATGATGCATTGATTAATCCAATCAAATTATCAATGTCAATTTTCAATCCAAAATGATTCTTGGCCTTGTATCAAACCATATGATAAGAGCAATAAAAGATTGTCCAGTTACGAAAATTCATACTATCATATCTATTTCCACAAAAGAGGTGCTTGGCTCAAGAGTGAGCTACAAACATGAGCGCCACTTGAAAATAAATGAGAAAAAAAGAAGCATAGCATAAACCATCATACAACCGTTACAATCTGTGACAACAGTAACCACAGCTTTTATGAAAACGACAGAGAAAGGGAAAATGGTCCTAAAGTTCTAAGAACCAAAGCTTTGTTCCACTTTTCTCTCAACTTTTTCACTTGTATTCCAAAATCATGTTGTTTTCAGGAGCCAAGCCAATGCTGGCCCTTAGTATGTTCTCCAGCATTGCACGCTGCTTGGACAGTGCGTTCACCACCGGTGTGCCTGGTGGAACCTGTTTTTTGCCAAAACAATGTCAGTTCTCAGTAAATTTCTTCACAATCACTTGACTTCTGATTCAAGTGATTCTCATGATTCTATTCACATTCTTGAACTGAAATTTGACATAAAAGTTCACAAACTTTAATTCAATATTGTGTCCCCCCTCACCAGTTGCTTCACGTGAAATAGACAGAAGCAGCTTTACATAAAATCATTAATGGTCACATGAAATATATCACAAAGAGGCACCATAGAGTGAATTTGCGATTCCTTGTTTCCCACTTAAACCATAAACAGTTAACATTTAATTCAAGACAATAATATCAATGTTTTATTGGTGAAGGTGTCAACCCTCCCCACCCCCGTTTTATTATTAATTATTATTATATTTTTAGTAGGCCAGAGTTACAGGAAAAGACAAAGGGGTGCTTTGGACTCACAAGAGGGGCTTTGGTGAGGTAACTGAGGATTGTAGCCACAGGATGGAAAGTGTGGAACTTGCCCTGCAAAACCAAAATTCAACATCAATGTTTTTGCATAAATATGTTTTAAGGGTCAACCCAGAAGAGTCCACAAAGTTCTAAGGGTCATACCTCTCCATCAGCCTTGAACTGGATCCTGGTGCTAAGTTCAGCAAGGAGAACCAAGTCTAGGATAATGGGAGCAGCCAACAGGGAATCCTCACATGTGTTGTGCAACACAATGGTGTTCTTGCCTCCCATGAATATCTCTGATGTGTACTCATCCATGGCTCTCTTGCTGTCTCCCACATACGGCACATACTATAATACAAGGAAGACAAAGTACACATTTTAAGACCAATCAAGCAAAAAAGCTTTAAGGTCACCACTCACAAGTGCCGAAACAGACACAGATGGGTAAAAAAATATTTACCTTGATGACCACAACATGATCAGGATGTTCACCAGGCTCATAGAGGATTCCATTGCTTGAAACCATGTCATCAACAACATTGCTCTTTGAGATCTCCTTGGAACGGAAGGTTTGGGGTGCTGACAGATTCATGCCATCATTATTTCCCAGATGGTTGTAACTCACTATCGATGTTGGCTGTCAATTTATCATCACCATTAGTACAACCACCTATCAATGTCATATTATTTACATTTTATTGACACATAAGCTACCAAACACTTAAACTTTCTACTTCAATTATATTGGTACTAATTGCTTATTATAACAATTACGGCGATAGTGCCATAAAGTCAAAAGATTTATACCTTGATACCAGCCCCAACAAGGAAATCCACGAGGACAGATTTCATCTTGGTCTGGCCACTCTTGAAGTCATCTCCTCCAATCAGACAGTTCCTTTGAATAGCCAAATCAATCAACCCTGAATACAATAAGAGTCACTTGTAGAGGTTATTACATTTACTCGTCATTACAATTTATAAAATTAGGAAGACAGCTGAGCTAAATTAAGAACCTGGAACAAAGGTGTTTTGTGGGCTGCCATTGATGAAAGGAACATTTTCAAGAACACAAGCAATAGCATACAAAGTGGAAGGAGAAATCTCTGATTCATTCTTCTCCAAAGAAGCCATAAGGCTTTCCACGGTGTCATTTAGCCCCACAATGACATTGCTGTACCTCTCAGTGTTTGCAGTCCAGAGTACAACAACCTTGTCCACCTTGTTTTTCTCTTTGAACTCCCTGATTTACCCAATCAAATGTTAAAAAATTCAGCTACTTTTCCTGTTCTACAAGCTTAACAAATACAGTTTGGAGGGTTGGAGTTGATTATATACCTGATGTCTTTGATGACCTGCTGAACTTGTTCTTTCTTGGTCCCCTTCATGACATTATTGGCACGTTCACCTTGGTTAGCAGCAATGAAATCAGGATCGTAGATTCCAGGGAGTGGGACCATGGATTCCATGTAGGGTCTCAGTTGCTTTTGCAGATCAATGTCGAAAACCTTGGCCCTAGCCATTGCATCAGCTAGGTTCATGTCACTAATGTCCCATCCTCCAAACACAATATCATTTGGGTTCACCTTTATTCATTCATTTATCAAGCATTAAGCATTAAGTAGCAAACTAGTAAATTAAAAACTAAATCTGGGTTTATAATTCGTATACCATAGGAAGAAGACTCTTAAATGGAGCATAAATCTCTTCTCCATTGTAGGACCCAACTCGGATCGTTGATGCTTGAGTCAATGAACCAAAGTAATTAGCCTGTTGTACCTTGTCCTTAGTAGCCCAAGAGATACCCCTGAGAAAACCCATCATTACCCATATCTCAAAAATCCAAAAAAAAAAAAGGAGAAAAGAAAACAAATCAAAATTAATCAGATCTTTTATCTAGAAAGTACAAAACTCACTCTTTGTTAGCTATAACACCTCCGGTGAGGGTTGAACCATTGTTTCCTCCCCATCCCACAAGCATCACCCTAAAACACATAAATAAATAAAATCAAAATAATCAAAATCGAAATGGCAAAAAAACAAATGATGGGCAGATTTGGATTCTAACCCCAATTTAGGGACATGGATATCAGTCTTGAATTCATATTTGACAGTTTTGGGTTTAACAACCCATTGATAGGTTCCATTTTTGTTCTCATGAACAAGCTCTGTAGTTTCATAGTTGTAAACAGACTGAATTTCATTCTCCGTGTACTTCACATTGGGGCTCTCTACCTTAAAACTCTCAATAAACATTTTTGCTGAATTTTTTTTAAAAAAAACCCACAAAAGGCAAATAAAAAACACAAACTTAGAATGGAAATGAAACTGTTTTTATTTCTCTTTTGCCCCACAATTTTGTGCTTCAAAGCTTGGGACTAGGAGGCTTATTTATAGAGGAAACATATAATGAGAGGATACACGTGGCATCATCACAATGGTTGATGCCTTACGTTAAAATTTCGTCATTGAATCCCCTTTGGTTTTTCGATTCAAGAGAAGGTAGGCCATGCCTATGCTGTTTTGTGGTTTTTTTGCCCGTTCGTACGTGTGAAGAGGGGTGTCATTTTTGACGTGTAATACACTTTACACGTGGCTTAACCTTGTGAAGGAAATTTTATTTTATTTTATTTTTATTGTGTTGCCATTGAGAAGGTACTCGAAGGGGTATATTGATTGAATGACTGGATCGTTTAGTAGGACCCATATCCACGCGCTGTATTTCCACGTGGATAAAAGACCGGAATTTTAATGGTATATGCCGAAGACTTGGCCGACGGTGAAGAATAGGTGTTTCTTACGCGCTTTAGTTGAGGTGTATTGTGCATCTCAACTATCAACTGAGTCCGTCCTTGCTTGTTTTCATGTGAGGCCAGAGTGGGAAGTAATAATAATAAAAGATACGGCTTTTCTTACATCAATAATATAAAAAAATTTAATAATTCAAATATATACCCATAAAATTATTTATCAAAATAGTACTTTTACTACAGTATTTTGTCAGTGTTGGGGTAAATTAGTGACACAAGATTAAAATATATTGACTTAAAATATTCAGGGATTTAATACGTAAATTTCTCATTTTGATTGGTTGTTAAAAAGAATTGTTAGGTCCGTTAATAGTGTGAGAGCATCAAACTTTAAATAAGTTAAACTGCTTCATAAACTTTCTCTATTTATTATTTTCTTTTATTTTCTTTTAATACAAAAAATAGAGAGGCTTCTTACCAATTACTCAAAAAAAATTTCTATCAAATTTTCTTTTTGTAAAAAAATTGATTCCTATTGAAAATAAATTTTATTTATTTTTTGAAAAATAATTTTTGTTCAAATTCTTTTATTCTTGTCGGAATAATTTTTAAAAAAAATTATTTGAACAAAAAAATTATTTTTTTAAAAATAAATAAAATTTATTTCTAGTTAAAATCGATTTTTTTACAAAAATACTTTTTAGTAAAAAAAACTTTATAGACTAATTGATAAAAAGTCTCTCTATTTTTTGTGTTAAAGAGAAATAAAAAGAAATAATAAACAAAAAGAGTTTAAAAAACAATTTACTTTATTTAAAGTTTGGTGTCGCCGCACTGTCAACTTATATATTAGATTTTGAATATTTTAAGTCATCATGTTTCAGTATGGTGTCGCCAATTTATTAGGTAACACCAGTAAAATATTGAAATAAAGATATCATTTTGATAAATAATCTTAAGAGCATATTATTTAAGTTATTTTTATTATTATTAGGATAAAAAAACCAAAATTTACAGTTTAACTATTAATCTGGCATGGTTAAAAAGATGAGATCCCGTACTTGTCAGCTAGAATCAGGGTCGTAAATAAATAAAAGGATTTGACTGAGACTTTGACACTTAAAAATAAACCAGACTGAGATCAAGATTAGAGTTTTCTCAAATTGCTAATTTATAAAAATATTAAATTATTTTTGTATTTTAGTTAACAATTTTTTAATGCCACTAAGTGTATCTCGTGCTTTGGTAGAATATAATATATTGTTTTTCATGAAACTTTTATAATGTACTTTTTTTTCATATTAAAATATATTTTATTGTTCACAATAATTATGTTAGATATTTAAGCTAACTTTTCAAAATATTATTATTTTTTAATCATTGTTAAAAATAATAATCTCTTAAAACTTATTATTTAATTATGCTTAATTGTTTATAAATTAACATGTTTTTAAAAAAGTTTAAAATTTATCTTTTCGATGAGTCAAAAAAATTTATTAAATTAATTTCTTAACAAATTTTTGATAAATTTAAATGTGTTAGTTATAATTTTGATAAACATTATTAGAAATAAAAATCCTCTAAAGCACTTAAAATAAATATAATATGTAATGATTTTTTTTAAAATATCTTTTTTCTATTATCAAATTCAATTCATTAAAAAAGCGTTTCGAAAAAATTAAAATTTTTTAGTTATACATTTGATAAATTTCAAATGTAATAAAAACTATAATGGCAATTTTGAAGTATAATAAATAATAAAGAGCATTTATTTTTCAGAATATATATTAGTCTCTAATCTCATATGTATTGTATGTAATTTTATATATTAATTTATTTAAAATCTAAATAGTATAATAATAAATTGAAACAATAATTAAAATATTTTTAACATATTCAATTGATAGTGTAGTTTTACTTCATGTAATTTTTAAATTATAAAAATTAATATAGTAAATTAAATTCTTAATTTTTTATTTTTTTATTTTTTTCTTAGCCGTTAATATATTCCCAAAACATTTTACAGATAATATATAATTAATATATTAATTAATATATTATATTATATTAAAAATGTATTATTTATAAAATTTTATATATAAAATATTATTTTATAAATAATTAAAATTTACTATTTAAAAAGTAATATAATTTTTCACTTTTCACTGTTTGGTTAATGGAAGCAAAATAATTTAAATTTAAAAAAATTCAATATAAATTTGACTTATTATTATTATTATATAAATTCCTTTAAAAAGGTCATTTAAGAGAATTAAAATTCTCATTTATAATTATAATAAATTTGATCAAGTAATTTTTTAACCAATTATTTTAGTAAAACTAGAAATCTTATAAGTTTGTATATTTAGAATGGTAAAAAAGAAAAACACAAAGTTATATTAGTCAGTTCAATTTGTTTCGGTAGAAAATAACAAGACAAAGTGATTACATTCTTAAAGTACTATCGACATAGAGAAATAGTATTGCACTCAGTTATCAGTATATTCTTTATTGAATCTAGATGCTCCCAAAATAGTTGTGTGTTTCCCAATTCACTTGAAGCTATTTTTGCAATATGATCAACAACCTGATGTACTCTTATATTTGACACTTTTTGCTTGTTAATTCCCTTGTCTTATGAATTTTTCACTACTTAATTGGCTATATTTGATTTATTTCTTGTGTAGTGAACCCAATACTAGAAATGGCAACAAAAAGACGTAATCTGCAGTTTTTTTTTCTTTTTATTCTGTCACGGTTGGAGTCGTGGACACGACGCTTATTCTGTCACGGCTGGAGTCGTGGGCACGACGCTGGGCACGACGCGGATTTGACGTGGCAAATCAGAAGTCAACATGGGGAATATTCTGGAAACAACTTATCTTGATCTATTGACGTGATTTGGGGGATTTTGGATTTCATTTTCATAATTTTATAGATATTATCTTATCTTTTTTTGATTAGTTTTCCTTGTTGATTTGGGAATTTGAAGCCTATAAATACCCACATTTGGGTAAGGCTAAGTATCTCTTGTCTTTTGTTCTTATTGCTACTTTGTTTTCATTTTTAATAAAATTTTCTTCTTTGTTTTATTTCTACTTTACTTTATTTTATTTTATGTTTTTACATTATCAAAACATGTTAAGCATGATAATCAATATCATGCTTGGCTAATTTTTCTCAAGCAAAGAGCTAGTACGAATCAATTCCTCACGTGAGAATTGAATATTGCTTAAATCCCTTCGGGATACATTTTCGTCTTTCTACTTAGATAGTTTGACAATCGGCCTTACTAAAATTTTTAAACGTTTTTCAAATCAAAAAGGATCTGTTGGTCTGGAATCGTTTAATTTTACAGTTGGGAGGAAGGATCGGCCTGTGGCATTTCGACTTCCTATGAACACTCTTAGCGGCGGCCCGCTAAGGAAAGACGAGATCAGAAATGATTCTTGATAAAACAACTTCCGAGTTGAGCTTTTCCTGTTTTAAAACTAAGTATTTTAACGGCGATAGACGTGGTTGATTTACTTAAGAATCGACTTTCGAAGATAGACTTGGGAAGATCGGTTACATGAGAGAAAAACAAGTTACGATGGGTTGGGCCTCGTAGACTGTAATCGACATGAATCCCGGAGCAAAAATCTATTTTCGACGATTGTGGGAATTGACGAAACTAGCTCGAGGCGATTCTTATACTTGTGTTTATTCAACTTAATCTTTCATCTTCTTTATTTTATTGCTTTTATTTTAATACATCTTTCTTTGCACTTTTACTTGTTTATTTTATTTTCTTGTTACTTCTCAAATCACCTTTTTTTTATTTTCCATTTCAGCTCCTAGGTCGAGAACAAGAAATTTAATCAAAAATTCCATTAAACTCCCTGTGGATCGACCCTCTTCCACTATTCTACCTTTTTTATTTATTTATTTTATTTTTGAAGAGGTTTATTTTATTTTGATAGGCAAAACGAGGCTTGTCACAACCTTATTTTGAGATCTCGGAACGTGACGAAATATTACTTTCCAATCTCACTTGAGCAAACTATGCATTCAGTGTAACTTTCCCGATTTGCTATTGGCCGTTCCACTAGCTCAAGCTTTCTATATCAATTCTCCCATGCTATTTGAAGACATTGTAACACAACTCTTACTTCAACCTTAAAAATTGTGCCATTGCCTATCCATAATGAAAAGCCACACAGCCAGTTTACATCAGCATCTCTAAAAACACCACTAATAGAAGTTCCTGGTCTATATGAAGGCAATGCTCCATCCGTGTTGAGCTTAATCCAACCCTTATTCGGTGACGAGCGTCAGATCATAGCTCCTTACCCAAACAAATCTTGTGTCAACTATATTCTGTACACAATTATGGCCATTAGAAAAAGCATAGAAATTACAACTTTTTCATAACAACCAGCATAAAGTAGAAAACAATGTATGCCAATCAATATCCCCAACTGCATTCTGCATATTCCACAACAACCAATCCTTAAGATTCATCGAAAAGAAAGCCATTTGAGCATGTCTCGACACAACATAGAGACAAATTGATTTTCAGAAAGAGCAATCACGAATTACATGGATACTAGATTCATTTACATTACCGCACCGTGAACAATGGCTATAAAAATTAATGTTGATAATAAAAATATAAAACGATCGCAAAGCAAAAAAGAAAAAAAATAAGAACATACAGATTTTACGTAGAAACTCTTTTGGAAAAAAACTAAGGACAAAGAAGAAGAAAATACACTAATGTTGAAATTCAAATGATACAAGAGGAGTTTAGACTACATCTATTTATAGGTTGAAAAACCTTATTCTAATCAATGTCAAATAAAATAAGTATAGTTCTATATGGATTTTACTTTTATTTTATTTTACCACTGTATTTTATTTTAACAATGATTCGAGTCACTTAACTCTAACAATCTCTACCTTGACACAAATTCTCAACGAACAAGTTCTCCACCTCTTTCACGAAACCCCCTTAAGGGGTACTCTTCAACAATGAAAACCAACCAAGTCTAAGCAATGCTCAAACTTGGTTATAGGAAGTGACTTAGTCATCATATCTATATGATTTTTATGAGTACTAACTTTGCTTACAACAATATCTCCACGAGCAATAATATCACGCACAAAATGATACCGAACATCAATATGCTTTGGTCTTTCATGAAACATTTGATCTTTCCTAAGGAAGATTGTTTTCTGACCACTGTACTAATCTGAAGATCTTTACTGAGTTTACCAAAGAGTCCCTTTAACCAAATAGCTTCTTTACAAGCCTTAGTAATCTCCATGTACTCAACTTTAGTAGTGGACAAAGCAACTATAGTTTCCAAAGTGGCTTTCCAACTGATTGTGCAACCCCCAATAGTAAAGACATACCCTGTGAGTGATCTTCTTTTATCAAGGTCTCCAGCAAAATCAGAATCAACATACCCAATGACTTCATCTCTAATTCTTCCAAACTGTAAGCAAATATCAATAGTACCTCGTAAGTATCTGAGAATCCACTGAATTGCTTTTCATTTTTTTACTAGGATTCGCCATTTATCTACTAACTGCATTAATTGCATATGAAAAATCTGGATGTGAGCAAACTATAGCATATATGAGAGATCCCACTACACTAGAATATGAAACATGTGACATGTAATCAATCTCATCATCTAATTGTGGAGACAAAGCCAATGCAAATCTAAAGTGGGCTACTAATGGAATACTGACAAGCTTGACATTCTGCATATTAAGCCTGTAAAGAACTTTCTCAATGTGTACAATTTACATGCTTTCTATCTCTGGGAATCTCCATCTCAAGTATCTTTTTTGTTGCTCCCAAATCCTTCATATCAAATTCTTTACTAAGATGGTCTTTGACATTTCTTATCTCTCCTTTATCTTTAGTTGTTATCAACATGTCATCAGCATAAAGGAGTAGATATACAAAAGAACCATCACTGTTTTTCTTAAAATAAACACAATTGTCAAAGTTGCTTCTTTTGAAATTATGAGTAGTCATAAAAGAATCAAATCTCTTGTATTAATCTCTTGTATTATTGCCTTAGTGATTATTTTATGCCATAAAGAGACTTTTCTAGCAAGCAAACATAGTCCTCCTTTTTTTGAGACTGTAAAACCCCTCGGTTGTTGTATGTAAATATATTCCTCAATTTCTCCATGTAAGAATGCTGTTTTTACATATAACTGCTCAAATTCCAAATCATACATGGCCACAATACAAAGTAAGGCTCAAATCGAACTATGCTTCACAACTAGACAAAACACATATGTGCAGACTATATCTGGAATTAAACCGTAACTTTTTGCAATTAGCCTTGCTTTATATTTGGGTTTTTCAAATCCTGGAATTCCTTCTTTATTTTCGAACACAACAACCTTTTTACTTTTAGGAAGCTTCACTAGATCTCATGGTCTGTTCTTATGGAGCGATTTCATCTCTTCTTGCATGAAAATCATCCACTTTCTTGAATCTTCACAACTAACTTCCTCAGAATAAGTAGATGGCTTTTGATTTACATCTAGATTTTGGTGACCTACTTATGCTCATGTTGATAATGGAAAATTAGAACCTAGATCTATTAAATGTGTTTTTCTTTGTTATAAGGCTGGTGTTAAATAGTATAAGTTACGGTGTCCTGAAAATAAAAAAAGTTGTTATTAGCAAAGATGTTATTTTTTTATGAAACTGCTATGCTACCTAACTTATCTCTTAAAGACTCTTCCAATAAAGACTAGTTTGGAGCTTCAGCTTAATCCAGGATTTACAATAGAGTCTACTCCTCAAGTTAGTATAGAAAGTTAGAGTAGAGTTGCTTCTTCGCCACAATATTCTATTGCCAAGAACAGACCTAGAAGAGAAATTAAACCTCCAAAGAGGTACGACGAGGCTGATCTAGTTACTTATGCTTTAAATGTGGCTGAAGATCTAGATGTAAATCAAGAGCCATCTACTTATTCTGAGGAAGTTAGTTGTGAAGATTCAGGAAAGTGGATGATTTTCATGCAAGAAGAGATGAAATCGCTCCATAAGAACAGACCATGGGATCTGTTATAGATTTCTCTAGTGAATCGAACTCTCTTTTACTTTCAAAAAATGTAATGCTTACAGAACTTTAGTTTGTTAATGCCTTGTCAATCAAGAAGTCTTCTTTTGCTTAATTTTGTCATGTTGTTCTCACTCATATGCCTTAGACGCATATGCCAAAGTCTAGTAACACCATTATCTGACAAAGAAGAGGAAATGATGATTGCATCACCAGTAACAGTAGAACCTTGCAAAACAAATAATTTGACAGTCTTTCTCTACCTTTTCATCATAATGAGGGAACCCTTACTAATCTTCAGAACCCCATTTTCAACTGTATACTTGTGCTCTTTTGAATTAAGAATACTCAACAAAATCAAATTCCTCTTCAATTTTAGTACATGTCGTACACACTAAGTTTTCTAACAACTCCATCGAACATATTATTTTTGATTGTGCCAATACTTGTGATTTTATATGAAGCAATATTTCCCATCAAAATAACACCTTCAGACACTGTTTCATATGTTGTAAACCAAT
Organism: Gossypium hirsutum; assembly: GCF_007990345.1. Classification (NCBI taxonomy): domain Eukaryota; kingdom Viridiplantae; phylum Streptophyta; class Magnoliopsida; order Malvales; family Malvaceae; genus Gossypium; species Gossypium hirsutum. The sequence continues at coordinate 98,978,815 of NC_053425.1, forward strand.
CCCGATTAGGACTTATATAGAACGTGCAACCAGAATCGAGGATCCACTCCTCGCTCACTTTAGAGTTGTCGGCAGAAGCAAGTAGAAGTTTACCATCATTGTAGTCTTCTACTACATCAGCTTCACCGGATTGTTTTGGTTGTTTTCTCTTTTGATTTGCAACCTCCCTTTTGATCTTGTTCTGCAACTTGTAGCACTCAAACTTAATGTGTCATTTCTTCTTACAGAAGTTACAAGTTTTATCTCTGTTTGAAGATCTCAATCGACCCTTAGATTTACTACAAGCATTTCGTTCTTGTTTCTTCCTCCGATTATTATCAGCATTTTTTTCTTGTCTCCCACGAACAATGAGACCCTCTCCCTGAGAGTCGATCCAACTACAAGATGTTTCATCTTGTCATATGAGGTTAATGAAGTATAGACTTAATCAACTATGAGAGATTCACGGCTATACAAAATCGTCTCTCTAAAGGTTGAATAAGACGGGGACAACGAACAAAGTAGAATTAACCTTAAATCTTTTTTATCATACTGAACCTCCAGGGCCTCTAGGTTTGAGAGAATTTCTTTAAACACAGTTAAGTGTTTGTGCACTGATGCACCTTCTTCTAAACAATGAGCATAAAGACACTGTTTCATATGCAACTTGCTAGTTAGAGTTTTCGACATGCATAGCTGCTGCAGCTTTACCCATAATGCAGTGGCGGTCTTCTCTTTTCTTGTTTCTTCCTCCGATTATTATCAGCATTTTTTTCTTGTCTCCCACGAACAATGAGACCCTCTCCCTGAGAGTCGATCCAACTACAAGATGTTTCATCTTGTCATATGAGGTTAATGAAGTATAGACTTAATCAACTATGAGAGATTCGCGGCTATACAAAATCGTCTCTCTAAAGGTTGAATAAGACGGGGACAACGAACAAAGTAGAATTAACCTTAAATCTTTTTTATCATACTGAACCTCCAGGGCCTCTAGGTTTGAGAGAATTTCTTTAAACACAGTTAAGTGTTTGTGCACTGATGCACCTTCTTCTAAACAATGAGCATAAAGACACTGTTTCATATGCAACTTGCTAGTTAGAGTTTTCGACATGCATAGCTGCTGCAGCTTTACCCATAATGCAGTGGCGGTCTTCTCTTTCATCATGTCCTATAGAATTTCATTCGACAAATGCAGATGTAATTGTGTTAAAGCCTTTCGATCTTTACGCTTCTTCTCTTCCTTCGTCAATGTCAAAGACATCTTATCTATCCCTAGTAGGGCATTCTCTAAATCCATTTGCACAAGAACTCACTGTATCTTTATCTACCACAACGTGAACCTGGTGTTGCAATCCAACGACAAAATATCATATTTCAATGTCGCCATTACCATGATTAAGACAAGCAACTTGAAAAGCTCTTGATACTAGTTTGTAGAAACTAGCGTCGATAATGGCAATATATAAACGATCGCAAAGCAAAAAAGAAATAAAAATAAGAACACATAGATTTTACGTGGGGGCAAAAGAGAAGAAAATTCACTAATGTTGAAATTCTAATGATACAAGAGGAGTTTAGACTGCATCTATTTATAGGTTGAAAGACCTTATTCTAATTAATGCAAAATAAAAGAAGTATAGTTCTATATAAATTTTTATTTTATTTTATTTTACCACTGTATTTTATTTTAACAAGGATTCAAGTCACTCAACTCTAACAATGGCTATAATCAGTTCAATTTTTTTTACAATATATGTAAAGAATTAACCAGTGTATGCAACAAACAAGGTGAAGAAACTAAAATCGAGAGGATCGACACACAAATACATAGAAAAACTTCTCAAATGAGGATAAAAACCATGAGTAAAAGGAGATTTCACTATAATAAAATAAAAGCACAAGAGATGGAGAGAATTAAAGCAAAACCCGAAACCTAAAAGAAAAACCCTTCAAATCAAATAATAGAATTCTCTCAATCTAAAATAAATCTGTTATATCTAATCTAGAGTAAATATGGCTATTTATAGGCTAAAATTCGTAGTACAGTAGGACTAGAATACCTCTAGATTAATCACAGTTTAAATAGGAGACTGGAACAAAGTTTAACCGGGATAAGAAAAGTCGAAAAGTTGAATTGCACGTCGCTTCGTCGAGACGCTGCTTCTCTGCTTGTCAAGACGTCAAGATAGTTGCGTTATCAAGGCGAGCCTTTGTTTCTTGTCAAGACAAGACCACTATTTGGGTTGAATAAAGGCATTCTCCCCCAATATATATATTATATTATAGATATTATGTATATATTTTTTTAAAGATGTAATTAAATTCTATTACCCTGAATATAATTAATATCCTAATATTCATATTTTTTAATTATCATATGATGTTCAATAACACATTTACATATATAAGTAAGACACATGTACTTAAAAATTTACCCGATTCGGCTTAAAAAAGTCAACTTCATCTTAGTCATTGCTGAATTGAGCATCTTGACCTATTGAATGAGTCCAATTTGAATATCTTAATACTTGATTAAATTAAATTATTTTTATTAAGTAAATAAGTTCTTAATTAATTAAAATTTAATAGCTTTAATGGGTTAAAATACTATGTAAGCTCTTGTATAATGAATCATATTGCATTTTGCTCACTCTACTCATAAAATAGACAAATTAATCTCCATATGTTATATAAAAAAGAAAGTTTTTATGAAAAAAATCACTTAATTAAGCCCCAAGTAAAATAAAATAAAATAAAATAAACTTTTTCGTCAAATGAGAACCGTACTTATTAATGTGGAAATAAATATTAAAAATATAAAATTATAAAAAAGATATTCGAATTGGGTTCACTCTACAAATCCAATTGAACTTATTCCTTTTTAAACCAAAACCAAGCAGGCATTCGTATCTCATTTATAACTTTAAACAAAATCCAACTTATTTAATATTCCATACTAAAATGATTGTTCACTTCTTTACCTGTACTACATAACAATCAATCCGAGTAGACCCTACATAACAAATTGTACCATAAAACTTGCATGCAAATTAAAGTTGTGATGGAATATTGTAAACCTTAATGGTTTTAACAGGGCACAGTTGATGGTAAGGACAAAGAGGGGGCGGTCTGTGACTGAAGAAGAGCCATCCACCACTCGATTGCTGTGTGGTAATGTGAACACCAACACCATGCACATGACGGGCCATCCTGCTTTCTGGCCTATCAAAGTACATCTCTCCTCCTAAGGCTAAGGTACATGTTTGCCCCTCCACCCCAGGCCCACCCCGCTCTCTGCTTTTTATGATTTAACTCTTGATTAATCTGATTATTTGAATCTAAGTTATAATTTATTGGTTGGGTATTTTTTTTAAAAGATTATTCAGATTTGAATCGTAAAAATATTGTTTGTTGTAATATGTATTGGTAATAATTTACCTATATTTGATTTATACAAGTAAGATTTAAATGTGTGCCATCTTTTTTAAACTTAGGTTTCGTTTGTTTGTATGTAAAAAGTTTTACGGAAAATATTTTCTGCATTTTTTTATATTTGTTTCACATAAAATAGTTTCGTCAACGAAAAATAACTTACAGGTCAAGGTAAAATTTTTTATCTTTATATAAAAATTAAATTAAATTAAGCTTAATATTATTATATTGATAATAAATTTTATTTTTAATTTTAAAAATATTTAAAATATTATATTTTTTAATATTATTAAGCATACATATTTAATTATTTTTATTTATTCATATAATAAATTATTAATATAATAAATATAATATATTATTTTAATAAACTATTAATATTTCAATTTTATTTTAATAATAAATTAATAATTTAAAATAATTATATTCACATATTATTGAAAATATTCAATATTAATATTTTAATAATAAATATTTATTACAATTATAAATATATTAATAATAAATGTTTTGTAGTATAAATGTTAAAATATGTCATAAGTTTATGTACATTTCACAGATTTGTAATTTAGTCATTGTGCTTTTATTTTCAAGAATTTAGCCTCTTTACTTTTCAAATTTGAAATTCAAGTCCAATTATTAACATCGTTAATTTTTTTGGCCAATTTTGTTGATCTCACATTTTTAAATAAAAAATTCTCATTTAGTAGTCATGTAATTAAAAAATGACGTTGTAATAAATTTGAATTTAACATAATATTTTTTATATATGCAAAAACAATATAAAATATAAAAGTATAGATAAAAATAAATTCAATTAAACAATAAAAAAATAAAAAAAATCTTAAAATATGTTTGTTTAATTGAAAACAACTTTTATGAAATATTTTTAACAAATCTACCAAATAACAGAAAATATTTTACACAAATTCATTAAAATACCAGAAAATATTAATTTTTTAAAAATTATTTTTCAGAAATTATTGTAATATCTTTTAAAAATTTTGCATGTTTACAAAATTTGGATTCTACCCATCAAAATTTTTATCCAATTCTTGAGGCAAAGAAACTGATGGACCCTAGTAATTAATTCATTCAACTTTAGCTTTCACTTCATCTGATTTCTCCTTTCATTCCTCTTTTGAAATCATTGTAAGGGTAGACATTAATTTCATAGTGGTCCATAGGTGAAAAGTTGTCGCTTTCGTTTTGGTAATATATAAAAAGCCCCCACTTTGCATAAAAAAACGTGAGTATAGTCACATGAACGGTTTTGCTTTTCTATTATTGTAACTTTTTTTTCCTATTCCGGACAATGTATAGTGCATGCATTTCTGTTTATATTCATATTCATATATTTTTTACCCCAATTGATATATATGTATATGTATATTATATTCTTTCTTCAACTTATTTGTTTGTTTCCTGCTCTAGACCTTTCTTTCTTGGTTTAGAGCAGCAGTGAAAACTGCTTCAAGTTATATGTGTATATATATAATATACTAAAATATTTATAAAGTTAAATATGCTCATATTTCATATTCATTAGCATCACACCTCATATCTTTTAAGTTAACATCACCAGAAACCTAGAAACTTCTACTAAAAACTTCATAATATGATGATACCTATGCTCATATTTCATATTCATTAGCATCACACCTCATACCTTTTAAGTTAACATCACCAGAAACCTAGAAACTTCTAATAAAAACTTCATAATATGATGATACCTACTAGTTACAGTGATACCAATTAATTAATCATTATCAACTCCTTACTCAACTATGGAGACTACCCATTGTTAAGCACAATGTTCAATATGCTTCTTAATAAAGTCTATGCATCACAGGACCTAACAATTCCTTTAACTTTTGGGTTCGGAGAATGATTATTATCTAGTAAAATTTCAAATGATGGAGGATTATACCAAAGTACTATATATAGGTCATTGGGTAGTTTTGAGTCAATACTTGATTGTGTAGTTGTAGTCATCATATTTTTCTACAAATCAACCTTACCCAACCAATGTCATTGAGTGGGTGAGATTATTGGGCCTCTCAGGCTTGATGTATAAGAGAAGTACTTTACGAGCAATTGGAGCTTTAATAAGAGAGGTGGTGAAAATTGATTACAATATTAATTGTGGTGTGAAGAGGTTTGCTAGACTTGTTAGAGTTGTGTGACCTAAATTCTAAGAGATTGTTTGCAAGTCAAGTTAAACAAAATCTAAGAGATTGCTTGCAAGTCAAGTTAAACAAAATCTAAGAGATTGCTTGCAAGTCAAGTTAAACAAAATATATTTTCTTCTCATCTATTTATAGTTTTTTTGGTTGCTTATCTCAATCACAGTAATGACATCATTGAAGTATGAAATTCCGTTGTTGGATCACAACACCAGATTCGTATTATGGAAGATAAAGATGCAGACAGTTATTGCGCAAATGAATTTGGAGGATGCCCTGCTAGGGATAGATAAGATACCTTCGAAGTTGACGTAGGAAGAAAAGAAGTGTAAAGATCGAAAAGACTTAACGCAATTACATTTGCATTTGTCTAACAAAATTCTGCAGGATGTGATGAAGGAGAAAACCGTCGTTACATTATGGGTGAACCTGCAGCAGCTATGCATGTTGAAAACCCTAATTAGTAAGTTACATATGAAGTAATTTCTTTATACTCATCGTTTGGAGGAAGGTGTGTCTGTGCACGAACACTTAACTGTGTTTAAAGAAATTCTTTTGAACCTGGAGGCCATGGAGGTTCAATATGATAAAGAAGATTTAGGGTTGATTCTACTTTGCTTGTTGCCCCGTTTTATTCAACCTTTAGAGACACGATTTTGTATAGCCACAAATCTCTCACAGTTGACGAAATCTATGCTTTTTTGACCTTGTATGACAAGATGAAACATCTTGTGGTTGGATCCGACTCTCAATTAAAGGGTCTCATTGTTCGTAGGAGACAAGAACAAAAAACTGATGATGATTATGGAAGGACATAGGAATGAAATCCTCGTAGTAAATCTAAGGGTAGGTTAAGATCTTCAAAAAGAGGTAAAAACTATAACTTCTGCAAGAAGAAATGGCACATTAAATCTGAATGCTATAAGTTGCAGAAGAAGATCAAAAGGGAGGCTGCGAATCAAAAGGAAAAACAACCAGAAAAATCTGGTGAAGCTAATGTTGTAGAAGACTACAGCGATGGTGAACTCCTAGTTGCTTTTGCCAATAATTTTAAAGTGAGCGAGGAAAGAATTCTTGATTATGGCTGCACTTTTCATATGAGTGCCAATCGAAATTGGTTTACAACTTATGAAACATTGTCTGAAGGTGTTGTTTTGATGAGAAATAATGTTTCATGTAAAATCACAGGTGTTGGCACAATCAAAATCAAGATGTTCGATGAAGTCGTTAGAACACTAGTAGCGTCTAACATGTACCAGAATTGAAGAGGAATTTGATTTCATTGAGTACTCTTGATTCAAAAGATAGTAGAAAGTGGGGTTCTGAATATTAGCAAGGGTTCCCTTGTTGTGATGAAAAGGCATAGAAAAACTACCAAGTTATATGTTTTGCAGGGTTCTATTGTTACTGGTGATGTAGTTGTCACTTCATTTTCCTTGTCAGATGATGATGTTACTAGAATTTGACATAAGTGTCTAGGGCATATGAGTGAGAACGACATGGAAAAATTAAGCAAAAGAGAACTTCTTGATGGGCAAGGAATTTGCAAACTGAAGTTCAGTGAGCATTGTATTTTTGAAAAGCAAAAGAGAGTTCAATTCACCAGAGGAATCCATAACATGAAGGGAACTTTTGATTATATTCATTCTAATCTTTGGGGACCATTCATAGAGTCTTCGAGAGATTGAGCTAATTATATGTTAACACTTATTGATAATTTTTTTAGAAAAATTTGGGTGTTCTTCCTGAAGTAGAAAAGTGATGTGTTTTCTGCATTCAAGTCTTGAAAAACTATGGTTGAGAAATAGACAGGAAAATAGATAAAACACCTCTACACAGATAATGGCTTGGAGTTTTGTTTTGATAAGTTTAACGAATTGTGCAAATTAGAAGGGATCGTGAGACACTTGACAGTTCGTCATACTCTACAGCAAAACAGCGTTGCAGAACAAATGAACAAAACAATTATGAAGAAGGTTCAGTGTACATTGTCAAATTCTGATTTAACGAATTCGTTTTGGGTTGAAGTAACCTCTACTGCATGTTTTTTGATCAACCAATATCCATCTATTGCCATTGAGAAAAAGACTCCACAAGAGGTATGGTATGGTAATCTTGCTGATTATTCTGATTTAAAGATTTTTGGGTCCCTTGCGTATGCTCATATTGATAATGGAAAATTGAAACCGAAATCAATTAAATGTGTTTTCCTTAGTTATAAGCCTGGTGTAAAAGGGTATAAGTTATTATGTCCTAAAAATAGAAAAGTTGTGATTAGCAGAGATGTTATTTTTGATGAAATTGCTATGCTGCCTAACTTATCTCTTAAAGACTCTTTAAATAAAGAACAACAAAAACAGGTGGAACTTCAGATTGATCCAGTATCTACAACAGAGTCGACTCCTCAAGTTAGTATAGAAATTCAGAACAAAGTTATTTGTTCAACACAATATTCTTTTACCAAAAATAAAACTAAAAGAGAAATTAAACCTCTGAAGAGATATGTCGAGGCTGATCTAGTTACTTATACTTTAAATGTGGCTAAAGATATATATGCTAATCAAGAGCCATCAACTTATTCCGAGACAGTGAGTTGTGAAGACTCAGAAAAGTGAATGTTTTCCGTGCAAGAGGAGATGAAATCACTCCACAAGAACAAAACATGGAATCTTGTGAAGCTTTCTAAAGGTAAGAAGGTTGTTCGTTGTAAATGGGTGTTCAAGAGGAAATAAGGGACTCTAGGATTTGAAGAACCTAAATATAAAGTAAGACTTAGTTATAGTTAGATTCCAAGTGTGGACTTCACAAATGTATTTTCTCCAGTTGTGAAGCACAATTCAATTCGAGCCTTGCTTGGTATTGTGGCCATGGATGATTAGGAGCTCGAATAGTAAGACTTTGATATGTTAAATGTAGAGGTTACCAAAGAAGAAGTTAAAGTAGTTTTATTCGATATGGCACCCATTAAGGAACCAGGCTATAATGATTTTTAAGCTCAGTTTTTATAGTCTGAATAGAATGCAGTTGGAGATTTAGCCTTCTAGTTGGTTAGGAAAATGTTTAACGTGAATATTTTAGAGCTGTTTTTGAACAAAACACTTTTGATGTTAATCTCAAAGATTATGAGTTCTAAGATATTAACTCAATTCAAACCAATTAGTCTTTTTGTAGAGTCTTGTACAAGATAGTGACCAAGATAGTTGCCAACAGGTTGAGACAAATTTTACCAACATTAATTTTTTTAAAATAAGTTAGTTTCATAGTGAGCCAACACATTATAGATGATATCATGATAGCTAAAGAGGTATTATACACAATGAGGACATGCATAGGGTTGATTGCTTGGATAGCAATCAATATAGACCTGGAAAAAGTGTATGATCGAGTAAGATGAGATTATTTAGAAGACTTGTTGTCTTATATTGAGCTTCCACTTAAACTCCATAGGGTCATTAGGAGCTATATAATGAAAACAATGATGTAGATAGTTTTGAATAGGTGTGTTAGTGATGAAATTCAAACCTACTAGATGAATTTGCCAAAAAGACCCATTTTTCTTATACCTTTTTTCTTTTTGGGATGAAAAGATTTGGGCACAACATAAGTGAAGCAATAAGATGAAATGAATGGTAACTGACTGTCTTAGCTCAGAATGGTTTGGCTATTTCACATCTTTTCTTTACAAAAGATCTAATGCTTTTTCAAAAACTTGAGATTAACTAAGTTGATATAATGAAGTGGTTTATTGACCAATTTTGTGCAAGTTTGAGGCATAAAGGAAACATGGAGGAAACCCAAATTTTCTTTTTTTAAGAATACCCATGATATTTGAAAAGTTTGATAAATTCTAGAATAAGGGTTTTACAAGGTTATAAATCTTGGTGCATATTTGAGAATTCCCCTATTTCATTAAAGAGTTATAAATAGCACATTTCAGTTTATTCTAGCTTAAGTTTGGAGTTGATTAAATGGATGGGATTGTAAATTATTTCCAATGGTAGATAGAGTTATCGTTGCGAAATCTATCATGTTATTGGTTCATAATTATTTTATTCAAATCACTATGATTCCTAAAGGAATATGTAATGAAATAGAAAATATGGTTAGAGAATTCATTTAGGGATAATCTAGCAACAAGAGGTCACCAATTTCAATTAAATAAGAAGCATGCTCATAGTTGGTTATGGAAAGTGGTCCTAAGATTTGACAACTTCATGATCAGAACATTTCATTTTTGGTAAAGATGGGCCTCCAGATTTTGACAAAAGAAAGTCGAAGTACAAAAATGCAATGGGTAAGAATTTTACAAGCGAAGTATAAATGTACTGACCCAAAAGTTAATGGAGTAGAAACATTGATTTTAGAATGTTGTTTTCCAATGATAGAATTTGTGAATATTGTTTATTAATATTTACGAGCATATTACAATATTACATTGAGGTTTGGTCTAATCATTTTAACTATTTGGAAAGTTAGACAAAGTGCAAGTGTATCGATTCTAAAGTCGGTGGTTTTGGAAACTGAGAATCGGGACCTCATTTCCATAAATTGAACTCGTAAATTTTCTATTTAATATTTACGATGTTAAGCTAATAGATAATTAAATTTTTTATAGGTAAATTTCTTGAATTAGGAGTTATTAAAGTACAAAAACCAAATTGCGTAGGTGTTAAAAGTTGAATTATAGGTTTAAATGAATTAAATGGGACCAAAATATCAATTATGTCTTTGTTCTTTTAAGTGGACGGTCATAAATGGAATTTATGATAAAATTATACATATATCTATGTTATTTACATAATGTATATATGCATGTTGTTATAATTATAGTTATAATAAAATGAAAATAAAAAGGTAATGAATATTAAGGAAAGATGAATTCAATTCTCTTTGGCATGCATTTGAAACATAGGGAGAAGAAAGAAAGAGTTTGAACGGCATTAGGGGTTTCAAGCATTTCAACTTCAAATTGGTTAGTGCAATTTAGTCATTTCCTTGTAATTTTTATGTTTTTGGAATCCCGATACTTAATACTAGCCGACCCATGTTACAATTTTAATATTGTTCAAGATTGATAATGTTACTATTGTTAATTAGTTGGAGTTGCAGAGATTAAATTGATAGATTTTTAAGTTAGAAGTGGAAAAGGACTAAATTGTGGAAATAATTGTTGATTATGAGCAATAAGGACTAAATTGAAAAAAAATTGAAATTAAGAGGTAGAATTGAAAATAGAGAGCTAAATTTAGCTTAAAGTGAAATTAGCATAAAAATTAGAGGTTAAATGTGTAGATTAAAAATTAGTCTCGATTTAGGGACTAATTGTAGATTAAACAAAATGTAGAGGAAAATTTTAAAATTTCTTATGAATTGAGTTGTGTATCATTAACTTATTGTAATTATTTTATTCCGTAGTAAATGTCTTTCCAAAATCCTCGAGTAAGAAGGGGAAAGATAAGGTCAACATCGAGTAGCTTGGAATATACGATTTGTGTTTCTATAATCTAAACTATTTAAAAATACTGCTTTTATACATTACATTAATTGGTACGTATATATATAAGGTGAGTTATTCCTTGAAACAATTTCCTGATATGTGAATTTGAATTGAATGATCACTAGTGACAAGGTATTAAATTGCATAGTTATGAAATAAAATATTGAATATTGAATATTGTATGAGATATTGGATTTGATTTGAAAATGACAATGCTATTGAATAGCAAGTGTGATAGAATGAAGTGAAATATAAAATGAAATGTGAATTGGAAACTAAAGTTGTGAATGTATATGTATTTAAGGAATGATGTTTAATTGTGTTTGAAATCAATTGAACTATGATTGAGATAATATTGCACAACATCATTTACTATAACTTAAGCATGTAATTATATCATTTTTTTATGTTCTGATTATAGAAACACACTGAGTTATACTCAGCAAATGGTTTTGTTTTCTGTGCCCAAGTTAGGTACTTTTCAGTTTGCCGCAGATTCAGCATCCAATAACGATCCCGGACTCAAGTGTGGTGAAGTTCTATTTTGCAATGGCATGTACCTAAGCAGTCCTTGGTTGATAGATGTTTTGTTAATGTGATGCTATTTTGGGTTTCAAGTACAATGATGGTCATTTATATATATATGTTTGTGGATAAATATATATATTTGGTATGTTAGCTTGACATGAGATTTTGGTATGTGTAGTAGCTTTAAGCTTGAGATTCTACTTAGCTAAAATGTTAGGCCAATATTGGTAAACTTGGTATAAATAAAGCTTTGAATGGTTAATTGATTTTCTAGTGTGTATTGATGATATAAAATGTGGTACCAATGAGGGTACATTGGTTAGGCACCTAAGATAGTTGTTTTGGCATGTTTTGAGTATGTTTAATTGTGTTTTGAATAGGTCAAATGATTGATATTTGAGTTGCTTAATGCCCAAGCAAGTAGAAAATGATAAACTTGAGTTTTAAGGTACATTTAGGTGCACACGCCCTGAGACACGGTCTATTACACGGCCGTGTGACACACACGAGCGTGTGCCCTGAGTGTGTTGAGAAATAGTATAGATTTAATTTTCACACAGGCTGACACATGACCTATGACACGACTATGTGATCCAAGTCAGATAGTTACACGGGCTGGGTCACGGCCGTATGTCTCAAGTTAGAGAGTTACAGGGACAGAGACACAGGCTGAGACACAGTCGTATGTTCCAACTTTGAGAGTCACACGGTTTAAGGCCATTTTACACGGCCTGGCCACACGATCGTGTGTTGCCTGTTTTTTGGTGTTTTAAAAAATAGCCCTAAACTTCCTGAATTGTTTCAAATTAATGCTGTTTGTTCTTAGTATACTTCTAGAGTCTTGTAAACTCGTATTTAAGACTATATGGGTAAAATTTACTGTGATTTTGAATCAAAAAGCATGATTAATAAATCAATTGTATATGATATGATTATGGAATTAAATATTTTGATTTGATTAGTAATGCCTATAACCCTTATCTGGCGACGGAAAGAGGTTAGAGGTTTTACAATAAAAGTGTGATGAGTGTCTTGAAAGTATTAATCAAAACAATTTTTCATTTGTATAGAGGTCATTATTGAAAGTATGGGAGGTATTGAAGAATAATGTATGTTGGCTATAGGAAATATAGCAATAGTCATGTTTTGGTTAGATGCATGGTTACCTGACGTTTGAACTTTAATGGATCACTACTTGTAGTAGGATAAATTAATGAAGGGAATATATGTGCAAGACATTATTAATAATTGAGGGGACATGGATTACAGCAAGTTGGTCTATTGTATAAGCCATTCAAATATCTTGGAACTTGTGGGGGATTTTCCCACCTATAATCAGCCTACTAGTGATTAATGTACATAGAAATGGTCCAAGAATGGAAAATTAAAGTCTCAAAAAGTCTATAAATGTCTAGCAAAAGGTAGTTGAAATCAAAGTGATTAGAAATTGCCTTTATTTTGGAAGAAAAAGGCACTATAGAGGGTTAAACACTTCTTATGCTTAGCTTTGAACAATCATCTATTAACCAATGAGGAGAGGTGTTAGATAGGGATAATAGATTCAACATTGTGTCTTATATGCAGTGGCAATAATGAAAATATTTTACATGTTCTTTGGGATTGCGCCATTGTTAAAATGACTTAGATCAAACTTATATTGGTGGTTAAACAAAACATGTTTTCCTCTTCTACTCTTGAGATATGGATTATTTCAAATTTGAAAAATGAATTTAATTTCAATTTTGAGGATATGGAGAGGGAGCCAATTTTAAAACCTATGGAAGTAGAGGAATACTTTTAGTTTCAAGTAAGATAATTATTCTACTAATGCGTTATTGCTTCATTGTAAGAGTTGGGTAGTTAGCTTTAAATAATCAATTTAGAAACTTAAGAGTAAACTAGTGTGAGTGTATCGAAAGATAGCTTGACCTCCTAAATAATAGTGATGGGTTAAAATCAACTTAGATGAGGTTGTTAAATAGGACACGGTAAGGTATATCCAAGAGGAGTACTTAGAGATAATAAGGGCAAACCACTACATAGATACATTAGGAGTATTAACAACTGCTTAGTCTAACATGCTAAGGTGTGGGTGATGTTGGATGGCATATTGGTTGTGTAGGATAGTGGATTTCACAAGGTAATAGTATAATTTAATGATAAGAAGTTATTAAATAGATACCAGATAGAACAAATAGAAAATATGAAATTGAAATGGTGCATATGATCAATGAGTTATGCAATAGACATTGATCAATACAATTCCATCATATTTATTGTGAAGCTAATAAAATATATATTCAAATATGTATCTATAAATAGGAGTGGAATTAAGTAATATTAAGTCTATATGTACTAGCCTTGTGGTGGTTAATTGTAAACACATTTATAGGGATAGTAATTAACTAGGACATTGTTGGAACTATTCAAGTATATATCTATTGAATAGTTTAGTTTACTGGTTATAAATGTACCTAAATATGTTGGAATTATATTGTTCAATGGACATATATACTTGAATAGTTAACTTTTGGTGTGAAATTTCACTCCTATAATTTGACTCCTGAACTTGTCCATTTTGTACCTAGTTGTTCCTTAATTTTTTTGGACCTAGTTGTTCCTTAAACTTGTCTTCTGTCAACCAAGTTGATACCTCCACACTAACACCGTTAGTTGTGCTAATGTGGCATTGTTAACCAATCTGATGGTGCCATACAGTAGTCTCTCAGTAGGCCACATAGAAAACATAAATTTAAAAATGAAAAATATAAATATATAAATTGTTTACCACGTGGTGTTATGAGAGATTATCACCTGGCACCACCAAATTTGTTAAAAATGCCACGTCATGAAAAACAAACGGTGTTAGTGTAGAAGGGCCAACCTAGCTGGCAGAATACAAGTTCAAGGACCAATTAAGTCCAAAACAAATTTAGGGACTAGCTAGGTACAAATAGACAAATTCTGGAGCTAATTTATATATTATCTCATTCTTTAATTGTCATAGAAAGTCCAAAGATTCAACATGTTATGAAATGCCTAAATTACTATAGAAACCTTTAAATCTCCATAGACCATAGGCATCTGCATTTAAAAATGACACATCATTATTGCGCTTTGAATAAGAAGCAATCATAAGAATACAACAAACATAAAAGTAACTTTAGAGTACCTTAAGTCGTTGTTGATCAAGAAAAATAATTTTACTACATGAACCTAAATTAACTTTCCTACACTTAGTATTTGTCTTCTAATCTATATATCTTTTATGTTAATTATCTTTGATGGTTTATAAGGGCAATGTATAAACTAAATTAGATACCTATACTATAGAACTTATTAGAACTTCTAACATCAATGAGACCTAATTTTGACTAATAAATTAGACAGAAAATATTCTTTTTAACTTTTATGACGAGATTTTAACTTGAATAATAGTTACTAGAAAATATCACATTAATAGTAAATACCTATACTATAGAACTTATTAGAACTTCTAACATCAATGAGACCTAATTTTGACTAATAAATTAGATAGAAAATATTCTTTTTAACTTTTATGACGAGATTTTAACTTGAATAATAGTTACTAGAAAATATCACATTAATAGTAAATAATTATATAATTTTTTGGTATTTTTCATACTTGTTTAAGAGTCCATATTCGGGTTTCGTGGCTACCTTTCCCAACAATATCATCTTTAAGGTTTGAACTTGAGTTCTCCCTTGGAAGTGCAATATGCCCTACCATTGCACCTAACCTTTGTTGGTGTAAATAATTGTATTGATTGCTTTAATTTATTAGTAAATTATGACACACTAATGATCGCGGGTGAAAATTTTATGCATGTACCAAATATTAAATACAATACTCCAATTCAAATTCATATGAATATAAAAATATTTATTTTATTTCTCATATTTTTATTATAGAAAGAAAGTTATTTTATTATTGAAAACAATTTTTTTATTTTTATTTCTTAAAGCGTATTTTTTAATTTAAAAAAATAAAAAAAGTTTTTTTTTAAAAAGTAAAAACTAAAAAATAATTTTATAAGCTAAACAAAACCCAATCGTCTATATATTTGATTCTTATCAGACAATGTGAGACATCATTGAAAACCGAGCTGGCAAAGCTTTTATTTTAATAATCATAGTTAATTACGTAAATGCATGCTGTCAATTTGTCCTTGTTATTGATCTCAATCAAATCAGGTAATACAAACAAAAATAAAGAAATTCTCTCTCTATTTTATGTATATATAATATTAAATTTGTTTATTGGTTAGATCAAATGTCCAAATTCAAATAATAAAAAATCTATTGTTAAAATTTTAATCCAACTCGATCCCTCTATCAAAAATCTCTTTTATTATTTCATAAGAAGAGATCATGAGGTGTGATTTGATGATTGCTTACCTCATCCCTTAATTATGTAGTCGAGAGTTTAATCTCTACTCATAAGAATAAAGCACATTTCATGGTCAATCGTTTACCTCTTCGGAAAGCTCACACAGCGAGAGGAGTAATAATTGTTGTCGATGGTAGATACTTTGATCATGACGAAAAACAAAATCAGGATGATTAAAGGCATTGATTAGCTTCAATATGTTATATTATAGACATAATGGCAAATTTAGCCCTCAACGTCTACATCTTTTATAATTTTGGCCCTATTCTTTTTTTTGAGTTAAATTTAATTCTCAACCTTTTAAAAAGAGTTAAATTTAACCCCCAATCTTTTAAAAAAGAGCCAAACTATTTTTTTTTAATAAAAATAATGACTAAAACGTTAAATTTGTAAACATGACAACCTGTATGGCAATCGACATGTACTCTATATTAATGTCTTTCTGAATTTTCATAAACTTTTTATAATTTCTTTTGAATTTTGAATATTTTTAATACTTTTAAATTAATTGATGATGTTGGGATATAAGACAAATAGTGCCATGATAGCATAAAGTATACATGGACTACTACGCCAACATTGTTAAAAAAAATTAATGTTTTAGTCATTATTTCTATTAAAAAACAATGACTTTTTTTTAAAAGGTTAATGAGCAAATTTAGCTAAAAAAATTGAATGAGGGCCAAAATGACAAAAAAAATATAAACGTTAAGATCTAAATTTAGCATTATGCCTATATTATACTATCTAAGTAACATATGGAAGGCTAGGGTTTCTTGACATACGAAAAGTTTATTCTCTTGAGGAAGGTTAGTCAACATAATCCTATATATGATAGGTTTATAATAGGTAGGGGTTAGACCTTCACTGTGGAGTAGTGGAGAGCATTCGGTTTTTTTTGTCAGTTCGGTTGATATTTTTTATTAAATCGACATAACTGACCATAATCTACAAAAATTGATCTGACTGAATTAAAGTTCAAGAATTATCATAATTTAACCAACTTTAGGTTGATTGATTAGGTCAATTAATTGACTTATCTGACCTTTGTTAATAAGTTTGGTTATTTGGCTTGAATAATATATATTTGTTTTATATATTATAAATAATTTAAAATATATTAAATTAAGTTGATTTTCTTGGTCAGTCAATTTACAATTTTAAAAATCGATAACCAACCGAAATAATCATTCAAATCGCAATTGACTAAACCAATTGAATTAATTTAGTTGGTTTTGTCAATTTCAATCGATTTAGTAGGCCTCACAAGGTGGAAAAAATATTTTTTAAATAGGACTTGGTAGTTTTAGCCTTATTTGATTCAGGGTTGGGGTTCAACGCTACTAATTAATTCAAAACTTATTTATTTTAGTAGTTAATAGAAAAAGGAACGCTTAGTTATCAGAATTTAAATCCTAAATCAAATATCACATGCTATAAGTCATTACATTAATTAAAGTTGATAATCTATCCTTGTTTGTGTGTTCTATTATGTCATAATTGGATTTAATATAAAAAATTAATATGCTATAATAAACTAACCATATTCATCATATACAAATAAAAGCTGAGATGAAGAAGAAATGAAAATAAAAATCATGTGAAAATAAGCTAACTATGTGCATCACTTTTCAATGAGAACAATGATGTGAATGAAGTGCTCTTAACAAAACTTTGAAAAAAGTGGTACCCTAGGGTTAATCTTTTTAAAAAGTTCATTGGAAGTATACGTAAATATGGTGCACGGAAGTACTTGGATGATTCTACTTTATTCTTTTTCCATTACCTTTTCCACAAAATTTGGTTGAAAATGAAATCATGTTAATTCTTCTTGTCTTCTTCCTTAGGCAATTCTTTCTTTTTATTTATCATGATAAATTTTTTTCATAGCATGTCAAAACATGGTCTTCTTATAGATATGAAAATAATTTCTTCTTTTTCCGCAAGCATTCTTTGGAGTATTTTATTTTCCAAGATTCAATTCTTACACTCTTTTGATCATTTGTCACAAACTCTTATACAAATAAATTCATCTTCGCTTGAATCTGTCTCGATGTTGCACGAGTGATTGGATCTTTAGGGAGACTAAGTCCAAAATTATGTTCGACCCATTTGTTCGGCTCACAAATAGGCCTGTGAATAGGCCTTGGTGCTTTCATCAATGAGGGGATAAATGAAAGATCCATCCTGTAGCTTTCGCAAATACACAAAATGGTTATATTTACTTACTTCTGCATTCTCATAAAGCTATCAAATGGTTTGTTCCATTGCATTGAAAATTGCTCAACCTATATAGCGATTTGTTTAACTTACAAACCCAATTTTGTCTACCAACAACCGTCTATCCATCTAGTTAAGTAATATAGATTTTCACTTTTAAACTACTATGCAAGAAAGACATCTTTAAATCAAGTTGAGCTAGCTCCAAATTCAATGATACAAAATTCAAATGGAGGAATGCTTCATAACAGGGGAAAATATTTCATTATAATCAATTCTTTCCTTTTGAGAATGGCCTTTAGCTTCTAACATTGTTTTGGAGATAACATTTTTATTCTAGGAAATTTGTCTTCCTTTACATATATCCACTTGCACCCAATTACTTTCTTACCCATTGGTAATTGCGCCAACTCCCAAGTATTGTTCTTCCAAAAATATTGTATCTCCTAATTCATGACACATTTCCACTTGTTATTTTTAAAGCTTTGTTGTGCTTTATGATAAGTGACAAGAATATCATCATCTACAACTAAAAGTGCATAGGCCATTATATCAAAAAAATGATAAGGTTTACGAATTTATCTTATTAGCCTTGTAATTGCAAGTGGTTCAAGTGTATTTAGCAAATTTTGTGTTGGAACATATTCATTCACTGATTTTTTCATTGCTATTAGACAATTAGCTTTATCACTTGTCTTATTAACTAGGCTAATCACCATTTTTTCAAACTCCATCAGTTTTGGAGTACACTCCACCTACTGTGGAGTACCATTTGTTTGAACATATTCAAGTATTTCCTTTTTCAACATGGAAAACTTATCAAAGGTAACATCTCTACTAGAAATTATTTTCTTTGTGTCTATACGCCAAAGTCAAAATCTCTTTACTCTAGAGACGATTCCTATAAAAAAAGCTTTCTTAGCTATCAGATCTAGTTCTGACATTTTTGTATGGTAATAACTAGGGGGTCTAAATACATGTAAAGAATCATAATTAGTACTAGATTTTCTAGACCATACCTCTAAATGTGCTTTTCCTTCAATTGCAAATGATGGTAAAAAATTAATGAGATGACCATCATATGTCCTTACCTTAGCCTAAAATTACTTGCCCAACCTAGCATTAAACACCACACATTGAACTTTCTAATAGGTTTCAATTCGTATGCTCTTCTGCCCTTATTTTATTGTGGTGTATTTCTAACAATGAATAGTTAAACAATTTCATACCTTTGGAAAATGTTAAAGAAAAAATCACTTTTATTTTCCCTTGCATTGTTCGGTCTAAGTCGATTGATCTTTTTACTAGTTTGATTTTTTAACCATATTTTTCCATTCAAGGAAAATCCCAAGCACTTTATCTTTATGTTTCATTCTATGCACCTAAACCCCTCAGGATAAGTCATCAATAAAAGTTACAAAATAGTGTTTTCATCCTAATAAAGGTATCTTTGAGGGCCCCCACACTTTTGAGTGAACATAATCCAAAATACATTTTTTTATCATAGATAGTGATGGCAAACTTCACTTTCTTCTACTTTTCCAGAACACAATATTTGCAAAACTTTAACTTGCAAGCCTTTGCACCTTTCAAAAATCTCTGCTTTGCTAGAATTTGCAAGGATTTCTCACTGGCATGACCTAATCACATATACCACGACTTGGTTGGATCTAGCTTGTCATCACTAGATGCTGCCCTAATAATTATTCTACCTTGAATGTAATACAAATTATCTTCCAAATGTCTTTCGTTTCCACTAGTACTCCATATGTAACTTTCAAAATTCCATCTCTCATGGTGACAACCGAACTGTTGGATTCCAAAGCTCCTAAAGAGATGGAATTCTTCTTCCAACTAGGTACAGGTGTTGTTATTGTCCGTATAAATAACTTCTCCATTTAATTCCACTAAATCAAAGAACCATTCTTGAATAAGGGACATATGATAGGTGTATCTTCAATCCAATACCCACTCATCCAAATGGAATGATGGTGGTGATTTTAGATTTAGTGCCTTAAGTGTAGTATATTAATTGTAAACTTGTAAATTTTTTGAACATATTGATTAATAAAATTATTTTTGAATTACATTAATACACTTTTTATATTGTCCTTACGTGATTTTTGCATGTAAAGCAAAATAGAAGCAAATATTAGCTCACTGGTTGTCTAATGTTTGGCTAATACTAAGCAGTATTACATGGTCGAATCGTAATACAGAAAGAAAACTTATATTAGTAGATGAACCTAAACATGTCATTAGTCTAACTGAAAATAAGTAAACTGATTAAAAGAATAATATGCCATCTATCAAGTCCAATTGGGGAGATGTTTTATCTTGGGCATCAGAGCAAATGACTCCTAGAAGATAAATACATAAATGTGACTGACTAGATTGACTACACATCGGATTGGACCCAAGTAGAATAGATCCTAAATCTGTTTATGGATTTATTCACTTGTGATGTTTATAGTGTAACAGACCTTAATCTTGAGAGAATGGTAATGTATGTGTGACTCGTATGCTTTTATGTAAGTAAAAGTTTGATTTCGAATAGATGAGGAACTGAAAGTTGATGTGTTGGGTATATGATTTATGCAGTATGTAGCATCATTCACAATAGTGGAATTCATATTCCAAGACATGGGTAAATGATATCCTCTCATTAGCATTACATGATAGATGAGAAATAAACGTGGCCACGAGTCATTTCCCTTTGTGATAAATGACTTAATTACTATTTGATAGTAATTGACTTTTCATGAAGGAAGATGTAATGGTTATCATGAGATAAAATAGGATCATATTAGGAGAGCGGTTTTATCTCAAGGAGATTAAGGATATCCTATAAGAGTAACACACTTATGACAAGGTGATTGGATGAGTACTGATCGAATAGCCTTCGCAATGGTACGTAATTAGAGAGAGCTTAGTCACGATACTATAGTAGAATAACTTCATGACTAAATGAATTTATAATTAATAGGCAAAAAGTTCGAACTTAAATATAAATCATTTGAGCTGTAGTCACAATGTTCAATTAGTCCTTCCGCTGGCTCGTTGAAACTGGAATTGAATTACATGTTGAATCAAATAAACAGAAACAATAAAGTTAGAGAAATGAGAAGCATTCAAAAATGATTGTGGTTTTCTCACAATGTATGTAAATTAACAGAGAATTAATTTATGGTTTTTCAAATTATTATTTAATTGATTAATTAAATAATTGAAGTTCAAAAATGGAATTAAATTAATTGGTTATTGTGAATCCGTTGAATGTAGAAAAATTAAATATATTTTCTCATATATATTTTTTTACGGTAAATTTGTCATGATTTTAACAGAATTAGAATTGAGTTGAGAAAATTATTTAATTAGCAAATTAACTAATTTAAATTAATTTAATAAATAATGTCTATTTTGAGAAAGATAAAAACATGTATTGGGTTGGATTAAATTATAAAGTATTGAGTTAAAAGTCTAGGAATCACATATAATTGGACTCAATACATGAGAAGTCTGAATTTTCAACATAATACATATGAGAGGAAGCACACCCCATTAGCCCTTCTCTTTCATAGTTCCACTAGGAAGTTGTTTTACTATTGAAATAGACCTCTATTAATTCAACAAGGGTTTAACTTCTGCTTCCAATAAATAGATGATACTAGTGGGGATAAATACACAATAAGTTCTACACAACTTTGGATATTGTAACGCCCAAAAAAATTTAATCTTTGATTTGATAAAATACGTTATAATTAAGTCTTTGTATCTGTGGCTAAATGCTTTATTGGTGTGTTTGAATCCTTGAGAAAACATTTTTTGCGAATTTCTTTTTATGTTGTTCAGCTGATAGAAGTTAAGTTAAGATTTGGGGGTTAGTAGGTAGTTGTATTTGATTTTGATTTAATAATAAATAGTTTTATAATAAAAATGGGATAATATTGTTATTATTATTATTTCTTTTGTTTTACTAAAAGATAAAGGGGTTGCTCCCAAATTTTTTTTGTTTTCTCCCACGTTTGTTTCCCTTATTCCCCAAATCCACGCCACCATTCTCAATTCCTCTTAATTGATCTTGTTTTGTTTCTCTTTTTCTTTCCTTTCCTTTCTTTTTCTTTTTGTTCATTCCTTGTCCCTTAATTTTTTTTTCCTTTAATCATTTGGGCTGCTATTAATTCTTGAGGCAATAGTTCACATTTTTTTTACTGCAAATCTAAGGGTAAGATATTTAAGTTTAATATTTTTATGTGCTATTTGTAGTTGTGTTGGGTGCTGGGTTGCGTTAAATCAATATAGTGGGTATTGTTTTGATTCTGATACGTTTGTTTTAGGAGTAGTACAAGAAGCAATAGGTGACCCTCCAGCGACTTAAGATTTGCATATGAGTTGTTCGTTCATATGAGTTGTCCAGCGACTTAACATTTTGGGACTGTTTTGGTTTTGGTGTTTTAATTTTGATTTTTGCATGATATTGTTAAAATGATTCATCAAAAATATCTATTTTTCGACAAATAATTGATTTCGAGAAAACAAAATTAGATTTCCAAAATATAATGATTAAAGAAATTTCGTTGCAAAGTATTTATTTTATTTAGAAAATATAAACAAACAATGTTTTCAATTAAATAGTTATGTCAAATACGTTTTCCAATAAAATGTGTTTTTAAGTAACAAAAATTTATGATTTTTTTTTCAAAATATACAAAAACTAGATTTACAACTGTTTTACATAGCATCACCAGATCTAGCCATAATGTCTAGGCCGGGTTTGGGGTGTTACAAATATTGTTATCTTGCCCGAAAATAGTGAGAATTTATTCTCTAAGTATAAATTCTATTTTTTGAAATAACAATTCTATTGGTTTCTATTAAAGAGAGAATTTTGCTTTCCCACTGAAAGTAAAAAAAAATAGTTCTAGTCCCATGTTTGATTTAAATTCGTTTAAGCCTGCATTTGAAGTAGTTCATGGTCTGAAAATAATGGAGAATGTCGTTCAGTTGAAATTCAGAAACAACAATGATTTGTCTACCCGAAAAATATGTGCGATTTCGGTAAAGGCTTTATTCCTATAAATATAAAAAATTGGCTCAATTTTTAAAATTTTAATTTTTCGCTATGCAAGAAAACCGTTTTCTAATCAGATTTTTTTCTAATAAGTGAAACTACCAATGATATTTTATAGTCACTAGTATCTCGTTTTGAACACATGAATGTAGTGTATTCATATTGTCGAAACCATTGTTTTATTTAAAATTTTAATTTTAATAAAAAAACGGGGAATTGACTTTTTGAAAATACAGAAATATAGTCGCCACCAATCTTTTTTGTTTAGGTGTGATCGGGTCACCTAAGAATTTTGCTATTTAAATAAAACGTTTCTGGTTTATTAAAACAATGATTTTAGTCTACGAACTTTTGAGAAAATGGGTTCGGGAGTCGGTTACGCATGAGGAAGGATTAGCACCCTCACTACGCCCAAAATTGGTACCAAATCGATTAAATATTGTCCTTATGTCTAAGATTAAAATGTTTTTGTAATGTGGTTCCCTTTTGATAATATTTGAATAACCCGAGTTGGTCATCAAAATTCTCTTGCTTAAGAGGAATATAGAACCACATCCAGCACGATAGGACATGATAATTTATGCCTTCGAAAACATGACAAATTTTGACTTCCAAAAATTTATACGTTGAAAACCGTAAAAGGATGCCCAATTATTTAATCCAACGAGAAAATCGAAACCCAGCACAGTAGGGCACGACTCCTCGAATTTCTAGATATCAGACATTGCCTTATTTTAGAATTTAGAGAGTATGAGTGAAATTCTAAAGGAATCTTCGATCATTTTGGACAAACAGGAAATCGCAACCCAGCACGATAGGGCACAATTCCCCGAATTGCCAAACATCGAATATTACCTTTGTTTTGAAGAGTTTTTAGAAAACATGAGTGAAATTCAAAAGGGACCTTCGATTATTTTGAACAAACAAGAAATTGCAACCCAGCACGATAGGGCACGATTCCGCGAATTGCCAAATATCGAACATCGCCTTCGTTTTAAAGGATTTGTAGAAGACATAAGCGAAATTTTGAAGGGATATTCGATTATTTTGAACAAACGGGAAATTACAACCCAGCACGTTAGGGCACAATTCCGCGAATTGCCAAATATCAAATCTCACCTTCGTTTTAAAGAATTTTTAAACGAATAATTATAAAAATAGCTTAAAACATATTAATGCGACTCGAAATAAGACAAAATTAATCATAAAAATTTGGATTTTATAAAACCACATTTCATAAATCAAGTGGAAAACGATGATATGGCGTAATATGTGTACGCATAAAATACGACAATGGAAGAGTGGAGGCAATACAATTTATTTAACCAACTAACAAGCACTTACAACTAAGTATAACTAACTTGGAAATATAGCTCAATCTCAATCATGCATGGAGAATAATTAACATGACAATATAAAACAATGAATAAATAAATAATGCAATGATAACATGCATGGCATAATGTAATATGACTACTACTAGATACACAAAACAAAATACAAATCAAAGAAGTAATATGGTATAAAACTATTTTAAAATAACGACGAATAAATGGACACATAAAATGTAGGTTGACAAATTTGTATATAAAAAAAAACTAGGGATAGATATATAATTTTTCGAAATAGATATTATAGAATGAAAGTTTGAATCAAATTGCATGTAAAATATTTTAAACACAAATATATTTAAAAGTTGACAAACTACATACTAACTTTAATAATTTATAATGCCAAAAGAATAATAAGGATACAAGACGTGACATAACACACAAAATAGATTTAAAAGACATATGTACATGTAAAACTATTGTAAAAAACATGAGATTAATAATAGTATATATGAAAATCTTAATTTAGTCTAAAAATTATACACATACCCTTATATCCAAAATATTTAAATAAGAAGCTATATAAAACACAAGAGTAATATAATATAAAGAAATATTCAAAAATAATAATTTTATAATTACGAAGATGAAGTTTCTAAAAATAATTTTATACATACATAAAGAGAATACTTGATGGATCATAGATCATAAAGCAAAAAGTATTTTAAATAAAAAATCTATTAAAGTAATAAGTGTATTAATATATATATAAATTTACAAGTGAGTATATGTAAATTTATATAGAAATGATAATATGTATAGGTTTAATAATATATATATAAACCAAATATGTGTACTAATATAAGCAAGTAGAAAAATAATTTTATGCAAAAACATATATACCAAATATATTATCATAGCAAAAACATATGCTAAAATACATGGTCAGAATATGCATGAAAATACGTTAACTTTGTTATAAAATATGTATATGTATAATAATATAAAGGAG
This sequence comes from Gossypium hirsutum, assembly GCF_007990345.1. NCBI lineage: Eukaryota > Viridiplantae > Streptophyta > Magnoliopsida > Malvales > Malvaceae > Gossypium > Gossypium hirsutum. Next base: position 99,004,485 of record NC_053425.1, read on the forward strand.
ATAAACATTCAAAGTATACAAAGTATGATAATAACATTTCAAAAACGAATTTACAACAATGAAGAAACAATTACCAAAGTTGCTTAAAAATTAAAATAATTAATTAAGAACAAAAAGGACTATAAACTAACTTGCAAACACGCGTAGATTGACGAGCTAATTTAAGAAAACGAAGTGAAACAGCAAGGGCGCGATTTAATACGTACGCGAAAGGGGAGGATTTTACGCGCAAATATCCCCTCACCGCGAAAACGCCCGGATCCCAGAGGCAAAGAACCGGGTCGGGTCGAATAGGCTCATGCGACGCCGTTTTGAGACCACGGTAGTAAGCCTCAAACGACGTCGTTCCCACACATATAAAACCCTTTTTTTATGCTAGATTCTCATTCCTCCGAACCCTAGCCCCTCTTATCTCCCTCTCGTTTGACCCTAGAACTCCCCCTTTAGTACCGATTTGCTATCAGTAGAGACGAACAGATTCGGGCTTCAAAGGACGACTATTTCGGCCGTGGGATCCCTTCTATACTCCGATTTCAACGAAGCTGATGGAACCCGTGGCACTTTCGCAAGGTAAGGCTTCGTCTTCCCTCTTTCTTTTATTATTTTTTTTAAAAAGGAACAATATTGAAACGAAATTAACGGAATATCTGTAAAAACTCAGAGAATGAAAGCGATAAAAGAAATCACCTTTCTTTGCTTTTTTTTATTCAATATGCGAATGATTTGTATTTGTGTGCGTTCCTCTGAGAAGAAATTTACAATCGAAAAATAAAAGGCTTTATAGCCGAGAGAAGAAAATAATAAAAATATACAATTTTTCTACTATTTTCTTGCGTCTGTTGTCTTTTTGTGTTTGGTGTGCAGGTACGGGATGCGTTGGCATCGTACGAAGGTGCGGGCGTGGCATACGAGGGCTGTGCGCTGGTCGTACGGTGCTGAGTCTTGGCGTGGTTTCTGAAGGTGTTGTACGGTGCTTGGAGGCTGCAGTACCTAGCAAAGGCTTGGGTTTCTGAAGTCTTTTGGGCCATTTAGGCCTCGTAATTTTGGGTCTAGGTTTAGCTATTGGACTTTAATTGGTTATTGGGCTGTTTTGTACTAAAGACTTGGACTGTGGACTATTGGTTTGGTTTATTTATTTATTTATTTATTTTGTATATATATTTTTCGGTTTCTAGTGGGCCCGGGATAAAATTGGTCATTACAACTGCCCCTCTTTGCTCATTGTCGTGTAACGAGAATGGAGCAAAGACTATTAAAAGGCTAATTTTGCCTGGGCTGGCTGAGTCTCGGCTCTTCTTGGTGCTTCTTTCCTTCAAGTATCTTCAATGTGCTCCACCACAACTTTAGAGAGGTATGGTTCGTGTATTTTTATCCTGCTCTACTGCAGCTTCAGAGAGGTGAGGATTGTGACTTCGGTCTGCTCCACTGCAACTTCAGGGAGATAAGATTTGCAATCTTCGGCCTGTTGCCCTACTACTTAGGGGGTTAAGGCTTATCTTCTTCGATCTGCTCTACTGGAGACGAGATCCGTAATCTTCAGGCTATTCCACTGCAACTTTAGTGAGATAGGATGGTGGCTTAAATCTGCTTCACTGCAACTTCAGGAAGACAAGATTTGTCGTTTTCGATCTGCTCCACTGCAACTTCAGGGGAACAAGATCTACAATCTTCAGCCTACTCCACTACAACTTTAGGGAGCTAGGATGGTGGCTTAAATCTGCTTTGCTGCAACTTTAGGAAGCCTAGATTTGCCGTCTTCGATCTACTCCACTGTAACTTTAGGGAAACAAGATCTACGATATTCAGCCTACTCCACTACAACTTTAGGGAGCTAAGATGATGGCCTAAATCTGCTTCACTGCCACTTCAGGAAGACGAGATTCGCCGTCGTCGATTTGCTCCACTGTAACTTCAGAGAGACAAGATCGGTAAAATTCACTAATGTCGCTACATTGTCTTCTAAAGAAATGATTTGTAGAATTGGTTTCCTGTATCTGTGTTTATGTCAAATAATTAGGATGCCATGATCAAAATGAGTCAGATGCTCCTAACTAGATGAATGATTATGAATGTATAAATGCCATAACATTGATTCCTTTTTAAAATGTTAAGGTATCATTACTCATAATTCATCAAGGTTCTATCATTGATGTGCTATCGTGTCTTCTTGCTTAGCTGTTATCTTTGACAGAAAATTTGAAGAAATAGTCACAATTTGGACTATTCTTTTTCCAAGGTTTCTCACTTTTGAGGCTGGTTAGTTCTGACTAGTGGCCTTGTTTCAGGTCCTTGTACTATTTATAAACCTTCTAGAGTAATGAGCATAACTTCTTTTGTGTGAATGTTCTAAGTCCAAAAATCGTGATTTCAACGAGAATGCTCAAAAGAGATTATCATAATGGACAAGATGGAATTTTATTGATAAAAAACTCGAAGTGAATACATTAAACAGAATAGCGAATCTACTAAGGTACAAAATAAGATGAGAAAAAAAGGTGCCCCAGATATCGAAGCACGAGCTTCACTATTCCAATTTCTCAAAGGCTCTTTCGAACCAAATGTGTGTTCAGGAGATCCCCCGTATTTTGTTGATGCTCCAAGATGTACTGTTCTTTCCTCTTGTTAATTTTGAGAGGACAAGACTACCACATACCCCATATTCAAAATTTGAGCTCCTCATTTTCGGGTTTTCAACTTAAAAACCCCTTTGGTCTCAAAGTGCCCTTTGCGGGTTTTCACCTTGGCGTCTCTATTTTTTTTTTGAAAGCGCTCTTTGCGAGTTTTTGCCTTGGCCCTTCCTTTTTTAGGTAAAATACTTCTTGACGGAATCCGAATTTATGGGATGGGGTAGGTTTTTACTATCCATCTAAGCTAGAATCAATACTCCTCCGGAGAAAGCTTTCTTCACCACGTAAGGCCCTTCCCAATTAGGCATCCATTTTTCTCAAAAATCCTTCTGTATGGGAAGGATTTTTTTCAAAACCAGGTCTCCCTCGCGGAATTCTATAGGGCGAACCTTTTTTTCATATGCCCGCATCATTCGTTTTTGGTACATCTGACCATGACGGATAGCTTTTAGCCTCTTTTCCTCAATTAAGTTCAATTGATCATATTGAGACTGGATCCATTCTGGTTCATCCAACTTTATTTCTGACAACACTTGAAAGGATGGGATCTCGACTTCAATTGGCAAGACCGCTTCCATTCTGTAGACCAAAGAGAAAGGCGTTGCCCCAGTTGAGGTTCTGACTGATGTTCGATAAGCAAAGAGGGCAAATGGTAACTTCTTAAGCCAATCTTTGTAGGTCTCAGTCATCTTCCTCATAATCTTCTTAATGTTTTTATTGGCTACTTCCACTGCCCCATTCATTTTCGGGCAATATGGTGACGAGTTGTGGTGTCTGATCTTGAATTGACTGCAGACTTCTGCTATCGGACTATTGTTCAAGTTTAATGCATTGTCTGATATGATCCTCTCCGGCATTCCATATCGACATATGATCTCTTTTTTTAGGAATTTCCTCACTGCCGACTTTGTAACATTGGCATATGAGGCGGCTTCTACCCATTTGGTGAAGTAGTCGATAACCACGAAGATGAACCGATGCCCATTGGAAGCTTTTGGCGATATTGGTCCAATCACATCCATACCCCACATAGAGAAAGGCCATGTGGAAGTCATGACATGCAGCAGTGAAGGAGGCACAAGAATTTTTTCTCCGTAGATTTGGCATTTATGACATCTCTTGGCGTAATTGACACAGTCTTCTTCCATAGTGGACCAATAGTACCCGAATCTCATGATTTTCCTGACTATTGTAAGCGTGTGTTCCACAGATGCCTTCGTGGACTTCTTCCAACATTTTCTTAGCCTCTACAATGTCTACGCATCTTAATAGTACCTGATCTTTTCTTCTTTTGTATAAGATCTCTCTATCTAAGACATAGTCAATGGCCAATCTTCTCAGCGTTCTTTTGTCATTCTTGCTTTCCTGGTCCGGGTACTCACGATTCTTCACGTATTGCAATATATCGTGATACCAAGGGTGATCATCTTTTTCCTCATCTTCTTCAATGCTGTAACAGTGGCCGGAGTTTCATAAATGCTCATCCAGATGGGTTTGACATCTTTTTGTTTGTTCACCTTGATCATGGAAGCTAAGGTGGCCAAAGCATCGGCCATCTGATTTTCGTCCCGTGGAAGGTAACAGAAGGTAATGTCATCGAACTCTCTAACCAATTCAAGGACCAGTTTCTGATAGTCGATCAACTTGGGGTCTCTGGTCTCTCATTCTCCCTTGAGTTGATAAATCACTAGCGCAGAATCCCCATATACCTCTAGCACTTTAATCTTCTGTTCTATGGCTACACGGATACCCATGATGCACGCTTCGTATTCTGCCATATTATTCGTGCAAACAAAATCTAATTTACTAGTAAATGGATAATGATCTCCTTTGGGGATACCAAGACTGCCCCGATTCCATTACCCACAGCATTTGACGCCCCATCGAAGTTCAGTTTCCAAAGAAGTTCTTCCGGATCACCTTCTTTAGCGGTCGCAACACACATCAGGTCTTCATTCGGGAAATCGAAGTTCAAAGGCTCGTAGTCTTCCAAAGCTCTACTGGCCAGAAAATCTGCTATTGCACTCCCTTTTACTGCTTTCTAGTTCACATAAACTATGTCGAATTCAGAGAGTAGAATCTACCATCGGGCCATCCTTCCATTCAAAGCTGTTGACTCCATCATGTACTTTAAAGGGTCCAGCTTTGAGATGAGCCAAGTAGTGTGATACAACATATACTGCCTCAGCCTTCGGGTTGTCCAAATTAGGGCACAACACAACTTTTCTATCGGCGGGTACCTTGTCTCACATTCAGTGAACTTTTTACTGAGATAGTAAATAGCTTTTTCTTTCCTCCCTGACTCATCATGCTGACCCGGTACGCATCCCATGGAATTCTCAAATACTGCCAGATACAGTATCAATGGCTTATTGGGGTTAGGTGGCATCAGTATCGGAGCGTTGGATAAGTACTGTTTGACCTTGTCGAAAGCCCTTTGGCATTCTTCATCCCATACACCCGGGTTGTGTTTCTTGAGGAGATAGAAAATAGGGTCACATTTCTCGGTTAATTGAAAAATGAATCAAGCAATGTAATTTAATCTTCTTAGAAAGCCTCGAACCTCTTTCTGAGTACGCGGTGGAGATAGCTCTTGTATGGCTTTGACTTTATCTGGATCGATCCGATCCCTTTCTCACTGACCACGAATCCGAGAAGCTTTCCAGACTTAGCTCCGAAAGTAAATTTGGCTGGGTTGAGTTTTAGCTGAAACTTCCTCAACCTCAAGAACATTTCCTCAGGACTTGTATGTGCTCCTTCTCTGTTCAAGACTTTGCGATCATATCATTGACATAAACCTCAATCTCTTTATGCATCATGTCGTGAAATAGGGTTACCATGGCCCTTTGATATGTTGCCCCCGCATTTTTCAGTCTAAACGGTATCACTTTGTAGCAGAATGTGCCTCACATGGTTACAAATATGGTCTTCTCCATGTCCTCGGAATGCATCTTGATCTGGTTATATCCGGAGAAACTGTCCATGAATGAAAACAGTGAGTGTCCGGCCGTGTTGTCCACTAAGGTGTCAATATGAGGCAATGAGAAATTATCTTTCGGGCTGTCTTTGTTCAAATCTCTGTAGTCTACACACATGCGTACTGTTCCATCTTTCTTAGGGACGGGGACGATGTTGGCTACCCAATCTGAGTATTTTACAACCTTTATAAATCCAGCGTCAAACTACTTTCGAACCTTTTCTTTTATTTTTAGCAAGACATCGGGCCTCATTCTTCGGAGTTTTTGCTGAACTGGCTTGCATTCTTTTATTATGGGGAGTCGGTGCACCACGATATCAGTGTCCAACCTGGGCATATTTTGGTATGACTATGCGAAGACATCTTTGAATTCTTGAAGTAATTCAATAAGGTCTCGCTTTATCTCCATGGTGATACACGTTCTGATCTTCACCTCTTGTCCCTCTCCTGAGCTCACAATTTCTACTGATTCTTTGTGAGGTAGGATTTGTTTCTCGTCTTGTTCTACTATTCTTAACAAATCAGAAGATAGGTTATAGCCTTGGTCATCTTCGGAATCCTGAGAATCCTCTATACACACATCTCGCTCAAAAGGAGATTCTGAGCCACTAGCAATGTCACTCGTATCGTTGATATCTGGGGACATATTATGAGGATGAAAGAAGATATAAAGAATCAAAAGAATTCAAGAACACTTATCTGTATTGTATGATTATGAATGACGAATGAAAGAATATTTAGAAAAATATTTAAAGAATAAAAGAATCCGAAAGTAATCGTTTGTATAATATGATTATGAGTGAAATTTAAAGAATGAGAAAACATCTGCTTAAAATGATAATAACCATGCATTTCCTTGAAATAACGTTTTTAAACATCAGCCTATTTCACAAAAGATTCTTATTACTCTTATGCCTAAAGCAATAAGTGTGTTTTGGACATTACTCTGAGTCAGTTCTAAAAACTACAAGAATCTCTTCCATAGTTCAGTTATCCAGAACACTTCCAGGTAAGTAGGGGCAAATGCCTGACAAATTTTCTCTTCCTGTCTCTTCTTCGTATGTGGCGTTGATGTCCAAGCTTTCCAACCTTTCCTCTATGTTTTCCTTTCTTGGCGTACCTCTCTCGGGATGAATGATTCCTCCGGACACAAAAGTTTTCGATATATGGGGGAATATCATCGGCTCCTATTTGATTTCCTCCCCCGTTAACCGTGCTCTTTTTCTTTGTTGCTTCTTTTCCAACTCCTTTCTCCTTTGTCTTGCGTCTGGCTTAAATCCTAAGCCGAAGCGATCTCTCTTGTCCCTCAATACCGGTGTTTCAATCTTTCCCTGGAGATGTCTCCCAAGTCCTCTTTCGGGTAGGGCCCCTTTTCTAATCATTAACTGTAGACTCATCCTCGTAGTTTTGGACAATTTTGGCATTAGAATCTTGCTTCTCTCGGCGATGAACGTCGCATTAACAAATTTTAAAGACCGAAATGAGCATTCGATTGCTTCGTCATCTGTCTCCAAATAGGGCGTATTACTGCTTACAGTTGCAATGATATCATCTTCAACATTGATCGTTATCAACCGCCCCTCTGATACCAGCTTCAACTTTTGATGCAACGATGAAGGCACTGCCCCAGCTGAATGTATCCAGGGCCTCCTCAATAAGCAATTGTATGAAAGCTTGATATCCATAACTAGGAAATCCACCTCATATGTGTTTGGCCTGATCTACTTAGTGTAGTCAATGGCAGGACGTTCAAGGCCGATCCATTGTCAATCAGTACGCCTGGCAGCGTATACCCCTTACAGTGCGTGGTAATGTGCAAAGCTTTAGTCGACCCCATGCCACCGAGTGGTATCTCATCGTCATTGAAGAAGATATAGTTGTCGGCACTTATGTTGCCAACCAAATGGTCCAGCTTGTTGACGGAGATATCATTGGCAACATATGTTTCATTCCGGACCTTCATCAGCGCGCTGCGGTGGACTTCTGAACTCAGGAGTAAGGCCAGCACCGAAATACGAGCTGATTGTTTACGTAGCTGTTCCACCATACTGTATTCGTTGTGTTTTAGGAATTTCAAAAACTCCTTAGCCTCCTCCTCGTTAACTGGTTCATTAACAGGAAGTTCAGATCCAGTCGCTTTTTCCTTCACCCCTTCGGCCACTAGGTCTTTTCCTTTTACGGGTTGTGCCTTCTCATTTGTTGTATCGTAGCATCTCCCGCTACGTATATAAGAGCCCCTATCTTGATCCTCTTTTGACGCGTCAACCAGGCTTTCCTTCCCCGGAATCTTCACATTACAATCATAATTCCATGGGACCCTTTTGCTATATTTGTAAGGGAAGACTGCAGGCGTCTGGATTATGACCCTCGGTGGCATTTGCACTCCAGCTTTATTATTTTTGGGTCTCGATATGATAACCATGGGGTAGTTAACTGTTTGATTCTGCGTCATTAATTTTCCCTCCGATGCACATATATCTTCCTCTATGGGGTTTTTAGCTTCTTCATAAAACTCAATTTTCTTATTGTTTATCATGTCTTGCACGAGGGCCCTAAACTCCACACACTCTTGGATTTTATACCCCACCTCATTGTGGAACTCGCAGTAATTCCTCTCTTCTTCGGATTCTTTTCTCGAATTCAACGCGATCAATCCTCCCTTGATCATCTCCTCTCACACCCGTCTTAATGGGGTCCTGACTTCTACAACCTTATTTTTTATCCTCTTATTCCTACCTTCGCTTATTCCATTCACTCTTGGTCGAAATGATTGGGGAGCGAATTTCCTGCTACATTGGGCACGGCTGGGTCGTCAAACCTCACAATCCCCATTTTAATGAGTCTTTCGACTACTTTCTTGAATGCAGTGCAGTTTTCGATCGAGTGCCCAGTGATTCCCGCGTGATATTCACATTGGGTGTTTTTGTCATACCATTTAGGATACGGGGGCTGCAGTGGCTTCAGGTAAAAAGGAGACACTACATGAGCGTTGAACAGGTTCTGGTACAGCTCTCTATATGTCATAGGTATAGGGGTGAACTGTGGCCTTTCTGTGCTTTCCCTCGCGTTGGATTCTTATCTCACAGTGCTATGTTGATTGGTGGTCATCGTCTTGGGTTGATTTATGGTGAATGACTTAGACTGGCCCTTACCGAATGCGCTCGTGTTGTTCACCTTGTTATCTCTTTTCCCCGGGGCTGACTTCCTGGTACTTTCTTCTGATTCTATCTTTCCACTCCTCACAACATTTTCAATCACTTCACCAGTCATCACTATGTCTGAGAAGCTCTTGGTGGCGCTTCCTTCAAGGTGTTGATAAAGAGCATTGTCGTTTCCTTTTCTAGAAGCGGCAGCTGAACTTATATGGTCACTTCTCTCCACCTTTGTGCGTACTGTCTGAAACTTTCATTTGATTTCTTCTCCATGTTCTGGAGAGTGATTCTGTCGGGGGTCATGTCTGTCACATGATTGTATTGTTTCATAAAGGCCTAAGCCAGATCCTTCCATGAGTTAATTTTAGTGCGGCTTAATTGGTTATGCTACTTAGATGCCGCTCCAACCAGACTATCTTGAAAACAGTGAATTAATAGTTGGTCATTGTGGACATATCCCGTCATTCGCCTGTAAAACATCGTGATGTGAGCTTCAAGGCAGCTCATTCCATTGTATTTCTCAAATTCAGGCATTTTGAATTTAGAGGGAAGGACCAAATCTGGGACCAAACTCTGGTCCTTAGCATCAATCCCTTGATGATGATCTGCGCTTTCTAGAGCTCTAAATTTTTCCTCCAGCCATTTACAATGTTCTTCCAATTATTTTTGCGATTCTACCCTCGCATTCTCTTCTTCTGCAACTTCGTCCAAATTGGGAATAGACGGAAAATTTAGGTTATTAACAAGGTTAGAGCCTGAGCCAGCTTGGAAATTCATTGGTATCGAAGCTCCGGCCTGAACCTGCTGAGGCATGATCGTAACAGATGGCCTTGGTAATTTAATCTCGAGCTTCATTGGTACATGTGTCAGAGTGAATCTAGGGGGTATTGAGGATCTTCGTTAGTTTCCTCGACATTGTCCATGGGGCCCTTTCCCTTATCCGTTCTTCCCATCAGTAATTGGGATAGTTGACTCATCATTTCTCTTTGGGATTCCATCAATTGCTCCTTCATCTCTCGCTGAATCTTGGCTAGCTGCTCTTGCATCTGAGGCTGCATTTGTTCCTGCATGTCCTTTTGCATTTGCTCTAATTTCTCAAGTCTTTTATCCATTGACTTTTTCCTTGTACCATAGGGGTGCGTAGTCGGTTGGTTTTCATTGGTTTCCAGGTTACTGAAATGATTTTTAATTAATTAAAAACCTTTTATGACCTTTAATGCATAATGATGTGATGTAATGCAAATGCATGAATGCAAATGAGGCATCAACTTTGATTCAATTCCCTTTAGAAAACTTCACTAGAAAATAAAAGTCTTTTACATAAAGTTGAGTTACAGATAAAATTTTGCTCTAACGCTTAAAGTCTTAATTTTTCGAAGCAACGAGGCCAGCTCCTATTTGTGATCTGAATCCAACTCATACTTCACGCTCAGTGTGTCCGCCTGTACCACTAAATCTTGCAAGTAGTCAACTACCTCCCGAATTTGGGTTATGGCTTCCCTCATAAGGTAATCCCTGTTTCTGACTTGGTATTGTGCATGGTGAAGCTGCTATTTCCACCGGTCCTCATTTGTCTCAAAAAACTAAATCTTCATCTCACAGTTTTGCAGTGATGCCTCTAATTCTTCTATTTTTCCTTTTATTTCTTCTATCTTCCTCAAGCTTGCCCTTAATTCCATTGCGGTGTTGCGGTTTCGGTACTGATGAAGAGACTTTTCGAGTTCTGCCACTCTGGCCTTCAATTCACTTCGTTCATTTCTGCTTTCTGACAGACTCTTCTCTAAATCTTCATTTCGTGCCTGAGCTTCTCAGAATTTCCTTTCCCATCGATCGGCTTTGGTTTTTCTTCTCGAATTTCATGGCGCCATTGTTCGGAAGTCTCACCTAACCCCGCAGTCCTCATAGATAGGCGTAACTTCTTGGAGTCAGTCTTCAAGTTGTCTAGATCTTCTTCGGCCTTAGTTTTCCCTTTTTCTCCACTTCTCAGCCTCTGACCTCTGGACATCAGCGTCTAATCTTAAGTGCATCTTTTCTTCCTCCAATTGTTCAATCTTTTTCTAAAGCTCTGAACTTTTCTTCTTGAAGTCTTGCTTTATAATTTCCAACTCTGACGGGGCGACTTGTAATTGTTCCTCCATAGGTCGAGTATTTTCTAAGCTTGGCCTAGGAACATTATCATTAACCCTCTTCTTAAACCATCCATCATACTCGGGCGTCACTATAGAACTGACAGCCAATCTCTTCATCCAACGAGTTTGCTTCTAAGCATCTGATAGCTCCCGAACTTTTTTCTTATAGTGGGCACCTTTAAAGGAGAACTTACACTGAGCAAGTCCGTATGTCGTGGGTATAAACTACCTCGATTTATATTGCCTCAATGCAAGCAATGGAGTATACCCGGTAGCTCCCCAAATTCCTAACAATGGCACCCAATCAAAGTGGCCATATTGATACATGATCCCATCAGGAACCATCCAACAAGCTCTCCACTCGATATCCCCCTCCTTGAGGTTTTGAAGAATTTCCATCCACTTCTCTTCCGAGATATCCTCTCTCCTTTGTATGGCTGCCTCATCTTTTAACGAGGAATAACCTTCGGAAAAGACCCGATAAGAAACCTTGTCTACCTTCTAAAAGTGCTCATGAAACCACACCATCAATAGTTGTGCACATCCAATAAACCGCCCCTCGCCTGTCTTCTGACACGTGCTTAAGGATCTGAACGTCTCAGCCAATATTACCAGTACAGGTTTGATTCCCTTCTCAAGACGATCGAATAAGTCGATGACTGCCTCGTTTACATGCCTTAAAGCCTTAGGAAAAATTACTAATCCATAGATGCTTAAGGCGAAGATATCAACCCTCTTTCTTTCGTCTGGATGTGTTAAAATCAAATCTCGCAAGTTGTCCCAGGGGATACATTTACTATCTCTCTTTTGTTGAATCCGAGCAGTGACCCAAGGCTTACTCATCCCTGAAATGCTCATCAATTTCTTCACGTAAGTCTGACCACTAAAAACCAGGGCATAAGTCTTTCTGACTTGAATTTTTGGACACCTGAGCAGAGTAGTGTATTCCTCCATAGTAGGTACTAAGTCCACTTCTCCAAAAGTGAAACACTTATAAGCAGGATTCCAAAACTGAACCATAACTCGGAATAGATGCTTTCCACCCTAATGTCTAGCAAGTAGGATATATCACCATAGCTTTGATAAAACAATTGCTTGGTCCCTTCATCCCAACTAGCCCAAATATCTCTCAATTCTTGTAGCTCATTCTGTGTTACATTGACATGAGTGAATTCCTGCAACTCTGATATATATCCTTCTACCAAGCTCTCCCCTTTCTCTGATTGTAACTTCTCTGACCACGCACGAACGGACGCATTGTCCTCGACTTTACTAAGAAATTCATTCTCTATGTCAAACTTTCTAACTTAGTAATTGAATACGAATCAACACCTCTTTTAGTACAGAATGTAATGCAAAACATAATCAAAACAAAACACGGGTTAGTATCCAATAATAGTGATAAAATGCAAATGCATAAACGATAATTACAACACATATACGGGTAAATGCTAAGGTTTGATGCGGCTCCACCCAAGGATAGCTCCTAAAGTTCACTATATGTGGTTCGGTTCTAGAGATAACGTACCCGAACCAGCAGATTCCTCAATCTTCACCCATTATAGGCTCATATAGATCGAGTTCGGTTCAGAGGGATACATTTCCCTATAACTAGGCGGAGATGAAAATCTCACGAAATCATAGGTACGGATGTACCCCGGAAGCGATCCACTATCTCATGCGGAGGTGAAAACCTCACGAAAGCGTAGTTTCTTAATCCCACTTAGAAGGTGTGACCACAACGGTCATGCAATGAAATGCAGCATTATTCTAGAAGCCCAAACCATAACAACCATACAAACAAATGCATTTGGAAGACATATGATTTTTAAAACAAATTTTCAGTTTTTTGACAAAAGGACAGCAAGCAATCAATTTTATGGCTTGACTCTCTCGGTCCCCAGCGAAGTCGTCAAGTTGTCGAAACCATCTTTTTTAAAAATTTTAAATTTAATAAAAAAATAGGGAATCGACTTTTTAAAAATACAGAAATAGAGTCGCCACCAATCTTTTTTGTTTAGGTGTGATCGGGTCACCTAAGAATTTGGCTATTTTAATAAAACGTTTCTGGTTTATTAAAACAATGATTTTAGTCTACGAACTTTTGAGAAAATGGGTTCGGGAGTCGGTTACGCATGAGGAAGAATTAGCACCCTCACTACGCCCAAAATTGGTACCAAATCGATTAAATATTGTCCTTATGTCTAAGATTAAAATGTTTTTGTAATGTGGTTCCCTTTTGATAATATTTGAATAACCCGAGTTGGTCATCAAAATTCTCTTGCTTAAGAGGAATATAGAACCACATCCAGCACGATAGGACATGATAATTTATGCCCACGAAAACATGACAAATTTTGACTTCCAAAAATTTATACGTTGAAAACCGCAAAAGGATGCCCAATTATTTAATCCAATGAGAAAATCGAAACCCAGCATAGTAGGGCACGACTCCTCAAATTTCTAGATATCAGACATTGCCTTATTTTAGAATTTAGAGAGTATGAGTGAAATTCTAAAGGAATCTTCGATCATTTTGGACAAACAGGAAATCACAACCCAGCACGATAGGGTACGATTCCCCAAATTGCCAAACATCGAATATTACCTTTGTTTTGAAGAGTTTTTAGAAAACATGAGTGAAATTCAAAAGAGACCTTCGATTATTTTGAACAAACGAGAAATTACAACCCAGCACGATAGGGCACGATTCCGCGAATTGCCAAATATCAAACATCGCCTTCGTTTTAAAGGATTTTTAGAAGACATAAGCGGAATTTTGAAGGGATATTCGATTATTTTGAACAAACGGGAAATTGCAACCCAGCACGTTAGGGCACAATTCCGCGAATTGCCAAATATCAAATCTCACCTTCGTTTTAAAGAATTTTTAAATGAATAATTATAAAAATAGCTTAAAACATATTAATGTGACTCGAAATAAGACGAAATTAATCATAAAAATTTGGATTTTATAAAACCACATTTCATAAATCAAGTGGAAAATGATGATATGGGGTAATATGTGTACGCATAAAATACGACAATGGAAGAGTGGAGGCAACACAATTTATTTAACCAACTAACAAGCACTTACAACTAAGTATAACTAACTTGGAAATATAGCTCAATCTCAATCATGCATGGAGAATAATTAACATGACAATATAAAACAATGAATAAATAAATAATGCAATGATAACATGCATGGCATAATATAATATGACTACTACTAGATACACAAAACAAAATGCAAATCAAAGAAGTAATATGGTGTAAAACTATTTTAAAATAACGACGAAAAAATGGACACATAAAATGTAGGTTGACAAATTTGTATATAAAAAAAAACTAGGGATAGATATATAATTTTTCGAAATAGATATTATAGAATGAAAGTTTGAATCAAATTGCATTTAAAATATTTTAAACACAAATATATTTAAAAGTTGACAAACTATATGCTAACTTTAATAATATATAATGCAAAAGAATAATAAGGATACAAGACGTAACATAACACACAAAATAAATTTAAAAGACATATGTACATGTAAATCTATTGTAAAAAACATGAGATTAATAATAGTATATATGAAAATCTTAAGTTAGTCTAAAAATTATACACATACCCTTATATCCAAAATATTTAAATAAGAAGCTATATAAAACACAAGAGTAATATAATATAAAGAAATATTCAAAAATAATAATTTTATAATTACGAAGATGAAGTTTCTAAAAATAATTTCATACATACATAAAGAGAATACTTGATAGATCATAGATCATAAAGCAAAAAGTAATAAGTGTATTAATATATATATAAATTTAAAAGTAAGTACATGTAAATTTATATAGAAATGATAATATGTATAGGTTTAATAATATATATATAAACCAAATATGTGTACTACTATAAGCAAGTAGAAAAATAATTTTATGCAAAAACATATATACCAAACATATTATCATAGCAAAAATATATGCTAAAATACATGGTCAGAATAAAAAAACATTATATGCATGAAAATACGTTAACTTTATTATAAAATATGTATATGTATAATAATATAAAGGAGATAAATATTCAAAGTATACAAAGTATGATAATAACATTTCAAAAACGAATTTACAACAATGAAGAAACAATTACCAAAGTTGCTTAAAAATTAAAATAATTAATTAAGAACAAAAAGGACTATAAACTTAAAGGATTTAATTAGAATCAATCCAAAACAAAAAGGGATAATTTGAAAGCAAAGCAATAAAAAAAGGACCAATGCATGATGCGCGCAAATGCAGAAGGATCTAAACTAGAAACATACCAGTCCTCACAACGTAGCATCAAAACGCGGACTAACTTGCAAACACGCGTAGATTGACGAGCTAATTTAAGAAAACGAAGTGAAACAACAAGGGCGCGATTGATTGTGCACGCGAAAGGGGAGGACTTTGCGCGCAAATATCCCTCACCACGAAAACGCGCGGATCCCAGGGGCAAAGAACCGGGTCGGGTCGAATAGTCTCATGTGACGCCGTTTTGAGACCACGGTAGTAAGCCTCAAACGACGTCGTTCCCACACATATAAAACCCCTTTTTTATGCCAGATTTTTATTCCTCCGAACCCTAGCCCCTCTTATCTCCCTCTCGTTTGACCCTAGAACTCCCCCTTTAGCGCTGATCTGCGTCTATCAGTAGAGACGAATAGATTCGGGCTTCAAAGGACGACTATTTCGGCCGTGGGATCCCTTCTATACTCCGATTTCAACGAAGCTGATGGAACCCGTGGCACTTTCGCAAGGTAAGGCTTCGTCTTCCCTCTTTATTTTATTATTTTTTTTTAAAAAAGGAACAATATTGAAACGAAATCGACGGAATATCTGTAAAAACTCTGAGAATGAAAGAGATAAAAGAAATCACCTTTCTTTTCTTTTTTTATTCAATATGCGAATAATCTATTTTTGTGTGCGTTCCTCCGAGAAAAAATTTACAATCGAAAAATAAAAGGTTTTATAGTCGAGAGAAGAAAATAATAAAAATATACAATTTTTCTACTATTTTCTTGCGTCTGTTGTCTCTTTGTGTTTGGTGTGCAGGTACGTGATACGTTAGCATCGTACGGAGGTGTGGGCGTGGCGTACGAGGGCTGTGCGCTGGTTGTATGGTGCTGAAAGCTTGGCGTGGTTGCTGGAGGCGTTGTACGGCGCCTGGAGGCTGCAGTACCTAGCAAAGGCTAGGGTTTCTGAAGTCTTTTGGGCCATTTGGGCCTCGTAATTTTGGGTCTAGATTTAGCTATTGGACTTTAATTGGTTATTGGGCTGTTTTGTACTAAAGACTTGGACTGTGGACTATTGGTTTGGTTTATTTATTTATTTATTTTGTATATATATATTTTTGGGTTTCTACTCGGCCCGGGCTAAAATTGGTCATTACACATATATTTCTTCTTTAGTTTGGGATAGTCTTTCTTCCAATAATCTTTCTCATGACAAAAGACACATTTATCTTTTTCAACTTTGGCTTTTGACCATGATCTACCTCTCTTTTTTAGATTTCGACTTTTCAAACAACCTCTTGCTGTAACTGCCTCTACTACATTGTTATAACTTCCTTTCTTATTTTCCTTATTGAGTTCATAATTATACAAAGCACCAGCTATTTCATTAAATGTTACCTTATCCTTTCCACGAATTAAATTTGTTTCAAAATATTTAAATTCATTAGAAAGAAGTGATATCAACATTAAAGGAAAATATTCATCTTTATGTTGGATCTAGTGCCCTAAGTGTAGTATATTCGTTTGTATACTTGTATTTTTTGAACAAATTGGTTTAATAATATCCATTAATTACAATAATACCATTTGATATTGTCCTCAATGTTTTTGCACGCAAAGCAAAAAAGAAGCAAATATTGGCTCACTGGTTATTTAATGTTTAACTAATAGTAAGTAATATTATGTGGTCGGATCGTAATACGAAAAGATAGCTTGTATTAGTAAATGAAACTAAACATGTTTTAGTCTAATTGGAAATGAGAAAACTGATTTAAAGACTAATATTTCATCTATGAGGTCCAATTGGGGAGATGCTTTATCTTGGGCATTGGAGCAGATGACTCCCAAAAGATATATACATAGATGTAACTAATTAGACTGACAATACATCGAACATGACTCAAGTAGAATAGATCTTAGATCCATTTATGGATTTATTTACTTGTGACATTCACAATGTGATATACCTTAATCCTGAACAGGTGATGGAATATGTATGCGTAACTTTTATACTTCAATGTAAGTAAAAACCTAAGTTCAAACAGATAAGGAACCAAAAGCTGGTGCGTTGGGTATACAACTTTTGCAGTATGTAGCATGATTCACAATAGTAGAATTCATAGCCCAATTAATGGGTAAATGATATCCTCTAATCGGCATTACATGATAAATGAAATATAAACATGGCCACGAGTCGTTTGTCTTTGTGATAAATAACTTAATTACTATTTGATAGCAATTGACTTTTTATGAAGGAACATGTAATAGTTAACATGAGATAAAATAGGATCATATTGAGAGAACAGATTTATCCCAAAAAGATTAAAGGTATCCTATGAGAGTAACACACTGATGACAAGGTTATTGGACGAGCACTGATTGAGTAGCTTTCGTAATAGTATGTAACTAGGTAAATCTCATTCACAATACTATAGTGGAATGACTTCGTGACTAAATAAGTTTCTAATTAATAGGCGAAAAGCTAGAACTTAATTATAAATTATTTGATTCTTAATTACATATGTCCAATCGGTCCCTTCGCTAATTAATTGAAACCAGAGATGAATTACATGTAGACCAAATAGATATAATTGGATGGAAATGATCAAATTAGAGAAATGAGTCACATTCACAAATGAATGTGTTTTCTCACTAATTATAAAAATGTTTTGAGAATTAATTCAAGTTTTTAAAATTATTATTTAATTAATTAAATAATTGAAGTTTGAAAATGGAATTAAATTAATTAGTCATTGTAAATCTATTGAATATGGAAATTAAATATATTTTCTCATAGATTCTTTTACGGTAAAATTGTCATGACTTTAACAGAATTAGAATTGGGTTGAGAAAATTATTTTATTTAAAAAACTAATTTATCTAATTAAATTAATTAAAAAAATAATATTTATTTTGAAAATAAAAAACATGTATTGGGTTGAATTAAATTATAAAGTATTGGGCTAAAAATTCAAGAACCAAATATAATTAAATCCAATACATGAGAGGCACAAATCCCCTCATCATAAGAGAGAAGTGTGGCATACCTAGTATTATTTACTAGGGTGTTCTACCCACTCTATTCTACTTAGAGTAGAATATTATTTTCTATTAAATAAATATTACTTGTATTTTTATTAATTCAACCAAGATTTTTCTATCTCTCCTTATAAATAAATGGTACTAGTAGAACTATTTTCATATGTTTAACATAAGTTTCAAATATTATTATTCTGCTAGAAAGTAGTGAGAATTAATTTCCTACTAAAAGTAATAAATTGTTTTTGATTTTGTATTTGGTTTATGATTTTTCGGGTAAACACTCGAAGCAATTCGTGGTACAAGAATAGTAAAAAGGGTCGCTCAGTTAAAAGCCGAGAACGTCTAGGATTCGTCTCTCACAAAGCACAAGTATTTTTTGAGAAAAAGTTTATTACTATAAATATCACAAACTAACTCAGTTTTCAAAATTTTAATTTTCTGCTATGATAGAAAACTATTTTCTAAACTGAATTTTTTAAACACTTTAAAGGTTGCATCTAAGCTCAATAAGTCTGGCACTAATTGATTAAAAGTTATGATGGGTTCAATCATAATGATGCCTGGTTAATAATTAAAACCCAAACAACCTTTTATTCATGTAAAGATTATTCTGAAAACTCCTTTTTTAAGAGTTTCTCCTCCAATGCTTTCCATAATGTATATGTTGAGGTTTCTTTCTTGAATCTATACTTCTGCTCTCTAGAAAGATAAGATCAAATCGTACCACATGTCAAGCGATTGATGGTATTCCATTCTTTCTCCTCCATAGTTTCGAGTTTTTCTTCTTCAATGGTGTTGTTTAAACTCTACTGAAACAAAGCATCTAGTACCTTATTTTGCCACATGTTGAAATGCTTGGTTCCATCTAACAACTTGATATTGGAATAGGTAAGTTCTCGAGACAGAGAGATAGGTCAAAAGACACTCTTAATTGTCAAGTCTTTCTTAGTCAGAACTTTTCCTAAACACGTGCGTTTACATAGCAACACTTCTATCTAGCAACAAAGCCATTAAGGATTATCTTCAATAATGAAAATTTCTTTTCTATACGTGAAAGATCGGATAATTGCAACATAAAACATACTAAGAAAATTAAAACTTATTCTTTGAGGCTTTGATACCAATTGTTGGGAGATACCGAGTTATATCCCAGACAACTATAACTTTAATACTGAACACCAATATCAAATTAGAAATACTCAAATGTGACTAATTTTCAAATTTACTTGACAAATAACTATTGAATATTAAAAAGTGATAAAAAAATCAATTGATGCAAATGAAATAACTAAAGGTGAGAAACATAAAATTTATGAGGTTCAACAAATTACTTATTTCCCAGGAACCATAATTAGATGATAATTTCACCATCTTAAAAAATGTACAAACTAATGGAAACATTAATTAAAGGTTTCCCAAAATATAATGAGAAGAGAGAACAAATTTAGAATGGTTCATAAGTGAAGGCCTAAAGCCTTCACATATACTAGGGTTATAGTGGATATTTTGATTTTTTTCATTATGGGATTTAACAAAACAAAAGTGATGTGCGTTTCATGAACTAGAAAGATCATTTGAACATTTGAAGAATAGAAGAAAAGAGTTTGTTGTATCATTGGTGAAGAGAATAGCTGATGAAGATACTGATCGAATAGTAAAGTAGTACATGGATGGAAAGGAACCAAAAGGTTGAGTTTAAGAACCTCCATCCCCATTTTGGTTTATACTGAATAAGGATGATTGTCTCTGACTCCATTTATATTCTTTTTAAGCATGTACAAAAAGTTAAGAGTTGTAGCTCAATTCTACTCTCGTAGATCTTTTGTAATTATCGTTTTTTTTAGTGTGATACTATAACTTATAATAATTTTTTATACGAAATGAAATATTTTCTTTTTTTAAAAAAATAATCAGTTTGAATTTGAAATTAAATATAAATTTCTTATTCAAATATAAAAATCTAATTTATTCATTTGTGGTATGTAATAACTATAACTTAAGAAGTAGAAACTTCTTCAAAATACTTGAAGAATCCTATATGTGTTTCAATCAATCAAATTCTAGTTGGAAAAGTATAAAACTATGGAAAACTGGAAGATTTGAGAATACAGTAAATACAGCACGAGCTGATAAGGAAAGGTGTGGTCTTTTTCCATAAAACATTGTACATAGAGGTAGCAAAAGTAAATTGAAGCATGTGACTTTAGTAAGAAAATTTGGTGGTTGGTACATATTCACTTTAACAAAATTTCTGGACCCCATTCAATTTATGTGTATAAATTAATTAAAAGAAAAAGTTTTTTTGTTTTTACTTTAAATGACAATGGTCGCACAAAATAGAAGATTACAAGTGGTATACGTTTCCACATGGGATGGGAAGAGGTTGTCGCACTGTACACTCCCAAAGGTTGCTATCGAACATCAAAGAAGGATCCAGATGGGGTCGCCTTGCCTGCCCCCACATTTCCACTCCCGCTATTGCTTTGCTTTTGCTGTAACTTGGAAAGTAACATGGATTCTAGTTGACTCCAATTATATACTTATATCAAAGATGATAGGACACATTTAAATATGCTTACAATTGCTTATTGTTCATATTTTAATATTTAATAATGCTTATAACTAAACGTTGCATATTATGGTTAAAAATTAAAATGTTTTAATTGAGTTTTTAAATTATCATTATGTTAATTAAGTTTTTGGTTAGAATTATTTATATTAATATTTAAACATTTAATTAAATTAGTATCATGGGTCAACTAATCATCAGCCCGTTTAATGAGCTTATAAAAATATCTTTCTATGTATAAAATAATTTATATTAGGATAAGCTATACCCAATGTCATTGAGCTATTAATAAGTTTACGTTTCAGTCACTCAATTTTAAAAAGTTACAAAATGGTCATTGAATTATTTAAAAGTTTTCATTTAAGTCACTGAACTATTCAAAAGTTTTTATTTAAGTCATTAGGCTATTAATTTTTTTTCTTAAAAACCTGGGTAGCAAGATCCAAGAGATGACTCAACACTCAGTCTAGTGGATTAGTACCCATCAATGAATAGAAGAACATACATTAGATTCAAGTCGATCTAACAGTTAATGGTAGAGAATAGAGAAGAAAATTATTTTGGTTGTGATTCATAGATTCGTAATGTGCAAAGATGTTTTATGAAAAAAAAATTGGGCTGTAGAAGAGATAAGGAAAGAAAGCTTTTGATTGTTGTAGGCAGTGCGAACAAAGAAAGTCGTACAATAACGATTTTAACAACTCAGTGACTTAAATGAATACTTTTGAATAGTTCAATGACCATTTTGTAACTTTTTGAAGTTGAGTAACCATAATATAAACTTATTAATAATTTTATGACTTTGGGTATAGTTTATCCTTTATATCACTACTCGTGTAGTTTTGTCTTCTTATATAGTTAACAAGACCAATATATATATATATATTTGTTGCATGTGATGAGATTTGAGTCTTTGCCACTAGTATTTATAAAATCTTTTCTTTACTACTTCAACCAAAGGTTTATTTTAATAATTTTATACATTTCAATATTATTATACAAATTGTTTTACCCACATTGTTTGTATACATTGATAATATCGTAGATTGAGTTGATGTTACAAGTCAACTCAATACTAACTCAAGAAAAAATTACAATACCATGATAAACAATTTAAGTACATTTAATATTCTTAATATGATGTATTTACCAATTTAAATTTTATTTACTCACAATTTAAACTAATTTTTTTATTTTACTTTTGTAAATATTGCATGTGTTGTTGTTACTATTATTTTCAAACCTTACGTTCCATTATTTATTTTATGTTATTTTCACACGTTTATGCATGTGATAGAATTTTTAGTATTAATTAGGTCGTATTAGCCTAGTTATCGATTTGGACGTTAAGGCTTTACTTGGTAGAGTGAAAAGAAAATTGGAAGGAAAGAAAATTAAAAG
Organism: Gossypium hirsutum; assembly: GCF_007990345.1. Classification (NCBI taxonomy): domain Eukaryota; kingdom Viridiplantae; phylum Streptophyta; class Magnoliopsida; order Malvales; family Malvaceae; genus Gossypium; species Gossypium hirsutum. The sequence continues at coordinate 99,026,662 of NC_053425.1, forward strand.
GGTAGAAAACTAAAAGGATAAAAAATATAAATTTTCTTTCCATAGATGTACTTGGTAGGAAACATGGGAAAATAGAAAGAAAGAAGAAAAAAAGTATTTTTCTTCCCTTCCATTGCTTGGTAGAGTTGAAAAAATTAAAAGGAAAAAAAATAAAATATTTAAAAAATGTATTATTTTGAACTAATATACACATTTTTCTTATTATCTCTCCTCTCATCATCTCAATTTGGAAGGATTAGTTTTTATGGATTAGGGTGAAAAATGATCTCTCCTATTTTCCTTCCCCTCATTTTTCTTTCTTACCAAGCACACTCAACTTATATTTCTTTTCACTTTTTCACTCCCTCCTCTCATCCCTCCACTTTTCCACCTAAATGTCAACTTAAATATTATTTTAAAGCACATAGATTAAAACTTAAACATGTTTATGCGTACTACATGAGCAACTTGAATTTGAAGTGTTTAAAAAAATGTGCCATTAAAATTTACGAGGGCTATTATTATTTTTAACAAGTCTAATCCAAATGGCTTATGTGGTAGGTTTACATGTGTTTAAAATTGATTTATGTCTTTAAATCAAATTTGAGTTAATATTTACCACCTTAGGTTAAAAGCTTAATTACTATGATATTGGTATTTGAAAGATTTAATTAAAATATTTTAAATTTTAAAAATCAATTTAAAAGCTGAATATAATTTGAAGAGGTTGGGTAGAATTAACCCTACTTAATGAACAAATAGGAATAGTTAAACACTTATCATGCTTAAAATTTGATATTCTAAATATAATTGGTTAAATGCTCAAAGTTCAACTATTTAAGAGTTGCTTACATAAGGGTCAAAACATTTTAAAATGTTTATATAAGGGCCTAACCTTTATAAAAATGTTCAAATAAAGATTTTTCACGCACTTCAATCCAATTTAAGTAAAAACTAAATAAATTCTAACTTATTTAGAATAAAATACATAATAGTGGAATTAGATATTGCTTGAAGATAAAAGAAAATAATAAAAACATAATTTGTGACTTGATATACGATATTTGAGAAACCCTTATTTGAGTAGTTTAAAAAATGTTTAGTTTTTATTTGAGCACTTTAAAAAAAAATTAGCCTTATTCGAGTACTTTGAAAAGTTTAACTTTCATTTAAACACTTTTGTAAAGGATAAGCCTTTATATTAGTATTTTGAAAGATTTAACCGTTACGTGAACAACCCTTGAAAGGTTAGGCTCAATTTGAGTATTTAACCAATATAATTTATATAAATTTACATGAATTTAGTGGAATATTGAGACAAAGACTCGTGATGATCACAAGAATATTTTATCAAGTTGAAACTAAAAAGGAAAAGAAAAAAAGATGAAATAGCATGTTGGTGAAGCAGTTTAGAAATTTCCTAGAATTTATCTCCTTTCTGTGCAATTTGTAAGCTTTTCTCACTGATTTATGGAGCCTAAATATTGCTTTGGAAAAGCACATTGATTTCTTGTTGGCCCATTTGGCTCCTTGTAAAAGAGTGGACTGGAGAAGCCCATACAATTTCTCAATTTTGCACCACAAAAAATTGGATGGATCCTTATGCTTAATTTGAGGCAAATACAAGTCATCAGAGAGAGCCTGCTTAAACCAAAGCCCAAGGCACAAAATTACAAGTTACAATTTTATTAGTATTTCCCCCCTAAATTAACTAGGGATTGGATATTGTAATTTTTTTAATTTGAATTTATAATTTTTTGATATATTCAATTTATATATTTTTATTATGTTTTTTTTTCTAAAAATTGCATCCATTTTAAAGAGTGGTATCTGTTAAATATTTGAATTTATTTCATTCAATAATTTTGAAAAATATAAAAATTAAAAATAATCAAATATGTAAGTTTATATACATTCAAATTCATTATCTGTATAAATAAAGTTATATGAATAATGAATTTGGATAGAGGAACATAAATCAATGTAAATTCAAATAATGAATAAATATCTAAAAACCTACTATAAAATATATTTTTTGAATTAAAATTATTTATATCAACAAATGTTGGGTATATTATATTTTCAAGGAGATATACAAATTTAAACATTAAAATAGCATTGTTAGGAGAAAAACTATAAACCCAAAAAATAATATAAAAAAACTACTACAAATACTAAATTAAATAATTAATTAGATATCACACACCTAATTTTTAAAAGGTAAACTCGAACCAAAACGGGGATTTACCAATGCAAATGAAGCCTTGTTGAATAAGATTTAGACATTTACAAATTTAAATAAAATATTATATAATCAATTGAGTTTTAACTTGATTGACATTGAGTCTAAAAAGATGTAGATTCAAATATGTTAAAACATATTAATAAAAAAAAAGAGAGTATATATAATAACAACTATTGTGAAATTAATGTTAAAAAAAGTATTATATAAAATTTTACAATTCATTGCTATTTTCAAAATTTTAAATTTAGCAGCTATAATTTGGGTTGCCCAATCTGGCCCGCTGTACTTTTTCAACGACAAAATTGTTAATAAAAAAGATTGAATTAAACAAACAAAAAGCATAATTTTTTTTATAGAATTGAAATAGCAAACAACCACTATTTAAATATCTAAATCTACATATATGTAAGCACGTGAAAATCAATTTAGATTGTAATCATGTGAAAAAACACAAGAAAAAGGCAAGATTTTCTCAACACAGTGCACGCTTTTAAATAAACCCTCAGTGCTCCTTGAAATCATACTCGAATAAAGTTAGTCTTAAATTGTAAAAATAGATGAAGGTGTTTTTTTTTTTTATATAAATAGATTGGCCTTTTTTGTTTTCTCATTGATCCAAAAACTAAACATTACAGATACAGGTCCAAAAACACAGTCCAAAAATACAAAAAAGAAACAATAATTGAAAATACAAAAAACAAAAAGATTACGCAAAAACCAAAACAGGAAGAATCTAGAAGCAATAAGGCGCACCGACCCTTACACCCAATCAAATGCATTGCTTTTTTCTTCGTCTCAAAAATTCTTCAATGTTCATAATTGATGGTTTCACAAAAAACGAAGGAGCATCCAACAGATAGAATAAACTTCTGAAAAAAAAAAAAAAAAAACTCTTTACCCTCATTCAATTTCCTTCCCCTCTTCTTTCAATCTGATTCTCTTGGCCTCCCCCTCACCCTCTGGTATCAACAGTCGAAAAAGCATTCCCCTCTAGGTAAATCAATTTCCCCCCTTTTAGCTTTTCTATCGCAAGAACATGAGCAAATTCATTTGCTAATCTTGGAACATGATTGAAACTGATTTCTTGAAAATTATTCTTCATTTGTTGAATATTTCTAATGTAAACACCAATCAGTGATTTATCAAATTCCAAAGACTTACATTTCTTAACTGCTGCTAATGAATCCCCTTCGATAATGACTTGGCTCCATTCCTTAATTTATCAACACCCACACTCACCACAAGTTGACACGCTAAAGCTTCAGCAGCGAAGGCCAACGCTACTCCCTCATGGAAACTCAAACAAGCGAAAAGTACTGTTCCACCCTCATCCCTAGCAACCACTCCTGACGCTGATCAAAAACTCCGACCATCAAAAGCACCATCAAAGTTTATTTTGATGACTAAACTCGTCAGTGTTATCCAAGTAACAATCTCCTTACTCTTTGTATTGGTATATTTCTCCAACCCTTCAAGTTCTCCTATATAGCTAGAAATAAAATTTGCAGTGTCTTTACCTGTAATGACTTTCTTTTCATAAATCCTTCTGTTTCTATCCTTCCAAATAACCCAGAGTGCACAGTAGATTAACTTCCTCAGATGGGTAGTACAAGATTCAAAAATCCAAGTAAGCCATTGTTTAAACTCTAGACTATAGTTATTCAAAAATTGCTGACAGTTTAACTTTGACCAAACATCGGCATAGATGATCCATTGATTCGTCCACACCTAAACACCGAGGGCAGCAAGCATTTGCGATTAACTTCTTAGAGTTTAAGTTAGCAAACATAGATAGATAGTTCCAAGAAATCCTTCAGAATGTAATTTTAATTTTTCTCGGAAGGACTAGTTTCCATAAGAGCTTATAGAAATCACTAGATCTGGTCTGTAATGAATAAGCACTAGGATCCTCCAAATTTTTTTGTAATAGTTTGTAGGCGCTACGAATCGAGAACTCCCTGAACGCTCCCCACCCCAGGTCAGAAAATCCTCATAGGCGTCCTGAGCAAGCAGAATCCGAAGAATATGATCAAACATCCAACTGCATGAATATATCTCTTATTAACCCCTACTTCCAGTTTCGATCGCGACACCATTAAATTCTGCAAAATTCAACTATTACTAGACACTCTAAAATTTGCATTACCAAGAATCCATGCATCATCAAATACAGAGATTTTATTCACAAACCCGCACGCCAACATAAGCCGTCTTTTAAAACCCCTTTAGCTGCCCAAATACTTTTCCATGTGAATGACGGATTCGTCCCTAATTAAGCATCCATAAAATCAGATATTGGGAAATATTTAACTTTCAACACTCGAGTAATAAGTGAATTTGGACGATTTATAATCCTCCACCCCTGTTTGGATAGCAAAGAAATATTAAACATTTCCAAGTCTCTAAAACCCATCCCTCTATCCTCCTTCAACTTACACATATGCCTCCATTCACACTAATGAATCCCACGCTTCCCTTGTCCTTTTTGCCACCAATATTTCTCTATAATGCTTTCAATTTCACCACAAAAAGACTTAGGCAATAAGAAACACGACATTGTATAGGTGGGAATTGCTTGCAACACAAATTTAATAAAGATTTGCTTTCCTCCTTGTAACAATAGCCTTGTACTCCAATTCTCATTCTCACCTTAATCCTATCCTTTAGACTTTGGAAAGATGCTTTTCTATTTCTACCTACCATATTCAGCAACCCCAAATACTTCTCAGCATTGCTTGAAAAATACACTCTCATAAAATTTAAAACTCGGTTCTTCTCCCTCTCAGGCACATTTGAGCTAAAGAAAATTGATGATTTATTCAAGTTCATATTTTGGCTAGTACAAATTTCATATTCCTTAAGAATATCTTTCAATAAGTTGGCTAGTACAAATTTCATATTCCTTAAGAATATCTTTCAATAAGAGAGCATCTCTAGTTGTTGCCTCCCCAAAAAGGATACTATCATCTGCAAAAAAAAAAAAAAAAGTGAGATTCTAAGCCCTCCTCTACTAGCATGTACCCCTTTCAAAAACCTCTCCTCTATAGCCAGCCTCATCAAGGCTAAAAGTCTTTCATTGCAAATGAGAAATAAAAAAGGAACGATGAAGGCCTCTTGAAGGCTAAAAACGTCTTCCCATGCAACCATTCACCATTATTGAATAAAAAGCCGAAAAAATACACCTTAAAATGAGCCTTACCCAATCAGCAACAAAACCTATCTTTAACATTATAGCTTCTAAAAAAATCCATTCAACCCTGCCATAAACTTTACTCATATCTAACTTTACTGCCATATAGCCCTTCTTACCAGTACACTTTTGGCGAAAAGTGTGTAGCAATTCATAAGCAGGTAAGATATTATCAAATATCAATCTCTTCGGTACAAAAGCGTTTTGAGCATAATCAACGTAGTTCTTAACAACACTCTAAAGTCTATTTGCTAAAACTTTTGCCACAATTTTATATAAAACAGTACATAAGCTAATGGGTCTAAAAGTTGTTAAGTTTTTGGAATTTTGGGTTCTAGGAATAAGAACGATCTCAGTAAGATTTGCAGTTCAAGATCATTACCTTCATTAGGAACACCCAAATAGTAAGTAAGAATATCATTCTTAACGATATGCTAGTACTTCTGGAAAAACATAGCTGGGAAACCATCAAACCTCGAAACTTTTGTGGGGCCCTTTCTTTGAAAGCTGTGTAAACTTCCCTTTCCATGAACTTTGCTAAAAGGAAGAGATTCTCTTCTTCAGAGATGCTTGTATTAACCCTTGATAAAATATGCGATAGATCCCCAATCCCATTCAAAGAAAACAGATTTTGAAAATAATCTGTAGCAAGCTCCCCAATCTCATCCTTCGTGCTTGCTAACGTACCATTTTCACGCTACAAACTTTCAATAGTATTTTCATTTTTTGAAATGAAGTGTATCTATTGAAAAAAGTACTGTTTTTATCTCCCAAATGAAGCCAATTAGTTCTTGCATGCTGTTCTCGAAAAGTTTCATCCTTATCAAGTTCAAAGTTCTATCGAATCTTGACATCAGTGAGTGCCGCCAAATTATCATTATCATGATCCTCAATCATAAGATCATCCAATTTTTTAGAAAGGGCATACTTCAATTTATTACGATTCTCATTCATCCTCTTCTACTAATTAATCAAACCGGTACTTAGATCTTTTAATTTTTCAAAGATAGAACCTCTGGCCAAATTCCAAAGTCTCGTAATTTCTCTTTCAAAAGACTCTTCTAACGTCCACCATGCCTCAAATTTAAACATAGTTGCCTTGTTTTTCCTTGATTCTTTAACAATATTAAGAAGGATTGGGTAATGATCCGAGACAGAATGCAGTAGATGTTTGATTGTCGCGTGAGGGAACATGCTCAACCAATCCTCATTAGCAACCATCTATCCAAACCTCTCACTAATATTAGTCTCAGGTAAGTTTCCACTCTCCCAAGTGAACCAATTTCCAAATACCCCACAACCCTTAATTTACAATCATCAACTACTCTTCGAAAAGCCTCCATTCTCTGTTCCTCCCTTGGTAGCCCACCAACATTCTTAAAAGATTCCAAGTTTCTTCTCTAAAACACGCATAAGGTCCACCATAGAAGCCAGTAAAGCGCCACAGCTTATCATTAACATTTTCTTTTATGAGTATAAAAGAATATAAAATTTCATTGAAATCTCCGTACACCATCCAAGGAAAATTCTTATCATTCTCTAACCTTCTTAAAAGATTCCAAGTTTCTTCTCTAAAATACGCATAAGGTCCACCATAGAAGCCAGTAAAACGCCACTGCTTATCATTAACATTTTCTTTTATGAGTACATCAATGTGATTTTTTTGAATAATTCTTCAACTCAACATTAACGTCCTCCTTCCAAGTTAGACATAACACATCCCTTGAACCAGTCGTTCCCACTTCAATCCCATAATTAAAACCACAACACTGTCTCACCTTCTCAATTCTATTTTCATCAATTTTAGTCTCCAAAAAAAAGACCAAACGGGGATAATAAGACTTCACCACTTGTCGAAGTCTTCGTACTACCCGTGGACTCCCCAATCCATAAACATTCCAACATAAGATTTTTATTGCTCCCGGTCGGCTTACCAATTGGCAGTCGTCGATCCTTGTTGAAAAGAAACATCAATATGCTCCAACGAATCTGACTCCATTTTCAAAACCCCAAGAACATCAGAATTTCCTTCCATAATTCTCTATTTTTTATCATTTTCCCTTTTCAAAACTTGTTGTCCCACGTTTTTAGGGTCCATTATTCCCATATTTCACTTTCCTATACCACTTGGTCCTTCTTGAAACTTTCATTTTTTAGTTTAGCGACACGTTTCCAACTAGTAATTTTTGTTTTATAACAAAATTCCACATATAGATTAATGGGGCCCAACTTTGATTGCATCTTATCTCATTCCCCTTGCATATCATCCTCAATTAACTCCTTAGACAACTCCCCTCTCAATGTATCCTCCAAAATTTTAGGGAGTGAAGGAGGCATCAAATTCCCTAAATTCTGGTAATTAACAGCAGTTTCCAAAATTGAAGGATTTTTTGCTATAGCTGTTCGCTCCATCTCCAACGAGACCTGTAATACCCCTAACCCTTATCCGTCGCCAGAACAGGGTTACGGAGCATTATTGGACTTTATAGACTGATTTACAAATATTTCATTACTTTTATTATACAGATCAAGAATCATTCATATAATACTCATTTTTTTTCCTTAGATGGGCCTTCGAGGCTTAAAATACACTTTAGAAGTGAATCAAGATTATACTGGACACTCAGGAAATTTTTCTCAAAATTTTTAAAATTTTTCTTAAGAATAGGGGACACACATCCGTATGGTTAAGCCATGTAGATCACACGGCCAAGTAAAACACCTGTGTCTTAGGCTGTGTGGGCATTTGATGTGAGGCACACGGTCGTGTCTAAGCTCATGTTCAAATTAGGGTAGCTACTGACTTGGGTCACACGGCCAACCACACGCCCGTGTGCTCGACTGTGTGCGAAGTGCAAGGGTCACATGGCCAAGCCACATGCTCATGTGCTAGGCCGTGTGTAAAAACCTGGGCATTCTGTATTGAAATTTTAATATGCAGGGGATACACGGCCAGACTACACGTCCATGTGTCACACAGGGCTGAGACACAGACCCGTGTCTCTGCCATTGTGGACGAAAATAGGCCATTTTAAGGCTATTTTTCTCACCCTTTTTTATATCAACCTATACACAACATTATAATACATTAAATAGGCCCAAATCAAGCAATCAACACAAGCCAAAAATCATGTTTTAAACATAACTTAACATTACAAAACTCATTTACTTAACTTACCAATATAGCTCATTTCATTAATTTACCAAAATCTTCTACTAATTACTTGCATACAAATATATATATGTATAAATATCATTCACAACCATACTTCAATTTAGTTCTTTTCTAATTCAACCCTATACATGCTATATAAACCATAAAGTGTATAACAAAATCTACAAAGAATATTACTGAACATACAACAACAATTCATTTAAGTAAACCATTCATTTCACATTTCCTACCAGCCATAACTTTAATTGATGAATTCACTTGTTTCATCTCAAATTCAATAATACCATTGAGTCTACAAACAATAATTCCATATGTCACTTACCAAATTACCACCCTTTATCAAATTGGTGAACGTCTTACTGATATGAGTAATTTACCGTCAAATCTTCTATTGCATTGAACGATTATACTCAATCCTATGTTCTGTTCACTTCGAACACTCATTTAAATTTAATAATTTTAACAATAATTGTTATTTTCAACAAATGATATGAATAAATAAAAATTACTATTCATCAAATTTAACAAATAATATTAAAGTTTAGCCATACGAACTTACTTGGGCTAAATTGTGGAATTTGTAGTAGTTAGGTACTATTATGCTAATTTCCCTTTTTCTCGTTGATCTACGGGCTCTTGATCTAAAATATAAAATTTATTTATTCATTAGAATATATTTCAATTCTAATTCACTTCAGAATTTACACCCTTCAATTTTCAAAATTTACACAAATACCCTAACTTTTATAGTTTTTGCAATTTAGTCGCTCACCAATTAGCCTATCAAATAAACTAATTTTTCTCAATTAACACTTTATATAAATATTATAAGCTATTATATAGCCTTTGATAAACATAATTTAATACCGAACCCTAAGTTTTAATCTTTTTCACAATTTGATCCTAAAATCAATTTCTATTAAAATTACTTGATAAAATCATCATATAACCAAATTGAAGCTTCAATTCCATGTTAATTCCTCATAAACATCCAGCACTCATCAATGGTAACTTTCAAAATTAACCATAAAATAAAAAACTAATGAAATAGACAATTGGACCTAGTTATAAAAATCTTAAAAATACAAAAATTTCAAGAAAAGAGCAAGAATTGAACTCACTTGTAGAAAAATATGAAAAACCAGCTTTTAGAGACCTTCTATGGTGTTTTTGGCTGAAGAAATATGAAGAAATGTCTAGATATTCCTTTAATTGCTATTTTATTTGTTTAATTTTGCAAAATTTCTAATTTTGTCCTTAGTTCACATTGTTTCTTTTTCATTTTCTACACTTACGCCGTTTAGCTTCTTAACTTAGGTTAAATTACTCATTAAGTCCTTCCTATTTACTTTTTAAGCCATTCAATTACTATTTCTTTAATTAGAAAGTTTTGCACCTTTTTCAATTTAGTCCTTTTTATTTAATTAACTATCTAAACGTTAAAATTTTCTAACGAAACTTTAATAATAACTTAATAACACTTCGTAAATATTTATAAAAATATTTATGGCTCGGTTTATGAAATTAAGGTCTCGATACCTCATTTTTCGAAATCACTTAACCTAATAATTCCTTCTAAAACACAAATCACTAATTCAAAAGTATTCCTAAAATCACATTTGACTTGTAAATAATAAATAACATAATTTTCGAACTCTCTCGTCAAATTTAGTGGTCTCGAATCACTATTTCTGACACCACTGAAAATTAGGATGTTACAAGACCTCCGCCATCTTCTGTTCCAAAAACTCACTAGTTTGCCTATTTCCTAATTCACATCATTTTTCCTCCCTGTATAGTTACACTGTTGCAACATTTATTTCGAAGAGGACCAAAAATGTAAACATTCCTTTCCTACGAGCGACTATTCTGCCCTTAGCGCTGTAGAGTAAGAAAATTCATCAACTCCATTCTCTTTATATTTGGCTGAAATTTCCTCACAATCATTTAGTCCATGCCTCATTTTGCCACTGCCAAAACAAAATATTGGTAGCTTTTCATATTTGAAAGGCACTTAAAATTTTTTCCATACTTTCGTTGAAATGAAAATGCCTCTTCTTAAAGGTTTCTGTGCATCAAATTATGTCTTTAGGCGACAAAAATCTCATTGTATTTCTAATCAAATCACCCCCCGAAAGTCGACCCAATAGCATGCATAAGGTCCTTTTTATCACATTTAGGTAGGCAAGGACAAATCTTAAGCCAAAAAGGAGACCAAACCAAGCAAATGTGATCTCTATTAACATGTTTCGTTAACCTATAAAAAATAATAAGTTGACGTAAAAAAAACCATGGTCTACCCTCTAATATCCCATCCAAATCCTCTTCACTACCAAAAGGAATCAAGAAGGATTTTGACCTACCACTTTGATTTCAAATTTCCTCATCGTATTCCAAATGCTTTTTTTAATTGCGCCCTGAAACTATTAGGATTATAAGACTTTTTTGTCCAAACAGAACATATTAACGACAAATTTCCAACTGGGACCACCGATGAACTCTTCATTGATAGTTAAACAAATTCGTCCTTAAGAAGGGAAATCTCGTCCTTCATCATACTCCCTTATCAAAGTCATCACTCATATAACACCCCTAACCCGTATCCGTCGTCAGAACAAGGTTATGGAGCATTACCGGAGTTTTCAAATTAAACGGATATAAATTTCAAACTTTCTAAATCATATTAATAAACACATTGAAACCAATTCAAAACATACATATTGTCCCTTAAACGAGCCATCGAGGCCCTAATTACATGTTAGAAACAAGTCGGGACTAAATCAGAAAGTCAGAGAATATTTTAGAAAATCATGAAACACACGGCCGTGTGGGCATTCGAAGTAAGGACATACAGCCATGTCCCAGCCTGTGTAACTCACTGACATGGGTCACACGGCCAAGCTACACGCTCGTGTGCCAGGTTGTGTACCCTTCAAAATAACCCCATACGCCCGTGTGCCAAGTCATGTGCTAGGCCGTGTAACAGCTTGACTTGCAACCTTTCAAAAGCTACAGGGGACACATGGCATCCCACTTGGCCGTTTGTCACACATGCTGAGACATATGCCCGTGTCTTTGCCCATGTGGACAAAAAAAATAGGCCATTTTACAAGCCATTTTCTCACCCAAACTAACATGTATGTATAACCAAAATGCACATATGCACATACCTTAATAAGGCACCAAAACCAAGCATAAACAAGTCATATACATATGGTATAACATCATACAACTAATATGCCCTTAGGCACCTCAAAGTACAATATATAAACATGTTTAACCATGTATTCAAATTGGTTAAAATGACTATCTAACTTTCAACTAAACTTGCATAAATTCAAACCATTGAATTACCTTACCAAAGCCTATCAAATAGTATAAAATATGCCATTCATTCACTAACATCAATAGAAATTTATATACCTTTCATAACAAGATACCAAACCACAACAAGTTATAAGGCTTATACAATATGCATATTTATCTATCATAATTCAAACATATTAACCCAAACATTGACCATAATAAGGTTAATATTTACATGTCATAAACTAAGCTCATATCAACATCAAAATGCTAAGTCACAAGCCAAACCATATGGTTATTCCAACAACCAAAACAAATGGCCAACATTAGTCAAAATACCTATACATGCCATTATAACCAAAACATCCGCAAGTACCGAAAGAGCCGATAGATAGTGTGATAGATCTCCGACGACTTTCCAATTTGAATGAGCTTCCAACAACTACAAAACACAGAAAAATTAACACAAAGTAAGCATGTAATGCTTAGTAAGTTCGTAACACATACAGTTTAACATTGCCAATACAATATACAACCACAAAGCATGTAAACCCAATCCAACATGAGAATAACTAATTCAAAAACTTATATATGTACATTCATACTCTTAGCTTTTATAAGGTAGACATTACTTACCTTTTATCAAACTAATGTAATTTACATTGAAAGCTCTTACTGAAGTTCACACGAGGTAATAATACAATGGTTGACCCATCCCTTTTCGTAATTCGATAATCAAAGTTATCCCTTTTCATAATTCGACAGCCAAAGCTATCCCTTTTCATAATCTGATGGTCGTCACCATCCATTTTCATTATTCGATGGTCGTCACCATCTTTTTCCATAATTTAATAGCCGAAGCTATCCCTTTTCGTAGTTCGATAGTTGAAACCATCCCTTTTCATAGTTTAATAGTCGAAGCCATCCCTTGTCATAGTTCGATAATCGTCACCATCCTTTTCATAATCAATAGCCAAAGCTATCTCTTTTCCATTTGTCAATGATCGATGTTACACCGTTGGATTTTTTCGTCAACACTCAATTTAATATTATACAATAATAGCATCCAATTCATAAAATAAAAACGAAACTTAAACGTATGAATTTACCTCGATGATAAACGTAGAAAAAATGAAGTCGACTAATCCGAAGCCTTTTCTTTGTCTCGATCTAAAGCTGTATGTGGTTTATCTTGATATAAATGAATAAATTCAGCTCAATTCAATAATCATTCTATTCAATTTAACTCAAATTCACATTTTAAAAAAATTACAATTTTACCCCTATAATTTAATTTCTATACAAATTAGTCCTTAGGCTCGTAAAATGAAATTCATGCAATTTCATCCCTACCCAAGCCTATCCAAATATCATACAAGCTTATTGCAGCCCACACATTTCATTAATTCACAAATTACACCATGAATATTTCACATTTTTCAATTTAACCCCTAATTGACAAATTTATCAAAAATCACTTAACAAAAGTTATTTATCTAACAATAAGGATTCATTTTCTTCCATTAAACATCACAAAAAACTAAAATGCATTCATGGTAAAACCCTAGGCATTCAACAATTTTGTAAATTAGTCCTTGGGCTAGCTAGATTAAGCTACAATGACTCCAAAAACATAGAAATCATTAAAAACGAGACAAAAACGACTTACATTCAAGCTAGAATGCCATGGCCAAACCTAGCATGCTTCCATGATGTTTTTCTTCTTTGACTTTCAGTGGTGAAGATGGAAAAAAAATGATATCTTTCTTTTCTTTATCTTATTTTAATTACTTATTTACTAATTTACTTAATTAACCTTGATATATAACCTTTAAAATCACCTAATAAATGTCCATATTTGTCCACTCAACATGTAAATGGTTTAATTACAACATAAACCCTCTAACCATTTAATTTCATAGCTTTTAAATCCCTTTAGCTTATAGAACTCCAGTTTTGCACCTTTTACAATTTAGTCTTTTTTTTTAATCAAATTAAGCATGCAAACAATAAAATTTCTTAACGAAATTTTTATACCATATTACTAACATGTTGTAGACATTAAAATAATACTAAAATATATATTTCAACGTCAGATTTATGGTCCCAAAATTACTATTCCGATTTCACTGAAAACGGGCCGTTACAACTCACCCTCAACCCAGCCATAGTTACGAACTATTTCTCTGAATCGCCAGAGAGAGCACTCTTGACTGTTTTTTTATCCATTAGACGAATATACTTAAATATGCATATATATATTTAAAAATAATATACAATAGATAATGAAATGTATGACTTAAAATTAATTAATAATATATGAAATATATATGATATTAATATTAAAAAAATAGATTAAGTTGTTTATGAGTTAGTGTCGAATTAACTTGTGACGTCAATTCAATACATTATCAATATATACAATTGATGGAAGTAATAAAGTATGCATAATAAAATTAAAATATATAAAAACATTAAAATAAAGCTTTAGTTGAGTGGTAAATTAAAGATTTTAATGTAATTGGTTTGGGTTCAAATTGTACAATATGCATTATTTTTATTGGTTTTAAATAAAAAGATTAAAGTACCATCAAATAATATAATTTATTTTAATTACGAAAGGACATTTCTATAGTTTTCATAATCGAATTGGTGACCCAGTTGAAGGTGACACAATTTAGTTAAGAACTTAAATAATAATATAAATATATATTATATATAGATCGATCAGGTTGAGCTTTTACTCAAGCCCAATTTTTAGCTTCATATTTTTCTTCAAACATTTCTATATTTCAAGTGGGTTTTCAAACTTGGATGAGTCTCTTAATCCTTAGATAGATTTGTTGGAATATTTTCAAATATTTATAGTGTTCCAATAACTATAAATGAATGGGTGTAATGAATTAAAAAGTTATATTATTTAATTTTTTGAAAAAGAATTATAACTATTTAAATAGTATTATTTGAATAGTTATAATTAAATGAATAATTATGTGTTTATTTTAAAGACATTATTATTCAGAAAGACACCTATTCATGAAAGATGTTTCTATGAAGAGACATGAAAATTCCTCTAAATAGGAATGAGATTTCATTTGAAAATTATACCAACAAATTCTAATATTGTTTCTTTCCTTCCTTCATATTCTAATATTATTAGATTATTCTATAAAGTATTACTGCAGAAATCCTTTATAGAAATTGAGTTCCTTGTCATACATTGCTCAGTGTGTAGTGACTATTCTCGTCAGTGCAAAATACAAATAGTCATTGGTTTCATTGTATCATCGAGGTTAATTTGCTTGAAACTCGTTTGCACACCGAAGATAGGTGGGGGCGAATATAACCTTAAAGATAGTGGCTTGATACCGCCTTGGAGCCTTGTCCTATTTCTTCTTCTGTTCGAGTTCCGTTCGTGTTCGAGATTTCCTCACCGAAGATTTATACTAACAAGATTTATTTATAAGATGAAAATGGACAGTATAGATTTAAATATTTACAAATTAACCTTTACATATTCATTATCCAAATTTATCATTTATCATTATCCATTTTACATTTTAAAAAAATTACAAGGAATGAATAATCAATGTTTTAGATTCTCGTAAAAAGAAAAACCAACATGAACACAATGTACAAAAGATAATCCATTTTTACAACATTTTTAAATAATCAGCAGTTGCATTTAATGACGTTAAGAAAGTTATAAAATCTTATATACTAACTAAAAATACTTCTATACAAATTCATGTCTTAATAAGACAAATTATTAGCTCAAAAGAAAATAATCCGTGCTCAGAGGTAGAAAGGCAATCAATTCCAAGATAAAAATAATGAAAAAATATTCAAAATGGTTAAATTATGGAGGCAACAACACTCAAGAAGAAGGTAAAGATATACATAATTTATAAAAAAGAAAAAAACTTTAGAGAATGTTCGAGTTTCTAAATAGAGATTTCAATAAATTATGTAATTATAGGAATGTTTTTTTTCAAAATAACAAAAGAAGATGAGAATATTGAATTTAAACTTGATTAGGAATGTAGAATTAAAGAAGATTTGTTGAACTCAAGAACAAAATAATCTCATAAATACTACATTGAAGAATGATATATAGTTCATTTACTAAAATATATATTAATTTATTCTAAATATGAAATATGAAATGAACATATAATCTTAATATATATTAGATGGATACCGGTTCCTTCAAGGATCATTGATAGTTAATTTTGAAACTTAGTTTGAGGAGATGTTTTCTTGAGAAATTGATTTTATTTGGATTCATTAATCTTCAAGACTTTATCTTGAAAACAGGGTTTGGAGAGTGTTTAAATTCAAAAGTCTTTGAACTTTGATCTTGGATAGTTGAGACCGTTTTCTAGACTTGATTTTGAAAGAAAATTTAGCATCTTTTTTTATCTCTTGAATATTCTTCTGAACCAATACGACATTCTTTAGATTTTCTTCAAGTTCTAATTCTAGTTTTCAAAATTTTCTCTTCAAGTTTTGATTTTTAAATTTCTAGATTAGTTAACGTTTGAACTTGTTTACAACAGATTGGAGGTGAACATTTTTGTACTGTTAATCAATAAAATATTTCTTTTTGAGAGATAAACTTTTCAATTGGTGATCCACAAAGATTAAATCTTTTTATTTATTATTTATTTCTTATTACTTTATCCCTTAATTAAAGAAAATAATTATAACATAATATGATGTTATCATTTTAACACAAGGTATATAGAAGAATTCTTCATTTACATTTAAATTTTAAATATAATTATTATAGACGAGTAAAATATATTACATTAATTATGAGTCAGACGTATTACGTTTATTACATTATTTTTAAGGTAAATTATAAAAAAAATACTTTTATTTGTCTCAAATTATATTTTAGTCACTTATATTTGAAATGTTACATTTTAGTCACTACGTTATTGTTTTGTTACGAAGTGGTCACTCTACCATTAAGCTTCATTACCTCCCTAGCAGCAGTCCTACGCGGCAGTCCAAATAGGTTTTAAGCACCAACTTGGATGTCTTACATGGCAGTCCAAATTAATTTTATTTAATTAAAAACCTATTTTCGTCCCAGCAACTGAACATCCAAGTTGGCATTTAAAACCTATTTAAACTGCCACGTAGGATTGCTGTTATGGAGGTAATAGAGTTTAACGGTAGAGTGACCACTTTGTAACAAAACGATAACGTAAGTGACTAAAGCATAATATTTCAAATATAAATGACTAAAATATAAAATAGGACAAAAAAATAACTATTTTTATAATTTACCCTTATTTTTAATTCATTAAACATATCATATTCATATTTTTATACAAAATTAAATAACTATATCTAACTTTTAGGGGATGGAAGAAATATCCTATGTGCTACTTTTGAAAATAATTTCCAATAATTTAGCAGAATGGTTCAAAAGTAAAAAAAAAAAGGTAGCACTACCAACTTATTATATTAAAATTTGATTGGCCGGCTCCTGAATATGGAGAAGAGTATAAACTATAACCCCAAGTGTTCAAATTTCCAAATTATTTTTGTATTTTTTTTCATAGAGTAAAAGTTAATGTTTTATCTAAGTTTGACCACTTACAATAAACAACCCTTCATAAACTTTGTGTTTCAGCTAAATGTATTGTTATTAGGATTGGTTTTTGTTGTTTTTCTTTACAAGAAAAACATGTTAGCCTACCAAACACAGGTACCCCAATTGCAATAATTTGATTAGGCAATTAATATTTTAATCCGCATAATTGCATATAGATGTAATTATTTGTAATTATTTATCTATTACAATAATTATCAGATGCAATTAGAACACTTTAATTACATTCTGAAGGAGAAAGGGAGAATTGTGGTAATTGCGTGGGTAATTACAAATAATCATACTCAAATCCAATTACATTATTTGAGTTTAAAAAGTTATTTTTATAAAATGATAATAGTAATTTAATTTTAGAACGTATATTTAAAAATATATATGTTATTTTACTAATTTCATTTAAATAATTTAAATTTTTTATTGTTGAAAGATAATTTCGTTTGACTTATTAAAAAAATATAGTGTTTATTATAAATTATTTATAGTAAATTTAATTAAATTATATAGTATTTATTATTAATTTTAAACTATTTATATTTAATCAATGATCAATTGATGATAACAATAGGTATAAGTTTAATGTTAGAATAACTCAGCAAAGATGAAATGCTAAATTAATTAGATAAAATTGCTTAGGACATTTAATTTCTTGTTAATTTTATTAGTAATTATATTGCCAAATATATTTTTAGACTATTGTATTATATACAATGTTTTGATTTAGGTTTTTTTACTTGTTCAGAGAATTTTTTCTCAAGTATTATTGATAACTTTTATAATAATTAATATCCTTTTAGAATTTAAAATTATATAATTGTGCAATAACAATTTATACTACTAAATATTACATAAGAAATTATGATGTAACTACACTTTATTAGTTAAACACGCGCGTCTAGAGAATTAGAATTCTTGTAATTACAAGAGGGTGTAATTACTACAATAATAATTACACTTTTATCCAATTACTCTGATGTTCGAACATGCCTTTAAATCTTAAAGAATGAAATGTTTCAATGCTCAATTTGCTACTGAATATTTTTAAAATTGATACTTGAGTTTTTCCTTGCCCCATACAAGCATCTAAGTTTTACTTTAATGTTCAAAGTGGTACTTGAGTTTTTCTTCTGTCCCAATTAAGTACCTATGTCTTTTTACTAGAATACACATATGATCAATGTAATCAAATTGAATATTAAAATAAAAAAATTAGTAAAAATTTATTAAATGCATTACGTTTATTACATTATTATTTTTGGGAATCATATTCATATTATACTTTTATACAAAATTAAAAAACTTATTTTTGGAGACAGAAATAATAAATCTCCTATAATTTAGCAGAATACTTCAAAAGTCAAAAGGTAACAATACCAACTTAGTTCTTCATTGCTTTTGAAAAGTGCTTTTAAAAAATACTTTTGAGAAGTACTTTTGAGAAGTGCTTTGGAAAAATTTAAGTATTTGATATTGCTGTCAAAAAGTGCTTTTGAAAAGTAAAATGTCCATTTTAGACATGATATTATAAAGTAACAAATATGTATTTAAATAATGTTCAAATTAGTTAATATTATGATATTTTAGTAAAAATATAAAAAAATAATTTATTATAACTTATTGTTAATATTTTAATATATAATATTAATTTTAAATATTCCTAGGTAATTAATATTAATTATTTATTAAATTTAATTAGAATATATAAACTATATTTAAATATTTAAATATAATAATTAAATATTTGTAATTAGATATTGACACAATTGTATTATTTTAAAAAATATTTTTTATTTTTAATTAATGCTTTTAACACATTTGTAAAACTCATATTAAATAACCAAGAAAGAGAACACAAAATAATAGCATCAAACACATTTTAAGTCAAAAAGTAAGGTTAAAAAGGTAAAATAACAGCCAAAAATGCTTTTTGGTTGAAAAACTAAAATTTATTGTTTTTTCATCTCTAAAAAAGCTCATCCCAAAAGTTGAAAAAGTTACCCCAATAATATGTGTTCTTCATTGCTTTTAAGAGAAAAGCACTTTTTAGAAAAAGTTCATCCCAAAAGTAATGGAGAACACACCCTTACTTATATTAAAGTAGGCCGGTTGCTCAATATGGAGACTATAGCTCAAAGACTTAAAATTTCCAAATCAATTTTTGTATTTTTTTCATTGATTTATTACATAGACTAGAAATGAATGTTTTATCTAAGTTTTATAATATTAAATTTTTTATAATTATAGATGTTTTTTTTTTCGTTTCTGATTTTAGAGTTTAAAAAAAGAATGATTTTTAGATAAATATTTTTAATTATAATAATTTCAAATTTCAAATTTAATTCAAATGTCACTACAACTTATTCCAATAATTTTTTTATTTGTAATATTCTTGACCGCTTACCATAAATGACTTTTTTTTTTTTAAATTTCATTTTTTTAAGTCGATACCTATCTGCTATTTTGTTTCTTTATATCTTTGTTTATAGAAATCTGATTAGAGATCTAAAGGAAATTAAAATTCAATCATAAAAAGTTGGTATAAAGACAAAACCCTACTAGATTTTCTACGAACCCTTCGTGTTTCAGCTAATGTCTTGTTATTTGGATTTCTTGATGTTGATATTGTTGTTGTTTTTCTTTATAACAAGAAAGTGTAAATTTCATCAAAGGTGACTAAATTATTAATAAGATACATTTTAGTCATTTAACTTTAAAAAGTTACAAAATAATCACCAGTCTATTTGAAAAAATTTCATTCAAGTCAATACGCTATTAAAATCATTGTTGTATGTCCTTCTCTCTTCGCATTGCTTGTACCAATCAAAAGCTTTCTGTAACACCTCAAACTTGGCCTAGATGATATGACTGAATATAGAGGAATTACATTAGTTAACTTTTAAAGAAAACCTAAAAGTTTAATCCTAGCTTTTGAAGTCGAGAATTCTCAAATTAATATTTTTAGCAAAACCATTGCATGTTATTTTAGAAATTATACACAAAACTTATTTATTTTACAAAATAGCTCTTAACTTGGTCTCCTTTGAAAATTTTTTATTTCAATGAGTGTTTAGAAAATATAAATATGAAAAACATTAGTTAAAAACTATTTATTCATTTACATAAAAACACTTAAGAAATTACTTAATTTATAGAGGATTGAAAACCAAAATCCATTTTGTTAACTCGTGTGATTTTACAGTTTATGTTCGGAAATATCAAATACCGATGAATAAAAAAAACTAAAAAAAAAACCCAGAAACATATTACAATCCCAAAAGTCCAAAATAGATAATTACGAAAACCACCATATTTTAATTAACTAAGAAAACAATCTAAGCTCATGCACGTCGTCCGGTCCTAAGTCCAAAGATTACCTAAAAAGCCAAAGATTAAACAAATGGGTGAGCTAATAAGCTTAGCGTGTAACAATCTCAAACCAAGAATTCAAAGAACACAACCAACAATTCATAAAATCGCAGAGAATTTCATAATGATCATTTGAGCAAAACTGAGAATGCGTGCTTATGCCAATGCAGTATTTTTCAGAAAACGTCATGCAGGTTTTTTTTCCAGAAAACATCCTATCCAACTCCGCTACACACCAAATAGAGTTCCCCAGAGGCCAATGTCATTAGAGGTTGCAGTTAAAATTGCTAGATCGGTTATATGTGGACAAGCCACTATATTGTAGCCAAGCTGCTAGAAGAACATATGTGTGTGGTTGAGCCACCATAAATGCAGACAAGCTGCCAGACAGAAATGTGGATAAGCCACCAGATAATGCATATCATTAAACTGTCAGAACTTCTTCCATACCATGATATCTCAACCTCATGCAATGTGACATGGCATGCATAAACTGAAACAAAATGATAAGCATGTTGAACATGCATTCATCTTCTTAACAAAAACTAGTAAGCATGTGATTTCATGCTTCGCAACTAGATAAATCAAAATAACAAATCACCTTAACCAAAAAAGCCACAATGTCACATGCAAGGTCATATAGCCAATTCAAAAATACAATTTAACATAATCACACATCATACACACATATATAGACATAGCGAATCAGGACATACCATCAGAACTATCAGTATCAAATCATGCAAATATATTTCACATACCTTAAACATATCATACACAGAAGCATATTAACAGATACCTTGTTTCCAAGCCTTAATTAAGCAATATGGGCCCTATGGAAAGTCTAATTATGAATTTCAAAGTCAAACGGGCCTAGGTAAAATTTTCAGAAAGTGGGCCCAATCGGCCAGCCCGTGTGGCCTACACAGCCTCACACACACCTCCCACGACCCAATTAACCCAGACCGCGTGACATCAACAATGAGTTTTTCGACTTTCTGTTGTTCACTGTTTTTACAAGTTCGAGTCAAACACCTATTCATTTTTTATGTCGACACAACAATAGTAATTCCAACACCTAAAACGACACCCACAAAGCGAATTAGCATCATAAACGAGAATCAAACACAAGGAAACAACCTATACTCCCTAAAATTTCCTACCAAACAGTAGAGTACACGACCCTAACAACCCAAAACAACCCCAATTAACATCAAATCCATACCTTAGAGCAGAGATTCTTCCCAAACACACTTAGTTCATCGAAGAAGTACGTACCTTACGATCCTTGCCTTACAAAATAGAAAATTCTTCAAAATTGACCCCTTACCAACAATCAAATAAACCTTTTGCACTCGAATAAACTAGCGAAATAAAATATATCCATGAAAGAGAAACCATTGAAACTTACACGAAGAAGAATGATTGTTAAGCCACACGAAACGATAGAACCCGAAAAAGAAAATAGACAATAGAAGGAGAACGACAAAATAGAAAATGGATCAAAGAAAAACGGTGCCAGAGAAATTCCTAAGCAGTCAAAGTTTTTAGAAAACAAAAATGGAAAAAAATGAGAGAGTGGGGGAGAAGAACGTGAGAACGGATAACTAATTAGATTATCCACAATTTGAATTTGACCCAAACTCATCCACATGGTCTGCACAATGCATGGGAATAAAAATATTCCCACTTTACAAACACATGGGTTCAAACACAAGACCAAAGCATAAGCTAAAGCGTTACTATTGAACTAACAAACTCATTCTTATCATCAATTAAGCGAAAATATTATTTATGCTATATGATTTAAGGAGAGGATTAGGGCAAAAAATAATAAAAATTCAAGGGAAGGATTCAAACCCATAACCTCACACATACAAGCACAACGCCTATCCACTGAACCACATTAATTCACTTGATAGAATTTTCACAATCCTTAAACCAAAAACAAGATGTGTCTACTTTTGGTTTCACCAACCCAATTTCTACTAACCCATTTTTTGGGATGTGACACTCTCCTTCCCTTTCTCTTCTAGAATTTAGCTTTTTTTTTTCATGAAAGAACTTTGAACATAATGGATCTATTAACCAAAATCCAAACAACTTTATTTTTTGATCTATAACACTGACCATCAGAACGACTTGGATCTAAAGTACATGCTTCTACTCATCGATGGGTGCTAATCCATTGTAACGATTGTCGAATTGTTGCTTAAAGCTCACTAGCTAATTTTTTTTAAAAAAAGGAACATAGCAACATAGTGATTTAAAGAAAACTTTCAAACAATTCTGAAAACTTCCGAATAGTTTTATAACCATTATATAACTTTTTGAAATTGAATAATTAAAACGTAAACTTATTAATTGTTTAGTGAAATTTAACTAAGAAAAAAAAGAATATTAGGCTACCAAACACATGTAGCCGAACAGCTATAATTTGATTAAGGTAATTAATATTTTAATTGTTCCCTTAGAATTTTGTCTTGTTATATGTTTTCTGCTTTGGTTAAAATAATCAATTTCATGAAACTAACGGCTCCACTGGTGTTGACCTTATAACATTTTTCTGCATTTTCTTAGCTTATGATTGGTCAGCCTTTGATCACGTGGGATCACTATTTTCTTTTGCCAATTTTTATTTTATTGGACACGACAACTATTCCCATTTTTTTGATAAGGACTTTGATTTCATCGAATACTAAAATATAATTAGCTAAAAAAAATTATAAAATTGTATTTTAATTATTAATTTCAATGTCTTAGTTATTTCAGATTTACTTTGTTCTTACAAAACCAATTTAATGACTATCATTTTTTTCCTTAACTCCTTAAATGATTTTTATGAATTCTTAAATTTTATATAATGTCTTTAATTTATTTAATCTAATTTCATTGGATGTTCCATAAAATCTTGAAAATTTAATCCGTTAAAACTTTAATTTTTTAATTGTTCAAATGCAACTTTAATGTAACTTGACATATCAGTTTATATAAATAAATTTATAATGAATTACTGAATTTCTAAATGTAAAAAATTTCTTTTTTTTATACTGCTAATTAGTAAATTTAGTTGCAAGTAAACGTATAACTGGAGCTGAAAATTAATTTAAAATCTACCCGATTAGATTATAAGTATTTAAAACTTTGATTGGTCTATATCATTCCAGACAAATTTTCTATTAATTTATAAATTTTATATAGCAACACATAAAACATTTAGTTAATCAGTAAATATAATATTTTTTAACAGAAAAATTAAACCAACGTGAGCCCTCAAATTGGTAAAAAAAAAATAGTAATAAAAGAATCATCCCACCAAGGACGACGCCTTCATGCCAAAATTGCGTTCAATGTTAGCCTTTTACCAAAACCAAGGCAAGTGGAGCCGAAACCGCGTTTTAATTCTATATATAAATATCCCGCAGCTGTTTTCTTAAACACACTTGACCCCCAATATATATTTTTAACTCTTCTATTCTCTCTCTCTCAAACTCAGAAAAGCATGCAAATGAATCTCAATACGACCAAAACAATGGCTTCAACAACAACAACATCGGATTTCATGTTCAGGATCAGGCAAAAGCCTTATAAGGTTCATGTTATATCATGTAGGGGAAGAGCTGATAAGTTATGCATGCAAAGAGGGAACACTAATTTTTACCAAGTGCTTTGTCTCGACCCTGTTGAGAATGTAGGTTTGGATGACATAAAGAAGGCTTATAGAAGCTTGGTTCTTCGATACCACCCTGACGTTTGTCCTGCTTCCTCCAAAGATGAATCCACGAAAAGGTTTTTGGAACTCCAAATGGCTTACGAGACGCTTTCGGATCCAATTTCTCGTAAACTGTATGATTACGAATTGGGTTTAGTTGGAGCTAGGAATTATTTTATGGAAGATAGAATATCGAAATTTCCGAGAGATGTTTGGGAAAAACAACTCGATGGATTAAAGAAACGGTCTCATGCTAGGATGCAGAGGAGGCAAAATATGTACAGGTAGAAATTGAAGGCTTTTGCATTAATTTTCTTTTAGAAGAATAAAGCATAGATGTTGGATGTTTAAGTCAGATATTTGTATTAATCATATTGTTAATATACATTAATTTCCATTATTAGTTAATCGACAATTAAGAACCTATTTTTGTGCACTTATTGGCGCCTCACTAAGGGAGTGGGGGACTTGAAATTTAACGAACTTAATTTTATATTGAGCAAAGTGGCACTAAGACACCCAAATTGCTAATTCATGGGCCTCTCCCATAGATTTAATAATCTGAACTTCATTTTATTAGTATTATCTTTTTATCATTGGAGTAAAGGTTATAAGCTTTATCTGAAAGTTCATACTAATGGGTTGTTTCATGTTAATGTAATTCAGTGGGCAGTATATACCAGAATAAATTTCAAATGTTCATCTAGTTAAAAGTACCTCATCTGGTACCTTCTAGATTTGGATCAATAATGTTTATCCAGTTAAAAATACCTCATCTGGTACCTTCTTGCATATACCGTAATAAATTTCAAATGTAACTCATCTGGTACCTTCTAGATTTGGTTCAATAATGTTTATCTAGTTAGGACCTGGTTGTTTTTCTTTTTATGGGTTTCACTCATATTTGATCGGTTTAAATCTTTCTAGAATGTATTAAATGATTTTTGTTAAAAGTCTTATAAAATTAGTCTTTATACATTAGATGAGTGAGTAAAAAAGCCTCTATATTAAAATTGTACTTTTAAATATTTGTTTTGGTGTTTATATATAAGGTATAATAATATATTTAGCTCTTAACCTTTAAACATTTATTCAATTTGACCCCTACATTTTTATTGGAAGTAAATTTTTTTTAAACTAATAAGCTAAATAGTCAAAAAGGCTTTAATAACAAATTAAAAAAAATTTAATTAAGCCATTTTAAATTTTTAAAATTATGAACAAAATTTTAAAAAAAGTTATATATTTTTTAAATTATATATTTTTATTAAAAATAACAGTACCGACTCAACAAAAGAGTAGGGGTCAGTTTTTTAAAAGAAATCTTCTAACCAATAGATTTTAATGGGTAGGTATTGTTTTTTTTAACAAAAATTTTATAATTTTAGATTTTTTATAACTTTTTTTTTATAAATTTTGTTTATAATTTTTATGATTTTTAAATAATTTTTAAATTTTAAAAGGGCTTAATTGATTTTTTTTTTAAATTTGTTACTAAGGCCTTTTTTACCCTTTAGCCTAATTAGTTTCATATTTTTCTAATTTACTTCCAATAAAGGAGTAGGGGTCAAATTGAATAATTGTGTAAAGGTTGAGGACTAAATTTGTTATTATACCTTATATATAAATAACATATTTTAACAAAGGGATTATTTTGCTCACTTATCTAATATACAGGGACTAATTTGCCTATTTTTCAGTAGAAAGGCTAAAATACAATCCAAAGTTTAGTATAGGGGGTTTTGTGGTACTTTTACGTATGACTTTGTCATTGTTTTTTCTTATTTCACATAAAATCTTGGATTACTGCATTACTTTGTACTTGAGTTTGGATTCAATGTTTAATTTAATACTTAGACCAAATGGTATTATGTGGCTCAATGAATGCTTTACACGTGCTCCAGTTAAAAAAAAAAGAAGCATAAGTACTTAATTGGGATACAAAAAAGCTCATGAACTGGATTGAAAAACACATAGGTATCAAGTATCAAATTGAACATCAAAGTCAAACTCAACTACTTAATTGAGATAAAAAAAAACTCAAGTATCAAATTGAAAAACATATAGATACCAAAGTCAACAATAAAGCCAAACTTAGATACTAAATTGGAATAAAAAAACTTAAATACCAAATTAAATATTGAAACTAAATTCAGTTACCAAATAGTATATTAATGCTAATATATTTTATTATGTTATTCTTTTTGGTTCTTTTTGTAGAAAGTTTGTTTTCTCTGCTGCTAGTTTTTCCTAACGGGGAAACATTTCATTTTGGTTCATTAATTTGACTAAGTAAGGAAGTAATAGAAGGATAGTTTGTGGTATATACGATCTGGTTTAGATTGGTAATATGTTTGTGGTATATACGATCTGGTTTAGATTGGTAATTATGATTTGGATTTGAAGAATTAACTGTTGAAAAAATAAATTGCAAAACAAAATCTATTAGCACTTATTAGAAAATAAATAAATGAATTAAGAAATAAAAAATTTACTATGCCGTGGTAAATCACTGTTTTAGAAACGAATTCACCTTGATTAGTGTAATTGTGTAGTGGACGTCGTCCCCCACGGTTAACATAGTGCTTCGATATTTGTACACCCAAATAAGGAAGATGAAACTCGATTGGTGTTGCTCTTCTCAAGGAAACCACAGTATGATTAATTCTTACTCTTCTTAGGGAAACCACAATATGATTAATTCCTAAAAAACTTTGGAGGGGTCATAGTCAGTTCTGCTTAAAACTCAAACTCCTAGGCAGAATTTTTTTTAAAGTGATTGAGGGGAAAAACCGACAAAGTGTTTAAGAAAATCGGAAAAGAAGAGGAGGAAAGAGCTTTTCAGAGAGCGTTGTGTTTTCTTTCAGTGTGAAAAATGAGAAAATTAGCTCTCTATTTATACTAAAAATGGAAGGGCAAAATGATAAATGGGGAGAGGAAAAAGAGTAAAAAATGCAAGAACGGTTTTGAAATTGTCCCACTATTTCTGCCCAACAGCCAAATTCTAGATTTTTCAGACTGGAAAAAATAAACTGTTTAAAGATATTATTTTTTCAAAAAATAATAAAACTTTTATCCAAAAAGATATACACGCAATACGTGTCTAAGACAGACAAGAATGGGCAAGCGACGACAAAACACAAGCGTGATAGGCCTTGTTAGAGATAGTTAGTCAATTTTAACTGATTTTGTTATTAGTTTATAGTAGATATTTCCCTCTGTATGTGTATAAATACACTATTTTTGTAATAATTCAATTCAAGCAATAATTTACAAAGTCCATTGTCAAAGTTAGTATAGTTAAGTTTTTACTATTCTTCACTGTTCTTGTACACACTATTTCACGGTGTCAGTCACTGGTTCTTTGGGCTGTCTTTCGCTGTGTTCAGTGACTTCTATTTCCCTCGAAATGTCTGCAAATAAAGTGACTCCGACGACCTCTGCTCCTGTTCCTCGTTCTTCTTCACCGCGTGCTCTTAATGGCGATCGAATTTATCGAGTGGTGCAATTCTTTCTTAGACACGACACAGTCAAACTTAAAGAAGAAACCTTCATCTAATGGCAACATCAGTTGAAACTCATTATAGATGCATATAGTCTTACTGGTTATATCCATGGAACGCTTTCGATTTCACCTCAGTTCATACCATACCCTGAAGGGAAGTTGCTCTCTAATCCCGATTTTATTTCTTTTCATCAACAAGACAAACTCCTTGCTTTGTGGCTCTTATCCATAATTAGTGACGAACAATTGTCCTCTTTTACGATGCCGCTACAGCTCATGATGTCTGGAGCAAGGCTTGTCAGTTGTTTGCAGCAACATCCGGTGCTAAGGTGTCTCAGCTGAAACATGCGTTACATTCGCTAAAGAAATGACACTTATTTGTAAAAAATTACCTGACTCAGATCAAGATATTGTGTGATCTGCTTGTTGTTTTGGATCACCCTGTGTCGAACGATGAGTAAATAAATATTGTTATTGCGGGTCTTCTAATGGAGTTTGATTCGGTTATTATGGTTGCATCTTTCTCATCGGAACCTTTGGCATTGGATCGACTTATGGATATTCTGTTGGAGTGTGAAAGTCAGCAAAGAAGTTTTGTATCGAAGATCCCTCTTCAGTCTAATCTGGTGCAGCATTCCCAAGTGTTTGATTCGGTCTTGGCTCCTCTGACGGGTTCGATGTCTGATTCTCGAGTTATGGGTTTATTTTCTCATGGTGGTCG
This sequence comes from Gossypium hirsutum, assembly GCF_007990345.1. Lineage (NCBI taxonomy): Eukaryota > Viridiplantae > Streptophyta > Magnoliopsida > Malvales > Malvaceae > Gossypium > Gossypium hirsutum. The sequence goes on from NC_053425.1 coordinate 99,055,484, forward strand.
CAGAGCTTATCGTGCTCATGGCCGAAGCAACTATGGTCGACTACAATGTCAGATCTGCGAGAGACTTGGGCATCTCACTCAAATGTGTTACTATCACTTTGACCACTCAATTGACGGTCCTCCGGTGAACTCGTTCAGCCCTCCGGCGTTGATGTTTAGTCCTCTGTCATCATCCTATGACTTACCGGCTTCATTGCATATCTGGTCTTTTAAGAGGGTTTGGTGGCTAACCCTAGTTCATTTTTCCCTTATAGTGTTTCTACAAATGTTTCTTATGGGTCTTTGCCCACTGGGCCATCCGTGTATGCCAGTCTACCTCCTTATGTTCATTCATGTCCTTTAGGTATTTCTCCAAGTGGGCCACACAATTTTGGGTACCCAAGTGTTGGTGATATTGCCGGATATAGGCCTGCACATTTGGGTTCTAAGGTACTTGTTGTTCATAATGTTGTACGTGATGTTGGCCTAATTTTTGGACTTCTGCATCCCATCTGGTTAGGCCTGCTACTGGGTCTGATGGTAATTATGCTACAAGGCCTGTTTTGCAAGCTGAAAATTCTGCTGAGCTATATATTCTTATGTCAATTAGTTCTGGTGAGCCGACTGTATGGTACCCTAACTCGGATGCCACTAATCACGTGTGTTAGGAAGCCACTACGTTGAATAAATCGATTGAATATTCAGGTAGTATTCTACTACTTATGGGTGATGGTATGTGTGCTAATATTGAACGTTTGAGCCATCGTAAAATTTTTACCTCTCCTAAATTGTTGCATTTTACTAATGTCTTACATGTGCCTAAAATTTGAAAAAATTGCTTTCGGTTTCACAATTTGCTCCAGATAATAACATATTTTTTGAGTTTCACCCATTTCATTGTCTTGTAAAGGATATACAGACCAAGAAATTTTGCTTCAAGGTTACACATATGAGGGCTTACACCGATTCTCCCTGGTTGATGTAGGATTCGTTCGAGGTGTTGACATGTCTGTCCTTAATACTGAGTTGGGCTCTAATTCCTTCATGTCTCCCAAAACCAAGTTACTTGAGTATGGCATCGTCGACTTAGGTATCTATCTTCGAACATTGTCAACTTAATTTTAAAAGCTTGTAATGTGTTTGTTAATACTAAAACATTGCAACATGTATGTACAGTTTGTCAACAAGGAAAGTCACACAAATTATCGTTTTTAGATTCCATCATTGTATATCATCATCTGTTTGACTTAGTTGTTTTTGGTCTATGAGGACTCGCTGTTGTTAATTATGGAAATAGTTGGTATTACGTTTCTTTTGTTGATGTTTTTAACCAGTTTACTTAGTTGTTTCTTATTCAAAAGAAGTCTCAAGCTATTGACTATTTTATTCAGTTTCAAAAAATGGTTAAGTTCAGTTTGACAGAAACATCAAACAATTTTAGAGTGACTAGGGTGGTGAATTTCACTCTTTTACATCTCTGTTAGCTCAACATAGAATTCTGTATCATGTTACGTGCCCCCACACATCTGAGCAAAATAGAATTGTCGAAAGAAAGCATCATCATATAGTAGAAGTTGGGCTCACATTACTTGCTCAAGCCAATTTGTCAATGAAATATTGAGGCTATGCGTTTTTGTGTACTGTCTATTTAATCAATCAGTTGCCTACTTCGGTTCTTAAACATCAGTCCCCATACTTGGTTCTTTATGGCACTCCTCCGATATATGATCACTTTCATATTTTTGAGTGTTGTTGCTATTCGTATCTCTGTCCATTTAATCACTACAAGTTAGAGTTTCACTCTCAACTGTGTACTTTCCTTGGCTATAGTTCCTAACACAAAGGTTATCAATACCTTGCTCCAGATGCCCAGATTTTTGTGTCTCGACATGTAGTATTTGATGAGGACCGGTTCTTGTTTCCTTCTAATGCTTCGTCTATTTCTCTGGTATCCGATCGGGTCACCACCTCTTTTCCTCTTATGCAATCTACTCCACCATGGACGATGAGCTCGAGTGATGTTCCGTTTAATTATTCGCCAACCCCTATTCCCACATATGCTCTAGACTCCCCTCTTCTGAATAACAATGATATCAATAGCTTGAGTTGTGACTCCAACACTTCTCCCATACCGAAAATTCTTATTACTGTGGTTGGTTCTCCACCACATCTCGGCAATACTCATTCTATGGTCACTTGGTCGAAGGCCAAAATTTTTAAATCGTAGGTACTTACCATTGAACTTCATGAATGAGAGTTGCGTACTATTGACAAAGCTTTTGCTAGTAAGGAGTGGAAGGTGATTGCTTAAGAAGAGTATGATGCTTTGATTCATAATGACATTTGGACTTTAGCTCCCTTACCTCTGGGTTGAAAGGCGATTGGTTGCAAATGGTTATTTAAAATAAAAAAGAATCTCGATGGTACGGTGGCTCGTTGAAAAGGACAGTTGGTTGAAAAAGGTTGTTCACAAGTTCCTAGGTGTGACTTTCGTGAAACATTCAGTCCCATTGTTAAACCGGCTACAATTCGTACCATTCTGTCCATTGACTCTTCCCTTGAGATTGATATGGTTGTTCACCGACTTCACATTGAGTTCTTATTCAAAGACATAAGGTCTCTCTTCACTATTTTTTGGGTGTTGAGGTGACTCTCTCATCAAACAGTAAACTCCATCTTTGTCAACAAAAGTACATTACTGACTTATTAAACCGTTGTCATATGGACAAGGCTAAAGGCGTCTATACACCTATGATTAGCTCGTGTCCTCTGTCTAAACATGTGGAAAACCTGCATGATAATCCTCATGAGTATTGAACTATTGCCAAAGTGTTACAATATGTGGTTCTCACTCAACCTAACATTGTATATGTTGTTACTCGTATTTTTCAGTTTATGCACACTTCGACCAATGTCACTTTATAGCAATCAAACGCATTTTGTGCTATCCCTGTACCACTGTTAACTATGGATTGCATATACGATCTTCCAATAGGTTGTCTCTAGTCAGATACGCAATGTAAATTAGGGATTAGACTTTGATTATCGTTGATCCACCATTAGGTATTGTGTGTATTTTGGCGGGAATCCCATCTCGTGGTGCCCTAAGAAACAAGAAGTTGTGTCCAAGTCAATAGCTGAAGCAGAGCATCAAGGGTTGGTTGTTACAGCTACTGAAATTACGTAGTTGAAATCTTTACTACAGGAACTTTGATTTGATTCTGATGATGAACCGACCCTCTGTGTAATAACTTCAATACAGTGGCAGTTGCGGCCAATCCTGTTCTTTCATTCAAAGTTGAAACATGTTGAGCTCGATTTTTTTAGAGAAGGTTGTTAATGGGTTTCTCGTTGTTGTTGAGGTATCTGCATGTGATCAGGTTGTCGATATCCTTACCAAACCGTTGTCTTTTTATTTTTTTTCGTCTCCGACAGCTTCTTCGGGTCTCAATGTTATAGTAGTTAAGTGAATGCTAGAGATAGTTATTCAATTTTAACTTATTATGTTATTAGTTTATAGCAGTTATTTCCTTCTATATGTGTATAAATACACTACTTTTATAATCATTCAATTCAAGCAATAAAGTTCTTTATCAAAGTTAGTATAATTAAGTTCTTATTCTTCTCAATGTTCTAGAGAGTCACCTCCTTGACTATGTTCAAACCAATGCAAATGGGCAACCTCTTGTCTGTCGGCTGAACAAAGTATTGTATGGCTTCCAACAAGCTCCGAGGGCATGGTTCGATAAGTTGAAGGCATTTTTTGTATCCATTGGTTTTATGCCTTTTAAACCTTACGCTTTTTTATTCATCTGTATCACTAATAAGTCTTGTATGTATGTCTTGGTTTATGTTGATGACATCATTATTACAGGTAACTCTTCCCTCGAGATTGATACGTTTGTTCACCGAATTTACATTGAGTTCTCACTCAAAGACATGGGGTCTCTTCACTATTTTTTAGGTCTTGAGGTGACATCTTGTCAAACAGTAAACTTTATCTTTGTCAACGGAAGTACATCCTTGACTTATTGGTTGAATTTATGAATTATTGCAACATTTAGAGAATAGTAAATAACAGTAAGAACTTAACTATACTAACTTTGAGAAAGAACTTTGTGAATTATTACTTGAATTGAATGATTACAGGAGTAGTGTATTTATACATATACAGAGGGAAATAATTGTTGTAAACTAATAATAGAATCAGTTAAAATTGACTAACTATTTCTAACAGGCCTATGACCTAATTTCTCAATAAGAGCAAGAAGTAAAACTATATAAAAACATAGCTTTTACCTAACTAATGTGAGATATACCCACTAACACCAACCCTTTACATGACCAACATTAACATTTTTTTTTTGAAATAAAATTTGGGACATTGTTATAAAAAATGGACCTTGGCCCGATGTTAATTACAAAAACCAAATAAAAAAACAAAACACTTATTTGGGATCACAAATCCTAGAAAAAGCAAAAGCTTATATCAAGCCCAAAAAAACTTAAAGACTAAAGTCCACCAGGCCTATTTGGAAAACCTCCAATTCCTAGCATAGGTATCCAACCAGCCTCCGCCATTTTCAAAAAGTCTTTTATCATTTCCGAGGCTTTCTTATTGATTACCTGCACCATCTCTAGAAACTCTTTTCTAGGCTCCTTAATTTTCTTTTCATATGCCCTGTTCCCCTCATTACTCCTACTGTTTCCTTATTTATCATCAAAATATTTACTTTAAGTACTTAATGGTGCTTCATTTCTAACATTATTCCCCATTTTTGTTTAGCTTCTCATCTCATTGCAACATTAGTAAACTCCTTACGTCTTCCTCCAGTGCTATCATGGCCTTTCTCGGCAGTTGATATCCCAGGTCTGTACTCCTAAGACACTCAACTACTCCTTTTACAAGTTCATAAGCAACTCCATTGCTGGATCTAGATATTTTTTAAAAACGATATTCCTTAAAATCTCTGTTTAATATTTGAATATCATGTATGTACGAACATAGTACTGACCGATCCTTCTTTAGTGCCTTTACTTATCGTATAACATTGAGTGCATCTCCTTCAATGATAACATGTCGGAGTCCAATTTCTAACCCCACCTGAACTGCTTGTAGACAAGCTATTGCCTACGCCGTAAATGATGTAAGAACTCTCTCATTAACTAACATTTTAGCACCCAATTTTTCTCTTTTTGAATTCCTACAGATTATTCCTGTCACTAACTACTTCCTTTGTTTGTTGTAGGCCATAAAATTATTTTATATTGTATTTAAAAAGAATTTTTATTTTTTGAGCATTAAATATAAAAAAAATATTTTTTATTAAAAAATGTAATAGTATTTGTTTGATTTGAAATTGTCATTTCATAATTAAAATAATAATATTATTTAAAAATATTTTAATTTTTTATTTAAAAACTCAATATGTTATTACCCTCTCTACAGTCTCTTCCATCACTTCCTTCTTCCTTCTTAAGAATATGACTAAGCTATGGAAATACATCAAAATGAACACCAGCAGGAAGATGAGGAGTTTCTTTTATTTTTTGCCAAAGAAGCAGAACAGCAGCCGCCTTGTTTCTATGTGGGAACCCATGAGTCCCTAGTAACGGATAGGCAAAAGGCTATGGAATGGATACTTAAAGTCAGTGCTATAAATAGATTCACCACTCTCACGGCTGTTCTTTCCATTAACTATTTGGACAGGTTATTAAGCACCTTTCAGCTCCAAAGAGGTAAGCCATGGATGGTCCAACTCCTGGCTATCACTTGCCCCTCTTTAGTAACAAAAGTTGAAGAAATACAACATGTGCCTCTCCTACAAGTATGTTTAAAACAACAACCTCCACCTTCAACACCATCACACCCTTTAACATGTTTCTTTGTTTTAGGTGGACACAAAATATGTTTTGGAGGCCAAAACTATATGTAGAATGGAGCTTTTGGTGCTCTCCACACTAAAATGGAAGATGCATCTAGTTACACCTCTTTCATTTCTAGATCGCATTATCAGAAGACTTGGGTCGAAAACCCACCTCCATTGTGAGTTTCTTAAGTGATGTGAATGTCTCCTCCTCTGTGTAATCTCTGGTAAGTTCCCACTTTCATTTCTGTGCCTGTTTTTGTCCTCACCATTTGCTCCATTTTTATGCTTCATTTTCAAGATCCACCCATTATCTTCCCTCTGTATTGGCTACTACAACCATGATGCACGCCTTAGACCAAGTTGATTTCAACCTCATTGACTCCTAAAACTAGCTTTTGAGTGTTTTTAAAATTAGTAAGGTAGTTGATACGGTGCCTTGTTCATCATTGTTTATGCATCTTTCTATTACACTAAATAGCTGTTGGGTTTGGGTGGGAAACAGGAAAAAGTAAACTGCTGTTATAAGCTCATCCTTAATGTGTCAATAAGACTTCAACCCCAAAATGCATGCAAGAGAAAGGTGGATGAGTTTTTACCTGAGCAACACCTACCTTTTAAGAAAAGTAGAGCACAAAAATAGAGTCCAAAAATAAGTAATAAGTTTGTTATCACTTATGCATCTTTCCATTGCACTAAATAGCTGCTGGGTTTGGGTGGGAAATTGGAAAAAGTAAACTACTGTTACAAGCTCATCCTTGATGTGTCAACATGACTTCAACCCCAAAATACATGCAAAAGAAAGGTGGAGGAGTCTTTACCGCTTGATCCACACCTACCTTTTAATAAAAATAGAGCCCGAAAAAAAGTAATAAGTTTGTTATTACTCAATTGAGTGTTTGTAGACATTGTTGGCTATAGCCCATGAAAATATATTTTAAAGAATTTTTTGAATTTTCTTCAATATGGTATCCAATTGTTCTAGTAGCTTTGTCATGAATGATTTTCTACAATTTTGGTTTATGATACATTGTTCGATGTATTTAGAGTTTTTCTTGGCATTCTGATTTACCAGAACCAGCATGCCCCTTTTGATATAAATTATATAAAGATAAGCAAATCTTGTCCTTTTGTTTGGTAAATTTATAATGCATATAGCCCCATGCGTTGTTCTTTACTTTCCCCTAGCTCTTTGTTTGGGATCTCTAATATGAATTACATTCCATTCTTCTTTGGTATGAATAAGAGTTTTACAAAATTAACTTGCCTTTCGTAGACTGATTTCATTTTTGATCTACCGTGATGTGTGATGATTCTCTTAGGTGATGGCTCCAAGTCAACCTAAAACTAGTCTGTCTGTGGGCTTAAACAGAGGACATGCCATTACCAAGAAGGAACTGACCCTCGCCCTTCTAATCGAAAGGGGGTACATTTTTATTATTCTAGCATTTGATAAGGTTGTACTCTCAATTTGCTGCTCCTTTTAAATCAATAATGAAGTCTTTTCATGCTTCTATCATTTTTTTTATAAGTGATGTACTATCACTACATAAAATAGGTTTTTAGCGACATTTTTTAAGCCTATAGAGGCTCTTACCTAAAACAATTTGCGGCGTTTTTATAAACGTCTCAAAAAATGCCGCTATAGATAACGTCACTAAATTTACGGCATTTTTATAGAACATGACCTTTAGCGACGCTTTTCCCACAACACTGCTAAAGAACATAATCTTTAGCGACGCTTTCCCCACAAACGCCACTAAAAACCATATCAAATTCAATTCTTTTTTAATCATCTCATTTACATTCTTACCTTAAATGATCATACAAAATTTAAATGACCTAACAATGGACACGTTTTAAATTGTTTGAGTTCAAAAAATTAACAAGAGCTATATCCTTCTTCAATTAATTTATAATTTATCGTTGTGTAAACCCTAAGCTATAAGCACTTAAAGCATTCTAAATGGTATATGCTTGAAATTTCTTACTTCTATTATACATACTTAATGATGGTGCTCTTTATTTACCTTCTGGACTTTCATTTTGGGAATCCAATATTTCTCTGTTTTGTTGCTCTTCATTTTGTTTTGTATGCTGCAAAGGAAAAAAATAAAATCTCATATTCTTACATTTCTCTAATAGGTTCAACTTTAGGATGAAAATATAACTTTTGATTCTGGTCAACTAGCAATTCTGTTAGGAAAGGAATCTCCTCTAGGACATCTTCTTTTAAACCTTGCAAGTACTGTGAATAGAGGAGTCAGAGTAAAGAACTGAGGTTTCATTGCTTACTTTTACCCCCAAACTAATCATGGAACCATTTACTCAAATTTAAATATCTTTTAGCTAAAACATTTTCTTTAACAGCTTTAGGTCCTATGTGGATGATTTCCTCTAAAAATTTACTTTCACTTATAGGTCACATCTTGAATCCCTTTTGCTTTTGTAATTTTTTCCTGCTGATACTGTAAACATGATTATAAATTGCCTATATGTGGAGATAGATGAAGTTTACAATCCTTCATGAAGTTACCAATAATAATATTTCCATCTTCATTCTGTGCTTGAATCATTTGTTTGAAATGGTGATGACTTATCCGAACAATCTGGGAGAGCGTCTTCATTCTCACTGTAAAAGGTTGGGGAATATTGAAAATTACCCCAATTTCTCCTGCCATATCTGCAGCTCCTAGTTTAATTCATCATGTGCATTTTTTAGGCTATTAGTAAAAGATGTCAATAATTGACTTGCTTTGTTTTTAGTTTCAGGTTGATATTAAAACAAAGCATCCTTCACTTTGTTCATCTTTCAACAATATCTCTGTTACACGTTGAAAATCGTACTTTGATAGAGCCTACCCCACTCCTGTCTCTAGAAACATTAGAAAGACCAAAAGCAAAAGGAAAATCTGTAATTGTAGTTCCCTTCACATTTTTTCTAAGCCAATAGGAATATTATTTGTTTCTTTGACTCTCCTTTTTTTTGGAAGTATTCATGTTCTACATCTTAAACAAGATACAAGAATATAACCATTATGTAACAGCCCGATTTAGGGCCTAGTCGGAACAATGGTCTCGGGCCACAAATCTGAAGTTAGAAAAATTATTTTATTATTTTATTGATGTTATAGTATGATTTTATTAGTGCATGAAAAATTTGGTGAGCTAACTTTAATGTTTTCTATCCCAATTTCGAAAAAAGACTAAATCGCATAAAAGGTAAAAGTTGCATTTTAGTACCCAAATGAGTTAAATAGCTAAAGAACTTTAATTGAGGGCTTTTAAAGGGCAATTACACCCTTTTGTTAGTGTTGGCCAGCCATGTGATGGGTTTTAAGCAAATAGTCAAAGTATTAGGTGGATGATGTCATGATTTGGTGATAAAATAATGCCTAAAAGCCTAGCTATCATTTCTTTCTTCTCCATCTCTCTTCTCCACCGAAAATATCAGAAAAAATGGAGTTTTGAAGGCTGAAAATTTTCAGCAACTAAAAGCTCTCACAAGTAAGTGATTCTCACATCCTTTGTTGATGATTTTTGCATTTTTGAGATCCTTGAAGCATGAGTTTTCAAATGAGGGTGATATCTTGCAAAATGGTCAAGATTTTAGAGTGTTGCCATGAAAGGATTTGTGATGTTTATTGAGTTTTTATGGAGGAATATGAGTCCTAGTTGTGTTATAAACAAATTTTGTAAAAGGTGTTAGCATGAAAACACCTAAAGTAACTATTTTGCATAAGTTGTAAAATAGTTAATAAGTATGTGAAATAGTGATAATTTGAAGTTGCTATAATAGTAAAAATAGTTCAGTTAGGCCTAAGATATAAATAAATTCGATGAAAATCGATTTTCGGGCATAAGGGTAAAATGGTCATTTTGCCAATATCTGGGGGCAAAATGGTCATTTTACCAAAGATGTAAATTTTATGATTGCTTAATCCTAATTAATGACTAAATGAGTGCATATTGTAATTATAGATCAAGATTTACCAAATCCGACCCTAGATCGGGGGAAGGCCAAGCAAACCGACTAAACTGAATAGCTAAGTACTTTTTTGTAAACAGAGGTAAGTTGTATGTAAATGATACAACTACACTGTTAATGCTTGTATTCATATCGCCATTGAATTGATATTGTATGAGTTGTCAAGTTATGAGTTGAGAATGTCTAGTAATATTTGATATAATAGAAATATCCCGTTGAAACATTATGATACAAACTGGATATTCGTGCCAAGGCATTGGGTGATTTGTGCGCCAGTGTAAGACATGTCTGGGACATGCTTCGGCTACATTATGAGAGCCAGTGTAAGACCATGTCTGGGATATGGCATCAGCATCCAAACGAGGGCTAGTGTAAGACATGTTTGGGACATGCATCAGCTATACTATGATAGCCAGTGTAAGACCATGTCTGCGACATGGCATCGGCGTAGAGATGAGTGCCAGTGTAAGACATGTCTGGGACATGCATCGGCCTTGATAGAGACAGCCAGTGTAAGACGTGTCTAGGACACACATCAGCTAAGAGTTGTGCTAGTGTAAGACATGTTTGGGACATGCATCAGCACGCGTATATAAGAGCCAGTGTAAGACCATGTCTGGGACATGGCATTGGCAATATATCCCATGTTGAAAGTTCATAGAATATCTAGTAGTATTCCAAACATTTCAATGATGAGAGTTATAGATCAATTTTGATAAAGAAAGAATAATCATGTTGTGAGTGGTACAGGTACCCGTATGATAAGCATGAGTAACGAGCTTAATTTAGAGAATGTGACTCGAGTAGATGATAATGAGTAAGTTAAATTATGTTTACCTTTGAGCTATAAGTATGATGACTAATAGTGAGATTGTTGTTGTATATTTATTTATATGCAACTTGCTAAGCTTTATGCTTACCCTCTTTCATTTCCCTCTTCTTTCAGTGTTATCAAGCTAACTTAAAGATCCCTTAAAGTCAGAGATATCGATCACACTATCGGCCGCAATACCCGGTATAGTTGGATTTATATTTTTGATGGTGGCATGTATAGGGCTAGACTAGTATGTTATATTAAGAGAATGATTCATGTATTTTGGCTTAAGTCAAAGGCCCTTCATTTTGTAATCAAGCTTGGAATAATCGCTATTATTCATTTTGATGAATGCATATAATGTTCTTTCTATGGATGAATTAGTGCCCATTGTGATGAGATTTATATATTGAAATGATCTCGTGTAGGTTGTGCAAAATGGGCGACAAAAAGGCTTAGGAAATAGCCTAGTTTGTCCACACGGGTAAGACACACGGGCGTGTGTCTAGGCCGTGTGTGACACACTGTTCACACCCATGGGTGTGTGTCTAGGCCGTGTGTAACACACGGTTCACACCCATGGGCGTGTGTTATGGCCGTGTGTCCCCTGCACTTAAATTTTTAAAGTCAATTTAGCACACGGGTAGGCCACACTGGCGTGTGCCCAGGCCGTGTCATAAAGTCAACATGCATGCTTGTAGTACACGGGCAAGAGACACGGCTGTGAGTATTGGCCGTGTGAAGGACACGGTTATAGGGCACTGGTGTGTTCGTGGGCCGTGTGGTTTTGGCAGAATGGTTATGATTTCAGACACGGGTTCGGGACACGGGCATGTCCCTAAAACATGGTCGTGTATTCTATACCCACATAGACATGTGGAGTCTTGATACACAAAAATTTTTTAAGTTTTCATGAGGTCTCGGTTGGGTTGCAAACAACCCTGGATATATGATTGGGCCTCGTAAGCCCATATACGAGATCGTTGCTTGTGAAAAGAGAAGTTTTTAAATTGTTTGAAATTTCACGGCCCAGTTTTATACAGTTGGCTGAGTTTTAAGTCAGGTAGCACCATAAACCCTATCCTAGCGTCGGATACGGGTGAGGGGTGTTACACATTAACCCTCTAATGACCTTCCAAATGCATGGAAAAACTTCAAAAAGAATTGAACATACTCGTATTAGTTACATTCTTGTATTTAATATTTACACCCGAGTATGAGTAATATAGAGAATATTATGCTCCAAGTCTATAAATGCAATCCTTCTGAATTTATACACTTAGCGAAAGTCATACCTATTCCATTCCGTTCTTGTATATGAGTAAGGCCTGTAGTTTCAGAAAGTTTAGGTTTTGCATCTTAGGTTAAATAGTAGGCATAAACATTCAAAAAATAATGATAACATACCACTGCTCCTGAGACTAGAATGTAGAAATATGTAGGTATTTCATTTTTTAATATAATTTCCACATTTGGAGGAAAGTATTCTACTTTCATGTTAGACACCTGAAAGAAGAAAATGCCATGAAAACATTCAGCACACCCTTGCAGTTGCCTATTCATAGAAACAAAACAGCTTGTAAGAATGGTATAGGATCTAAGTTCTTTAGTATAGGTAAGATTGCACTTATCTCTACCTTAAAGAATGAATTAAAATTCATTCGCAAAAGGAAATGTCTAAGAAATGGAGCTCGCTGACTCCCAGCAAGCCTGCTACTGCGCAATATAGTGTATAAGGAGTTTGATTTCTTGTTAAATCCCTCAAAAAAAATGGTTTGGATCAATTTCCTTTAAATACACAACCGTATAAATAGTAACATGAATAACAAAGTCCTGACAATAAGTTAATCAAACAACATATATCTGTTATTTCCTTTGTGGAAATTTGATCTCAAGTGTTAAAAAATTAGGCAAATTGTCAGAGCCAACTAATGCCAAGTTGTAAATGATGTTGGAAATTCAAGGCACATATCCATAATATTCACTAACTCAAAATACTTATTCTTGCCATGTTAACTGCATAAGCAAATAAAAGATGCCAGATATGGGTACCTCAGTTATACGTTCTAGTTCAGATGTATTTTGACTACTTTCTTGGTTCTCAATGTTCCAGCAAAACTGCAGGTAAAGTGTCAATGTTCTCAGTTAATTACTTTAAATTTACCTTTGGGTCTAAGGCTGTCTTCTAACAAATCATCCAACAAAACTAGGGTTCTTTCTATTATACTGCAGACTAGCAGAGAAATATTTTTATTATATTGGAAACTGGAAGAGAAAATTCAAATTAAACTCCAAATCTTAAAATCTATTTTTTTTCAATTCATTGTTCTCAACAATGATACATCATTCCACTATCGGATTAGCACCAAATTCAAAAATCTATAGAAACCCAAGAAAAAAAAGCCTAAAATTGAAAAAGAAATGGCAGATAGCTAAGTAGACCCTAAAAGTACACCGATATTAGCTAAGACATAAAGAAACCTCATATAATAGAGGGGCTAATGGTTCTGTCTACTTAAATTTCTGTCTCATCTTTCGGTGCTTCCTCTTCAAACTTCTTATGCACTTACCACTCTCATGGTTGTTTTTTCCATTAACTATTTGGATAGGTTATTAAGCACCTTTCAGCTTCAAATAGATAAGCCATGGATGGTCCAACTCTTGGCTATCACTTGCCTCACTTTAGCTGCAAAAGTTGAAGAAACAAAACATGTGCCTCTCCTACAAGTATGTTCAAAACAACAACCTCCACCCTCAAAACCATCACACTAACATGTTTCTCTATTTTATGTGGACATAAAGTATGTTTTCGAGGCCAAAAATATACGTAGAATGGAGCTTTTGGTGCTCTCGACGCTCAAATGGAAGATGCATCTAGTTACACCCCTTTCATTTCTAGATCTCATCATCAGAAGACTTGGGTCGAAAACCCACCACCATTGCGAGTTTCTTAAGTGATGTAAATGTCTCCTTCCCTGTGTAATCTTTGGTAAGTCCATATTTCCATTTCTGCGTCTGTTTTTCTCCTCACTATTTGCTCCATTTTTATGCTTCAGGTGTTTTTCTTTTTCAGATTCAAGATCCACCCATTATCTTCCCTCTGTATTGGCTATTTCCATCATGATGCACGCCTTAAACCAAGTTGATTTCAACCTCATTGACTACCAAAACTAGCTGCTGAGTGTTTTTAAAATTAGTAAGGTAGTTGATACAGTGTCTTCTCCATCATTGTTTATGCATCTTTCCATTGCACTAAATAGCTGCTGGGTTTGGGTGGGAAACAGGAAAAAGTAAACTACTGTTACAAGCTCATCCTTGATGTGTCAATAAGACTTCAACCCCAAAATGCATGCAAGAGAAAGGTGGAAAAGTCTTTACCACCTGAACAACACCTACCTTTTAAGAAAAGTAGATCACAAAAATAGAGCTCGAAAAGAAGTAAAAGGTTTGTCATTACTTATGCATCTTTCCATTGCACTAAATAACTGTTGGTTTGGGTGGGAAACAGGAAAAAGTAAACTACTATTACAAGCTCATCCTTGATGTGTCAACAAGACTTCAACCCCAAAATGCATGCAAGAGAAAGGTGGAGAAGTCTTTACCGTCTGAGCAACACCTACCTTTTAATAAAAATAGAGCCCGAAAATAAGTAATAAGTTTGTCATTACTCAATTGAGTGTTTGTAGACTTTGTTGGCTGTAGCCCATGAAAATATATTAACTTTTTAAAGAATTTTTTGAATTTTCTTCAATGTGGTATCCAATTGTTCTAGTAGCTTTGACATGAATGATTTTCTACAGTTTTGGTTTATGATACATTATTCGATGCTTATAGAGTTTTTCTTGGCATTCTGATTTACCAAAACTAGCATGCCCCTTTTGTTATAATAGTGCTTTCCTTACAAATGCCGCTAAAAATATGATCTTTAGTGACGCTTTCCCTACAAACGCCATTAAAAACCATATAAAATTCAATTCTTTTTTAATATCTCATTTACATTCTTACCTTAAATGATTATACAAAATTTAAATGACCTAACAATGGACACATTTTAAATTGTTACAAAAACATTAACAAGAGAACTGTTCATTATGTTTGATCAAAATGTTAACATAATCATCTTTGAAAACCCAATCTGAAGACTACAGTACATACTTTCTTCTAAAACTAAAATCTTTGAAATTTCTTCTGAATAAACAACATGATGTTCACTATAAGAAACTTCAACTACAAGCATATTGCAATAAGTTACTACAAAAAAGTTCTTTCAAAGCTGTTACCACTGCATTATAAATCTCTTCACCCCATTCCAACTTTAGATTTGTTAGTTTCTCTTGAAAATTGGATGCCAATTTGGATTCTATAGATTCTCCTGCCATGATGAGCATAGAGTAGTGGCCTTTGGATTAAGCTCTCCCATTCTCTTTAATCTAATATTAATGCGATTACCCAACAATTCTAGCAAACCCTGAATAAAAGAAAAAGAACATTGATTTTTTGACCAGTTTCTTGAGTCTACATAATAATCCAAGGCTTAGGAAAATGTAACTTAGTCTTAAGCCAAGATGTTTAGCGTTGAGATTGTAATTTGTCAATCAAATACTGTATTTTTAGATAGTCTCCTCTAATATTGACTTTTTGCTATGATCGCGTGATTCATAACAAGTAATAAATATTTATAATGAAGATCAGACCTAGATTAACTATTATCACGACGAACAGGCAAGCGCACCTATCAAACAATAGTATTGTAATGGCAAGACTGGGATATCGTACCCAAGGGAACCAAAAGTATTAGTAATAACTATCTTTTTATTATCTAGCCTAAGGATAAAATGATTTGTTTTAATTAACTAAATATTTAAACTAAGAACATGAAGAGAAAAGAATTGGGGAATTGCTTTTGGGAAAATCGATTGACTTGAGACAATACCTAAGGAAAAATCCACCTAGACTTTACTTATTATTCTGGCTCCGAATCGGACAATTTATTCATTCAACTTGTTCCGTAGAGATCCCTAAGTTATGTTATTATCCCTATTCAAGACTAATAACGTCTAATCCCTAGATTGAATAACCGAGACTTTTCTCTAATTAACACTTTAGCGTCGCATTAACTCGATCTAAGGATCCCCTTATTAGGTTTCACCCTAATCCGGCAAAATCTTGTCACCCTATTTCTAGGCGCGCAATCAACTCCGCTTAATTATGAAAAATGTACTCTTAGACACAGTCTATTCCTCCTTTGAATAAGAGCGTGTCTTGAATCAGTATCCTGGGATATCAAAACAAGAATTAATAACACATAATTAAGAACAAGTTAAATATTTATCATACGATTTAGAAAATAATAATAAGATCCGTCTTAGGTTTCATTCCCCTTAGGTATTTAGGGGTTTAGTTCATAACTAAATAAGAAAACATCTCAGAAGAATAAAGAATACAAAGCATAAAGAAAACCCAAAACTCCTGAAGGGAAATTGAGGAGAGATCTTCAGTCCTGATGATGAATTTGGCTTTTGAGATGGATCAATCGGCTTCCTTGGGGTAATTCTTACCTCTCTTATCTGTTTCCCATTTTCTCCTCATCTAGTGCGTATTTATAGGCTTTGGAATGCCTAGAAACCCTCCAAAGTGGCCTTTTCCGAATTGGACTTAACTTGGGCTCAGCAGGGACACGCCTGTGTGACACGGCCGTGTGACGTGATTGCCAGGCCGTGTTTGATCCGTTAAATTTCACATGGCCGTGTGGGTCAATGGTCAGGCCGTGTGAATCGTGAAAGCCTTGGTCGACACCCTCGAAAGACACGGGCGTGTGAGCTGCCCGTGTGGCAAGGCTTAGGCCGTGTCATCTTCTCGATTTGGTCCGTTTTGTCCCTTTTTGGCTCCTTTTGACTCTTGGTGCTCTCCTGAGTACAAAACATGAAATTAAAGCATTAGGAGCATCAAATTCACCAATTCTAATGAGAAATCATCTGTAAAATGCATTAAACATGGGGTAAAAATATGTATAATTTACAGTTTATCAAGTACCCCACACTTCAGCATTTGCTTATCCTCAAACAAAACCCTCAACTCATAATCAAAATAAATTCTCCTCAACTTATAATTCTTATCGATAATATCTCAAAATAATCCATAGGTAATCATACATTGAGAATCTAACTAAAAGAACATAAAAGTTTCAAACATTCCAAGTTGAGTATTTAATCATGCAAACATAGGTGTCTCTTCGCATCTAAGTAATTTCCTTTGATTCAGAATATCACAGAGTTTCACATCCTCACTAAAGATTCACTCAAATCACTCGAGGTGTTTAAGGAGAATAAATGAAACACTCAATAGTCAATAATGAAAAGTTATTACCATAGGCTTGCATGAAAATCAAATCTCCACTACTGTAATTTAAGTTGATACATCAATCAAAAGGTCTTTAAAAGGTTGTAATGAGGCTTGGTTAGGGGGTGTGGTCACAAGCTGAAAGAAAGGGTTAGAATCGAGATTGACTAGAAAAGTTGCCTTAACTAGAAAAAAGAGTTAATCTTCACTTGCGTACAATAGATCTTAGAATATGAAATTACAGATATGTATACATAGTTTTTTTTTTCAGAACAAGTTAAATAATATAGACTAAATATCAAGACAAAACATAGCTAGGCAATCCATTCAACTCAAATCTCGACAAAAATAGGGATTAATTTAGGGGATTTCAACAATAATGGGCTAAATGTTAATATTAAGGGAAATACAAGAATTGGTTTGTTGGGCTCAAGGGGGTTTACTAGGGGTTAATCGTGGAGGTAGGCTTTTCATGGCATGAGTGGGTTAATCCTAAGTGCCTTAATCATTTTGATATATCAAATCAAATGGTGTGGTCTCGACATGCATAATCAAGCAAGTTCTAGAATAACAGTTCAATATTGACACACTCAAAGCAATAATAAAAGTGAGCATGAAACGATGAATAGATGCTCAAAAGGCGAAAAATATCACAAAAATTATGGCTTTTTGATGTTTAGACTTGTGAATTCTAATTCAAAGTAATACCTAGACTTGGGGAAACAACCTATAATTTTAATTTCTTAAAAATCAACTAATCATGCTTGGTTCTCTAATGTCTTAAAGTTTAAATAATCAATGCATAAATCCCTATGTTTTAATTCAAGATATATCAATCAAAATCATAAATCAATTAAAATTTTTCCTAAATATGATATGCGAGTTTTTCATGAGAACAATGTGATTATTCAGGGATATTTTTCTGATAGTGAAATAAATACCCCCCCCACACTTAAGATGTACATTGCCCTCAATGACAAAGATAGATGTTAGAGAATAAAAATAAGATAGGGAGAGAAGTGAAACTTCCTGTATGATGAATTCCTCGAATTTAGATCTTTGGAAAGTGATCGGTTTGAGAGTGGAGGAGGATACTCTGGCAGTCGTAGAGGTTCATTAGGCCATAAGTCCTGCGCCAAAAGAATATTATATCTATTGGTAGCTATGGTCGTGGTCGAGCAGGACATGGCAGTCGTGGAGAATCTTCCCTGGTGGAGTTGTAGTTCCTATGTGATGATGAGTTTAAGAGCTCTATATAACTGGGATAAAATTAGGAACTTATTTTTGGAGATATTAGGAAGAATAATGACTCGAGAAGAAATAACCAAGATTAATAATAAAAAAGAAATAAAATTATAAAATCTAATAGAAATAAAAATTAGTTTCGATTAAAAATTAAAAACATAAAATAATAAATAAATAAATAAATAATTCTAAACATCTGCATCGCTGGATGGTTCGAGAGGTGGGACTGGCGATGAGATGTGGATGTGCTGACAAATCTACTGTAGAGTAGCATCATTGTTGTCGAATCATTGAAAGCACTGCTGCTCGACTCGGGTGAGGCGCTCAGAGATGTCAGCCTATGAAGCCGCCGGATGAACTGGACGAGAGGGTGGCTGGGATAGGGATTTGGAAGTGGAGAATGGTATATTTCGGCTAGGTTTTTGAAAAGGGGAAGAAGATGACCAGTGGTTTGCTTATATAGGGGAGGTTTGCACGGCCTAAGACCACGCCTGTGTACTTTGAGGGTGAGCCCGTGTTTTTCAAATTTCGCGAGTTGGGTCGTGCCCGACTACTATCCCAGGCCGAAGTATCTTGGGCGTGTGTCAAACACGGCCATGTCGAGCGGCCGTGCCTAGCTTTGTTCGCTTCTCCCACGCCCGTATGTTATGTTAGCGCGCCCGTGTAGTGTTGTGCATGGCTGAACGGCACGGGCGTGTCTCACGTCCGTGGTTTTCCAATCCCACCCCCGTGGTCACTTATGAAGTTCATCCACGGCCAAGTCGTACGGCCGTGGGGAGGTATCGCATCCCGTGTTTTGGGGAAATCATGTACCCTGTTTTCACAGGGCCGTATCGCACGATCGTGTTTCCCTCCATGTTGGGCACACGGCCTTAAGCACGGCCGTGTTACCGGCCGTGTTACCGGCCGTGTGGTGTTGGGAACCTGTGCTTCAAATACTCTGTTAGTGACCTAAATGTTTAAAACTTGAATTTAAAATAATTTAAAATTGTTAGTACTCAGGTTGCCTCTCGAGAAGCGCTTGTTTATAGTCTAAGCTCGACTGTTACCTTGTTAGTATACTCAGGGCGGTTTGTGGAGTCGTAGCTCCTCTCCATCGACTTTAAAATCCTCACCATTATAAAGTTTGAGACTTGTCCGTTCACTTTGAAAGTACCATATGATAGGTGACTTACCTCTATCGTGCCATATGGATGAATAG
This sequence comes from Gossypium hirsutum, assembly GCF_007990345.1. Lineage (NCBI taxonomy): Eukaryota > Viridiplantae > Streptophyta > Magnoliopsida > Malvales > Malvaceae > Gossypium > Gossypium hirsutum. The sequence goes on from NC_053425.1 coordinate 99,074,917, forward strand.
ATTGAATTACGAAGGGTCCTGACCATCATGATTTTAGTTTCCCAGGAAACAATTTGAGTCTTGAGTTGTATAGTAAGACAAGATCTCCAACTTCAAATTGTTTCCGTTACTTTAAACGAACGTCATGGCGCCGCTTTGTTGCTCCCTTGTATAGGCATGAATTTTCGTATGCATTGGCTCGCCATTCATCTAGCTCGTTCAACTGCATCAACCTGTTTTTTCTTGCAAGTTCGGGATCAAGGTTTAGAAATTTAATAGCCCAAAAATCCTTATGCTCTAGTTCGAATGGGAGATGACAACTTTTTCCAAAAACAAGTCTGTAAGGTGATGTCCCTATAGGAGTCTTAAAAGCGGTTCTGTAAGCCCATAAGGCTCATCTATTTTGTTGCCCAGTCTTTTCTGTTTGATTTTACCATTTTTTCAAGGATCCGTTTGAGTTTTCGGTTTGCTACTTCAGCTTGTCCATTAGTTTGAAGATGGTATGGGGTGGCTGTTCTATGATGAACTCCGTATTTTTTAAGGATTTTGTCAAATTGGGTATTACAAAAATGAGTGCCACTGTCACTGATAATTGCTCTAGGTGTTCCGAATCTCGAAAAGAGTTTTTTAAGAAAACGTACTACCACTCTAGCATCATTAGTAGGTAGACCTTGGGCTTCTACCCATTTGGACACGTAGTCGACTGCTACTAAGACGTATTTATTTCCGAATGAACTGGGGAATGGGCCTATGAAATCGATACCCCACACGTCAAATATTTCACAAGAAAGCATATAGTTTTGAAGCATTTCATCACGTTTAGATATGTTGCCTGTCCGTTGGCATTTGTCACATAAAGTAACATACCTGATAGCGTCTTCGAATAATGAAGGCCAATAAAAACCTAATTCAAGTATTTTGTATGCGGTCTTAGTTCCACTATAGTGTCCTCCGGTTGGCCCTGAGTGGCAGTGTTCCAATATTTTTGATATTTCTTATCCTGTAATGCATCTTCTGATGACTTGATCTGCACATCTGTGAAACAGAAATGGATCGTCCCAAAAGTAGTTTTTTACATCATTAAAGAATCGCTTCTTTTGCTGGTGTGTTAACCATTTTGGGATAATGTTAGCAGCTAAAAAATTTGCGATGTCTACAAACCAAGGTACCTCGGAATTAGATTTAGCGAAAAATTATTCTTCAAGGAACGAATAATTTATTTCCACATCATCTAGTTCTCTTATATTGGATTTCTCAAGCCTGGAAAGATGATTAGCCGCTAAATTTTCATCTCTTTTCTTGTCTTGAATTTCCAAGTCAAATTCCTGTAAAAGGAGAATCCATCGGATGAGTCGAGGTTTTGCATCGGTTTTAGTTAAAAGATAGCGAAGGGCGGAATGGTCAGTGTAAACAATAACTTAATACAATATGAGATATGATCGAAATTTATCAAAAGAAAAAACCACAGCTAGCAACTCTTTTTTCATAGTAGTATAGTTTTCTTGTGCAGCTGTTAAGGCTTTTTTGGCGTAATAGATAGGTTGAAAATGTTTGTCTCTTCACTGTCCCAGTACTGCACCTACTGCAAAATCACTCGCATCACACATTAGTTCAAATGGCAAGTTACAATCAGGTGCAATTATAATTGGAGCATTAATTAATTTATCCTTTAAAGTATGAAATGCTTCTAAACATTCCTGATCGAAGTTAAAAGGTATATCTTTTTCTAGCAATTTAGCTAAAGGCTTAGCTATTTTAGAAAAATCCTTAATGAATCTTCTATAAAAACCAGCATGTCCTAAAAAGCTTCTAACAGCCTTAACTGAACTAGGAGGTGGTAATTTCTTGATTGTATCTACTTTAGATTTATCCACCTCAATCCCTTTACTAGAAATTTTATGCCCTAGTATAATACCTTCTTGAACCATGAAGTGACATTTCTCCTAGTTAAGCACAAGGTTTATTTCTTCACATCTTATTAAAACTTGTTTTAAATTTTTAAGGCAGAAATGGAAAGAGTTTCCGAATACTGAAAAATCTTCCATGAAGACTTCCATGATATCTTCCACGAGTTCGTCAAATATAGCTATCATACAGCACTGAAAAGTAGCAGGGGCTTTACATAATCCAAAAGGCATTCTACGATAAGCGAACGTACCATATGGGCATGTAAATGTCGTCTTTTCTTGATCTTCAGGAGCTATTGGGATTTGGAAGTAACCAGAGAGTCCATCTAGGAAGCAGTAATACATGTGTCCGGATAATCTTTCTAACATTTGGTCAATGAATAGCAAGGGGAAGTGATCTTTTCTTGTGGTGTCATTCAATTTCCTGTAGTCTATGCAAACTCTTCATCCTGTAACTGTTCTTGTTGGGATTATTTCATTCTTCTCATTGGTCACAACGTCATACCTCCTTTCTTGGGGACAACCTGCACTGGACTTACCCAAGAACTGTCAGAAATAGGATAAATAATTCCAGCATCTAGAAGTTTAATTACCTCGGCTTTTACAACTTCTTTCATGTTGGGGTTCAGACGTCTTTGAGCTTGCACACATGGTTTGTATTCATCTTCCATTAAAATTTTGTGGGTGCAAAAAAAAGGACTGATTCCTTTAATGTCAGAAATTTTCCATGCTATGGCCTTCTTATGTTCTTTTAATACTTGGATTAATTCCTCTTTCTCCTTGGGTTGCAAATTAGAAGCAATAATAACTGGTAATATAGAATTATTTCCAAGGAATTCATATTCTAAATGGCTTGGTAATTGTTTAAGTTCTAGTTTGGGAGGCTCTTCAATCGAGGGTTTTTTCTTAAGTTCATCGTTTATCTTAATACCCTCATATTCTACTCGTCTTGATGGATGGTTATTAGGTTCCACACCTATCTCTTCGTCTTGAGCTAGACACGGTTCTGTCGTCTCCTCTTGCACAATTTCCTGAAAAGAGTCTTGAGTAATATGATCAATAGAGTCAATGAAATAACATGAATCATCCTGTTCCCTAGAGAATCTCATAGCATCATAAATTTTAAAGATCATTTCCTCGTCACCTACTCTAAGTACCAATTTACCTTCTCCCACGTCAATCACGGCTCTAGCAGTAGCTAGGAATGGGCGCCCTAAAATTAAGGGTACTTCCACATCTTCTGTAACACCCCCTACCCGTATCCATTGCCGGAATAGGGTACGAGGCATTACCGGAGTTTACTGAACATTTTCAGATAATTCTGAGTCATTTATTATTCATATTTTAGAAATAGTCATAACGTCTCTCTATTGGGCCCTCGAAGCCCCAAACATACATTAGAAACCAACCGGAATTAAATCGGGATTATAAAAAAAAATTTCGCAAAATCATAAATTTTATTTTCATCTAAGTACTTACTATTTCAGTGCTTCTTATAATTAAACATGTCACCGTTCAATCAATAGTTTGGCACTTGTCTAAGCGTCAAACAACATCATTGTTAGTATACTTGCACACATTTCATCTAAATTCAACATTGATATACTTATTTTCTCTACATATCGCACTTGAGTTTAATAATAGGCTCAACTTACATAATTTCCTTGTATCAACATATCAAAGATAATCATATATGTACATGTCATGAAACATATCATGCTCTTACCGTTTCTTCATAAGCATATATCATTCATTTCATTATATCAATATTTCATGCTCCATCATTTCCATATATTTTATGTATATTTATTCTGGTAATAGTTTATATCAAACATGACATAAATTATATTCCATGTACATATACATATTTTGTTTATTTATCTTCATAATTATTCCATACAACTATTTTATACATATATTTCCATATGACCAATTCTTCTAAACATTTCACACAACCAATTCATATAACCATTCGTCATCTGTTAAGTATTACCTGAATGTCAATTGTTCAATAGATGTCATAGCGTCTCCCATCCACGGTCTTATTTATCTTTGACATGATGCCATAGTGTCTTTCAACTATGGTCTTACTCATTCATTTTCTGTCATGTTGCCATGGTATCTTTCAACCATGGTCTTATTCTTTTCATTTCACGTTGCCATGGTATCTTTCAACCATGGTCTTATTCATTCCATATTAGGTTGCCATGGTATCTTTCAACCATGGTCTTATTCTCTTCATGTCACGTTGCCATGGTATCTTTCAACCATGGTCTTATTCATTTCATATCACGTTGCCATGGTATCTTTCAACCATGGTCTTACACATTTCATATTAGGTTGCCATGGTATCTTTCAACCATGGTCTTACACATTTCATATCAGGTTGCCATGGTATCTTTCAACCATGGTCTTACACATTTCATATCAGAGAGCACACTCCCGCGAACCTCATCCTTACAATGGGATTACCAGTCTAGGCTAAATCCCCTGTAATATAAACTCATAGAGTATTGTCGGGATTACCAGTCCAGGCTAAATCCCCTGTAATGACAATTACTCTAATGAGCTTGGATCTGAATTACCAGTCCAGGCTAAATTCAGACCCTAATTCGGATTACCCGTTCGGGCTAAATCCATTTTACACGTATTCTTCGGGAGGGCTGTATCAGAATAGGATCACCCGTCCGGGCTAGATCCTTTTTATTGTCAATTCCTTTTCAGAGATCCATCGAATTTTCCTTTCACTCAACCGGGCTTTGTTTTCAATTTATATCGAGTATTAGCAATATTTCATCAATTATCATGAATTGAACATCCAAATCATATTTTCATCACATAACCACATATTTCAGGTATTTAAAATACAATTCAAGTTACACAAACTTACCTCATTGCTTGTTTGTGTTTATAATTTCATTAATCCGATATCTTTTATTTTCCACGATCAAGTCTCATTTTTGAGTCGTCCGGATCTTTATAAATAAATTTGATTATCATTTTCATTCATTTCATATTCTAATGCATTTAATTAATGCTCTAGGAAAAATTACTATTTTGCCCCTAAACTTTTAATTAATGACGATTTCATCCTTAGGGTCAGGAAAATAAAATTCTTGCAATTTAATCCTTATTTCTAGATATTATTCTCATACATATTGATAACAATCCATGAATTCTATAAAATATCAGAATTTTCCATAATTTCAACACTTTTCAATTTAATCCCTAAAACATGTTTTCCCCCGATCTTGAACTAAATTAATAATTTCATTCAATTTTGTAATTTAAATAATAAAATAATCCATTCATGCAATTTGGTCATTTCTGACATTTTTACAAAATTACCCATAAAGTTTTACTTTTATTCAATTTAGTTCCTGAGCCTAAAACATGCAAATTAGCCGTGCTAGATGAATATTCATACATATTTTTACTCCTCCTCCTCTCCATTCCACATCCTTAGTGTATATAACACACTTGTAAGTAATATTATCTATAATTTTTATTATTTACTTTTATGAATATTGAAGCTGTTCATCTGTGTCATAGTCACTAAATTATTTATAACTTGAGCTAAGAAACTCCAAATTAAGATCCGTTAATTTTTCCTGAAACTAGACTCATATATAGTCTTACAATAAAATTTTCAGAATTTTTAGTTTAGCTATTAGGTACATTTTATTCTTTAAATTCACCCCTATTCTGCTGTCTAACAGTTCCGACCCTTCTTCACTAAAAATTAATTATATCACAATACAGAACTCGGATAATATTTCCATTGATTTCTCCTAAAAATAGACTCATTATGAATTCTAAGAATATAACTTTAAGCCTCTAATTATTTTTATTCAATTTTTGGTGATTTTTCAAAGTCAGAACAGGGGAACCCGAATTCATTCTGACATTGTCTCACAAAATTCATTATATCTCATAATTTACAATTTAATTGCTTACACTGTTTCTTCTATAAGAAATTAGACTCAATAGTATTTAATTACATATTTTATTAATCCTCTAATTCAATTTCTAAAATTTTGGGTGATTTTTCAAACTTAGACTACTGCTGCTGTCCAAAATAGTCTTAGTGCAAAATGTTGATTTTCTACTTTTAATTTCAATTTAATCCTAACTAAATTCACTTACTTTTCTATCTTAATTCATACTTTATTTCTACTCAATTTTTAACTAAACTCATATTTAACTATTAAATTTCCAGCATATTTTCCTAATTTCGAAATTTCATCAATTTAGTCCCTACAACATAAAACTTATGAATTAATTTACAATTCAATCCTTATTTCATTTCTAACTTAAATTCCTATCAATCTAACCCCTAATTCATCTTTTTAATCAACATGAACAATATTTAAAAATCTAATAACTTTCAAAATATTCACTTAATTTCATCAAAACCTTGTCCCAAAGCTTCCAAAACATCAAAATTAAGTAAAAAGGGCTAAATTGACTTACCTATTTAACTTTCAAGCCTTGAAATCCCAATTTTTCCCTTTTTCCTTCTTTCTTTTTTTCCTTCCTTCTTTCTTTCCCCTGCTCTCTGTTTCGTTTCATCCTTTCTTTCTTTTTCTATTCTTTTTCTTCTTCTTTTTTTCTTTTATTATATATATATATTATAATAATAACTTAATAATAGCTATAATAAAATATCTATTTAATATCCAATATCTATTTTACATTTGTATACACATATATTATTACATTTGTCTTTCTTTAATCTATTTATTATATAAATATCTTTTACTTACTAATAATATATAATTTAATAATATACTTATATAATAAGTAAATATACATGTATTTTACATATGTATGTATATTAGTATCACACATGTCACTATACATACCATACATTTGTCAACTTTTTATTTATTTATCATATAATATTAATTTAATAATAATAAATACATTAATATTTACTTAAATAATAAGCAAATAAATATATGTATTACAAATGTGTGTATTATATTTATTATACTTGTATTTTATTTTTGCCATACACTTGGCACTCTTTTTGGTTTATTTACTTATTTAGTCCTTTTAATTTTCTTTATTTTATAATTAAACTTTCACACTTCATTCAATTTAATCCTTTTATCTAATTATCCTTTATTTAAGCTAATTTGCTTCATTAAACTTTAATTAATCACTCTCTTAACTTCGTAAATATTTTTAATAAATATTTAAAAATCAATCTTTTTGAAACGGAGACCCGAAAATGCACTTTTTTGATAACTATAAAAATTCGGGTCATTACAATTCTTCCCCCTTAATAAATTTCGTCCTCGAAATTTGCCTAAAAAGAAGTGGGATACAGAAATCTCACTGTTTCTTTCGGTTCCCATGTTGCTTCTTCAGTATTATAACTTCATCTTTCAATCTAGTATCTGAATCGGTTCTTCTTTTTCATACAACAAATCAGGTCAAATTTCAATATCTTTTGAGTACCAAATCCTGAAAAATCTCATAAAATTTTCTGTAATTGCAGAAGTAAAACCAGTCAATTCATTACCAGTCCAACTCTTTCTATAATCTCAGATAAAAAAAAGAACGGAAATTCAATTTCCTTAACCAACAGTAATTCAAGTAACTCTTCTGGGAACATATCAAAATTTTCACATACTATTGCCACTGCCTTAAATTTTAACTTAAATACTTTAATATCCAATACCTAAGCAAAGTAAGTACCATAACCCCTTTTTGGCACATTTCTATGTTGACATTATTAATATCACAAAGACAAATCATTCAATCTCCTCTAATTCGAAACAAAACATTTCATCATTCCATTCTTGAAGTCACATCAAACAATAATAACGTCAAATCGATTAAAAAACAATAGTATCATTATCAAACAGTTCCTGCAGATCTCATCAGCCCATAAATACTGATCCAATAATTTAATGTTTCAATCCAAAAATTTCAGCAAACCCAACAGGCAAATCTTTAATGGATACTGAACTCATGTAATCATAGGAATATTCAAACCAAGATCAATTTAAAATAATCATATTAGTGTCAATAAAGAAGAAAGTTCCTGTATAACATCCAGTAGAGATAAATCTTCTTATATGCAATTAACATATGCCCTGGCTGATGTTCATTCTTCATATTTTGCAGTGAAGTCCTTTATCACATTTCGACTATCACTCATATTTCTGAGGTTACAGGATGATCTATCTCTGGTATGTAACACCCCAAACCCCGCCCAGACGTTATGGCCGAATCTGATGTGCCACATTGAAGTTAAAAACCCATGTTTCATTTTAGTGCTTTAAAAACCGACTTTTGTTAAGCTAACAAAGTGAATAGGAGCTGGGAACCAGGTAGGAATCCGTAACAGAGGAGGTGAGCCATAAAGGCTGCTTAAGTACCAAGCTCTTCTAATGGATCCAATCCTAGACATGCCGACAACCATTGCCACACTTGGTTAAATCGAGTTGTAATTTATTTAAGTTGAAATCTTTGATAAATCGGATAATCGTGGCGTGGTGTTATTTTGAAAACAATTATCATTTTGAAAACACGTCCTAAGTCTAGCCCATTTATTAACAAACAGATTAAAGTTATTAAAAATAAAATAATCCCAGAAAAATAATTAAAATGGCCTTATTACAACCCAAAACCAAACAATAATATTAATAAGATAAAACTTATAAAGAAATAAATCGGCTACTTATTGCAATTAAAAGAAACAAAAACAGTAGTGTGGCCATCTCCGAGTCCCTCGCAGCTCCAAACCATCTAAGCTTAGGGATTACCTGAACAGTTAGAAACGGGGTGAGTTTACAAAAACTCAGTGTGTAATCCCAATAACAAACAAACAGTGAAAACACAATATCAGTACAATCTGGGCGAACCCTATTTAGTCTTGACATATACTGGGCCGAAGCCTTTCGTTTAACGGTTACTGGGCTGAAGCCTTTTCATAAATCATATCATTGGGCCGAAGCCTTTACTGTAAACGGTATGGCCCTTAGGCCCATTTCAATATCACATGTAATGTCAATGGATGTATGCAAGCCCATTTCAATATCACATGAAATACCAATGAATGTATGCAAGCCCATTTGGGGAGACTACTCAACCCACCATCCGCTACTCTCCACCCGTACCAACCAACACACCATGTGGGGAATAACTCAACCCACCTATCCAACACACCACTGGCAACATAGCTGCTTTATCATATATCTGGAGGCCTAGCCTCTTTAATAATTGGGGCAAAACCCTTTTCGATAAACTGGGGCAAAGCCATTTTCAATAAACTGGGGCATAAGCCATTTTCGGTAAACTGGGGCATAAGCCCTTTTCAATAAACTGGGGCATAAGCCCTTTTCAGTAAACTGGGGCATAAGCCCTTTTCAATAAACTGGGGCATAAGCCCTTTTGCACTTCCTCCATCCATATAAAAACCCAACCCAATGTAACATGTCATGTATGCAGAATGTCATGTGTAACACCCCAAACCCGGCCTAGACGTTATGACCGGATCTGATGCGCCACATCGAAGCATTCAAAATATTCCGTATTACTTAGCTTGGAAAAGCTTAGTTGGTGTTGTAAAAGACACTTTTAAAAATAGGTTAAAGTGAATGGAAGCTGTGCACCAGGTAGGGAACCAGGAAGAAGAGGAGGTGAGTCCGTCGGACTGCTTAAGTACCAAGCTCCCTTCGGATCCAATCCTAGACATGCACACCGCCATTGCCACACTCTAACATCTCGTATAATTTTGAGAAAATCGTTTGGTTAGGTCCATCTTAAGAAAATGATTAAGGTTGAAAACGTTTGCTTAGCGGAAGTCTTACTCGTATTCGTGTTATTTTGAAATCACTTAATCTTTTTGAAAACGCGTCCTAGAGCTAATCTATTTCGTTAGTTATCATAGATCGGTTTTATCATAATAGAATTAAATAATAAAGAAACAACCCAAACCATAAAAATAATTAGCGGCCTTATTACAAAAAAGAAAAACCCATAACCATAAACGAAAATATGGAAAATCTAGTTCACCAGAAGAAAATGAATTTGCAGAAAATCTGTGGCCACTCCGAATCCCGCCTAGCTCCAAGTCCACCAACTAGGGCTCACCTGCAAGGATGGAAGAAAAAAGGGGTGAGTTTGGGAAAACTCAGTGTATACAGAAACCTATCCAAAGCCCAAATAAGCTCGAGCCCATTGGGCCTAAGCCTCATTCAGATAACAGTACACAGTGGACCGAAGCCCTTTTCAGAATACAATAGCAAGGCTTTAGCCCCTTTTTACAAAACAGTGTGGCCCATAGGCCCAGTTCAGTAACATAGGTAACAATAATAGTAATGCATGCAAACCCATCTGGGGAGACTACTCAACCCACCAACCGCTACACCGCCCCGTACCAGCCCTACACTCCATGTGGGGAATATCTCAACCCACCCAACCCTACACTCCACAGATGCAGCAACGGTGCTCAAATATCAGTAAGTTGAGGCAAAGCCTCCAGTACGTGGATGAACCACTTTCAATACTTCCTCCATCAATACCCCAATCCCATGCAACAGATATTAATAAAGCATATCATGTACAATACAGTATTAATCAATCATGCAGTTTAGCTAATTTAAACCCTAGGGGTATTTCGGTAATTATGCTTTTTAGGGGTAATTTCGTACTTACGCAACTACACAAGTTATTTTAGAAATTTTTAGCCATTTTATGCAATTTGGTTCCACCATCTAACTAACATGCTACTTTGCCCATCTCTTACCCATATTGGTCTGTAAGCCCATTGGGCCCAGTTTTGGCCCATCGAGGCCCTCTTTTTTCGAAGTATGTTAAGACGTCACACAAACTTACTTACCACCTTGCGGTGCTAGATCTAACAATTACTCTACGTCTTTGAGAGCATTCGCATACTCACAAGCCCATGAAATGCCGAAATTTTGACATTTCGACTTTTACCGAATTGAACTAAGAAAGGGTGTTCGGTACACACCTGATTCGCGACGACTGCTACTGAGATCCCTTTCGATGTCCTACAATTGATTAGCACAGTTCTTATTTACAAACCGTAATCACTAAACCCAAAACTTGCTCAACCAAAGTCGACCTATGTTCCTAAAAAGCCTTTGAACCCTTACCTTTTTGCCGAAATCGATAGCTAGCTCCGAATCCGATTGTTCCAATGATTCACGCTTTTGATCCAATGCTTAAGAAGACTCTAATCACCAAAACAAAACATCAGTTACAAACCCTTAAAGCCTTATGCTCAAATCGACAGCCTCCCTAATTTTTAGGGACTTCGGCTTTTCCTAACATCGTAAAATAAGAACAGATCTGAGATGATAAGTACTTACCCCTTACTCCTACTTGATTTCCACGCAATCCGGTGCAGATTAATCCTTAGAACAATGGTAAAACCCGAATCCAGGGGTTGAAGAAGTTTCGGCTATAAGCCCCTAAACCAATGGTACTTTCGGCTTTTGGGTGGTGAAGGAGATGACGATATGAGGCTATGACCTTGAAGTAGAATTGCCGTCAAGTATCTAGGATTAAGAAAAGATAATCGTAGATTAATAAAAACAAAAGAACATAGAAGGACCTGGCTTTGAAGAAATCGGCACAAGTAGTGATCACAGGATTTCGGCTTTTGCGACTTCGGCAAAGGTGCTGATGAATAGTAGGTTTGATGGACGGCTTTGGAGAAGGAAGTAGAGAAAGAAGAACAGGATAGGTGAAAGTTTCGGCTAGAGAGGAAAAGAGAGAAAAAGAAAACCCTTGTGGTGCCTGAGCAGAAGAAAACGACACCTCACAAAGCCCTAGGTGCCGAAATATTAACCTAAACCCTCTGCCGAATTTTCCCTCTTCAATTCCCTAAATTCGACCAACTCCCAGTCTCTCACCCAATCCCTTAAATCTCTCCCCTTATCACTCCTGAATTCAAGCATCTGGACTGATTCAAACTTTCCTTTAGCAGAATCCACTTGGACTCCAACACTTACCCCTCCTGCACTTAAAAATAAATGCATCTATTTGCCAACACAGGGAATCGATCCCATGCCTTCCCGAATGCTCCACACGCCACTTTTTTAGGAGCCTAGTGGCGTCACCCTTGCCACTTTACCAGAGGCTCATTTGTGATGCAATTTACCCATCACTCCACTTAAGGGCCACTTAGCCAGAACCCCCTACCCTTTTTAAGTCCAAAATTCAAAAATCCAACCGGGTTTTGGCCAACACATGGGCCTTCTATAAGCCCATTTACCTACTCAAAAATATTAATTTCACATCCAAATACAAAATTTTAAAATCATTACAAAATATTGAAAATCGCGAATAAATCCGAAAATCAGGATGTTACATCATGCCCATATTTGAATAAACAATCACAGTCAAGTCATTCATATCACCAACATATATTCACAATCAATCCGTCAACCACACAGTCCAAGTCAGTCACTTGCCCACAAGGGCAAAACAGTCATTTTTCATATTATAAGGGTATTTTCGTAATTTTACCAAATATCAGGGTTTTCTAGGTTCATTACAATTATCAATATTTCCGAGTGTTTAAATAATGATCTTTAACCCACTTTATCAAATTCGGGCTTTTGGGCCCAAAACCTCTAATTGGCCCTACGAATGCTAATTTAGCCTACTTAACCCAAATTTTACAACAGTACTAACCGTGTTAACGTGCAACTTTTCCAAAATTCCATTTTCTATCAATTCTACCCAAATGGGTCCGAAAGCCCATTGGGCCCAATTTCAGCCCATTGAGGCCCAACTTACCATCTGCACAAAATTGAGTTCTTACCTGTTCCATCGATCCAAACACCGATCTTATCGTATTTATCGCATCTATACCCAAACACAACATTAAAAGTTCCTAAAATACCGGTATTTTAGCATTTCGGCTTCTCAGCAAATATTAATCTAAGCTATTACGAGGGTTAGTACACACCTGTTACGGGTTAAAGTTGAAACGTTTCCAAAATCAATCGCCTACGATAACCACCACCTGTCACTCAAACTTAACTAATCCAATATCAATATATGTAAATCCTAAGCACATCAGTCATACGGAACATAAGGGCAAATTCGTCATTTTACCATACAAGGGTATTACGGTCACTCTACCCTATAGGGGCTTTACGGTCTTTTTACCTATTAGGGGTATTTTAGTCATTTCATCCTACAAGGGTGTTTTGGTAAATCTACAAATCAAGGGTATTTTAGTAATTTTGTAAACCAATGGTATTTCCATAATTTTTAGAAAGTCAAGGGTATTTCTATAACTTTGTAAATCAGGGGTATTTTGGTAATTTTACAAATTGAAGGTATTTCGGTAATTTCACAAACCAGTGGTATTTTGGTAATTTTACAAACTAGGGGTATTTTGGTAATTTTACAAATTGAGGGTATTCCGGTAATTTTACAAACTAGGGGTATTTTAGCAATTTTACAGACTAGGGTATTTTGATAATTTTACTGATCGGGGATATTTTGGTAATTTTGTAAACCAAGGGTATTTTAGTAATTTTGTAAATCAAAGGTAAAATAGTAATTTTATAAATCGAGGGTAAAACGATAATTTTATAAATCGAGGGTAAAACGGTAATTCTATAAATCGAAGGTAAAACGGTAATTCTGTAAATCGAGGATAAAATTGTAATTCTATAAATCGAGGGTACTTTGGTAATTTTACAATTTGAGGGCATTTCAGTAATTTGGTAAACTAAAGTATTCTAAACAGGGATAACAATACGAATGGGCCTAAAGCCTATTCTCGGCCCAAATGGGCCCACACGCTCGTGTGGCCCTTTTAACCCAAATCTAGCCATAGATATGAGATTCAGCTAGCCTAGTTTAATATTTACTACACAATCAAACAACTTATCCAATTAGGCCCGTAGGCCCATTAGGCCCACATGACCCCTTTCGGCCTATGCGGCCCGAAATAGCCATCCTACAACTAGAGTAGCGAGAAATACACACCTGATTGGTGACTGGAGTTAATCCAAGCTCCGAGCACTCTTAGTCGACGCCCAACCCAAACGAGCACGCAGCAGCGAAAGGGATCAGCCAAGAAAGGTACCTTTACTCTCCTCATGGTTCCCTCTATTTAAAGCTAGCTTCGCAACCACTCTTATGTTAGTTTCCCGATGTGGGATCCCTCCAACATCAGAGTTTAAATTCAACACCAACTCTTGCCGCCCCCTGTTAGCAAAATAAATGCTCCTTGCTTGCCATGGGATTCGAACCCATGCCTCCCCTCAGATGCTCCACACGCTACTTGCCACTAAGCCACAAGGCTTTTTGTGTTATATTTTATCCCCAATTAATTATAAGGTCTAAAGGCCAAAGTCCAGGTTCCCTTAAAAAAACCAAAATAAATTGCAAGAGCCAAGGCTTGAACCCAGGCTCCTATACAACCTTAATGACGCCACAACCACTAGACTACAAGCTTCCTTGTGTCATTTATTTAACACAATAATTTAAAAGGCCCTCATCCAAGCATCCAAGTCTTTTTTTTCACTTAATACCAAAATTTTTGCTAAAGCCCAAGTTTAAACCCAAGAATTCTCCAACACTTCTCAAAGCCATTAACCACTAAAGCAAACATTTAATTGTTTCATTTCATTGTACAATTAAATACCTATATACAACCTCCTTTCGGACCCCCACTCAAGGCCCAATACTTCTAGGCCCAAATTCGGGGTGTTACATGGTAGCTGTGTTACTCAGTCTTGAAGTTTGATTAATATTTTTTTTTCAGCTTGCTTCGAGTAATCACTAAAATAATGATCAAAAGAATTATATCCAGTACATATTCCACTCTTTATTCTACATTTTTCAGCTTTATGTCTTCATTTAAATCATCTTCAAACCATTTATACCTTACAGTTTCTGTCAGAATACACTCTCTGATACATTTATTCATTTAACAAATTCCTTTCATACACAGTTTCAATCATATAACTTTGTTTAAGCTTCAAAAATTCTTCACATCCCTGATCAAGAAATCCCTGACCGAAGTATATATATTTCTGTCAGAACCCTTTTTAAAAAGTTTCCAAATAGTAAGCTGAATCCTTTAATAAAAATATTATACCTTTTTAACATCAAATCAGTGTACAGAACAATTCATTTATAATCCTGATAACATTCTCTAACCAGATTCAATTCTTCCAAGATCATTTCCAATTAAAATGGTCAATTCTTCCACACTATGTTCACAGAGTATTAATAGCAGATGACTTACCCGTTCGATCAATCCTTGTACCTTAAAGCACTTCGAGAACCGATTGAGAAACAGGAGGGTAGATGTCGTAGCAAACACAGTTTCTTTTTACTCACTAAATGCATCAGTCATAACGCTAAATAATTATATATCATCTTTTATCTACCATTTCATCAGTCAACATTTAGCAATTAATCACTTATTAAGTTAATACTCACTATTACCAATTCAGTTTCCTTTTTAATTCACGAGACTACTCGTCTCTAGTATTCATTTCGTAATCAATACCATTGATATGTTCATCTAACATTTTCAACTATAAAACAGTTCCAAACAAATATATCAGCACTCGATCCCAACTCAATTTCGACTTAATTATGGCATGTACCTCTAGACTCCTTTTAGTACTCGACTTAATCCTCGAATCGGCTAAACCTGGTTAGCTCTGATACCACTAAATGTAACACCCCCTACCCGTATCCATTGTCGAAATAGGGTACGAGGCATTACCAGAGTTTACTGAACATTTTCAGATAATTCTGAGTCATTTATTATTCATATTTTAGAAATAATCATAACGTCTCTCTATTGGACCCTCGAAGCCCCAAACATACATTAGAAACCAACCGGAATTAAATCGGGATTATAAAAAATTTTTGCAAAATCTTAAATTTTATTTTCATCTAAGTACTTACTATTTCAATGCTCATTATAATTAAACATGTTACTGCTCAATCAATAGTTTGGCACTTGTCTAAGCGTCAAACAACATCATTGTTAGTATACTTGCACACATTTCATCTAAATTCAACATTGATATACTTATTTTCTCTACATATCGCACTTGAGTTTAATAATAGTCTCAACTTACATAATTTCCTTGTATAAACATAACAAAGATAATCATATATGTACATGTCATGAAACATATCATGCTCTTACCGTTTCTTCATAAGCATATATCATTCATTTCATTATATCAATATTTCAAGCTCCATCATTTCCATATATTTTATGTATATTTATTCCGGTAATAGTTTATATCAAACATGACATAAATTATATTCCATGTACTTATACTTATTTTGTTTATTTATCTTCATAATTATTCCATTCAACTATTTTGTACATATATTTCCATATGACCAGTTCTTGTAAACATTTCACACAACTATTTCATATAACCATTCGTCATCTGATAAGTATTACCTGAATGTCAATTGTTCAATCGATGTCATAGCGTCTCCCATCCACGGTCTTATTTATCTTTGACATGATGCCATAGTATCTTTCAACTATGGTCTTACTCATTCATTTTCTGTCATGTTGCCATGGTATCTTTCAACCATGGTCTTATTCTTTTCATGTCACGTTGCCATGGTATCTTTCAACCATGGTCTTATTCTTTTCATGTCACGTTGCCATGTATCTTTCAACCATGGTCTTATTCATTTCATATCACGTTACCATGGAATCTTTCAACCATGGTCTTACACATTTCATATTAGGTTGCCATGGTATCTTTCAACCATGGTCTTACACATTTCATATCAGGTTACCATGGTATCTTTCAACCATGGTCTTACACATTTTATATCAGAGAGCACACTCCCGCGAACCTCATCCTTACAGTGAGATTACCAGTCCAGGCTAAATCCCCTGTAATATAAACTCATAGAGTATTGTCGGGATTACCAGTCCAGGCTAAATCCCCTGCAATGACAATTACTCTAATGAGCTTGGATCTGAATTATCAGTCCAGGCTAAATTCAGACCCTAATTCGGATTACCCGTTCGGGCTAAATTCATTTTACACGTATTCTTCGGGAGGGCTGTATCAAAATGGGATCACCCGTCCGGGCTAGATCTTTTTTACCGTCAATTCCTTTTCAGAGATCCATCGAATTTTCCTTTCACTCAACCGGGCTTTATTTTCAATTTATATTGAGTATTAGCAATATTTCATCAATTATCATGAATTGAACATTCAAATCATATTTTCATCACATAACCACATATTTCAAGTATTTAAAATACAATTCAAGTTACACAAACTTACCTCATTGCTTGTTTGTGTTTATAATTTCATTAATCCGATATCTTTTATTTTCCACGATCAAGTCTCATTTTTGAGTCGTCCGGATCTTTATAAATAAATTTGATTATCATTTTCATTCATTTCATATTCTAATGCATTTAATTAATGCTCTAGGAAAAATTACCATTTTGCCCCTAAACTTTTAATTAATGACGATTTCATCCTTAGGGTCAGGAAAATAAAATTCTTACAATTTAATCATTATTTCTAGATATTATTCTCATACATATTGATAACAATCCATGAATTCTATAAAATATCAGAATTTTCCATAATTTCAACACTTTTCAATTTAATCCCTAAAACATGTTTTCCCCCGATCTTGAACTAAATTAATAATTTCATTCAATTTTGTAATTTAAATAATAAAATAATCCATTTCATGCAATTTGGTCATTTCTGACATTTTTACAAAATTACCCATAAAGTTTTACTTTTATTCAATTTAGTTCCTGAGCCTAAAACATGCAAATTAACCATGCTAGATGAATATTCATACATATTTTTCCTCCTCCTCCTCTCCATTCCACATCCTTAGTGTATATAACACACTTGTAAGTAATATTATCTATAATTTTTATTATTTACTTTTATAAATATTCAAGCTGTCCATTTGTGTCATAGTCACTAAATTATTTCTAACTCGAGCTACGGAACTCAAAATTAAGATCTGTTAATTTTTCTTGAAACTAGACTCATATATATTCTTACCATAAAATTTTCATAATTTTTAGTTTAGCCATTAGGTACATTTTTTTCTTTAAATTCACCCCTATTCTACTGTCTGACAGTTCCAACCCTTCTTCACTAAAAATTAATTATATTACAGTACAGAACTCGGATAATATTCCCATTGATTTCTCCTACAAATAGACTCATTATGAATTCTAAAAATATAACTTTAAGCCTCTAATTATTTTTATTCAATTTTTGGTGATTTTTCAAAGTCAGAACAGGGGAACCCGAATTCATTCTGACCTTGTCTCACAAAATTCATTATATCTCATAATTCACAATTCAATTGCTTACACTGTTTCTTCTATAAGAAACTAAACTCAATAAGATTTAATTACATATTTTATTAATCCTCTAATTCAATTTCTACAATTTTGGGGGATTTTTCAAACTTAGACTACTGCTGCTGTCCAAAATAGTCTTAGTGCAAAATGTTGATTTTCTACTTTTAATTTCAATTTAATTCTAACTAAATTCACTTACTTTTCTATCTTAATTCATACTTTATTTCTACTCAATTTTTAACTAAACTCATATTTAACTATTAAATTTTCAGCATATTTTCCTAATTTCGAAATTTCATCAATTTAGTCCCTACAACATAAAACTTATGAATTAATTTACAATTCAATCCTTATTTCATTTCTAACTTGAATTCCTATCAATCTAACCCCTAATTCATCTTTTTATTCAACATGAACAATATTTAAAAATCTAATAACTTTCAAAATATTCACTTAATTTCATCAAAACCTTGTCCCAAAGCTTCCAAAACATCAAAATTAAGTAAAAAGGGCTAAATTGACTTACCTATTTAACTTTCAAGCCTTGAAATCCCAATTTTCCCTTTTTCCTTCTTTCTTTTTTTCCTTCCTTCTTTCTTTCCCCTGCTCTCTGTTTCGTTTCATCGTTTCTTGCTTTTTCTATTCTTTTTCTTCTTCTTTTTTTCTTTTCTTTTATATATATATTATAATAATAACTTAATAATAGCTATAATAAAATATCTATTTAATATCCAAAATTTATTTTACATTTGTATACACATATATTATTACATTTGTCTTTCATTAATCTATTTATTATATAAATATCTTTTACTTAATAATAATATATAATTTAATAATATACTTATATAATAAGTAAATATACATGTATTTTACAAATGTATGTATATTAGTATCACACATGTCACTATACATACCATACATTTGTCAACTTTTTATTTATTTATCATATAATATTAATTTAATAATAATAAATACATTAATATTTACTTAAATAATAAGCAAATAAATATATGTATTACAAATGTGTGTATTATATTTATTATACTTGTATTTTATTTTTACCATACACTTGGTTCTCTTTTTGGTTTATTTACTTATTTAGTCCTTTTAATTTTCTTTATTCTATAATTAAACTTTCACACTTCATTCAATTTAATCCTTTTATCTAATTATCCTTTATTTAAGCTAATTTGCTTCATTAAACTTTAATTAATCACTCTCTTAACTTCGTAAATATTTTTAATAAATATTTACAAATCTATCTTTTTGAAACGGAGACCCGAAAATGTACTTTTTTGATAACTGTAAAAATTCGGGTCATTACATCTTCATCCATGTCAAGCACTACAAAATCAACAGGGAATATAAATTTATCTACTTTTACGAGTATGTCTTCTATAATACCCTTGGGATATTTAATAGATCTATCGTCTAATTGAATACTCATCCTAGTGGGTTTAGGTTCCCCAAGACCAAGTTGTTTGAACATTTTATAGGGCATCAAATTAATACCACCGCCTAAATCAGCTAGTGCTTTTTCAATATTCAGATTACCAATTAAGCAAGGGATAGTAAAACTTTCTGGATCTTTTAGTTTGGTTGGGAGCTTATTTTGGAGTATGGCGGAGCACTCCTCGTTGAGTTCTACTGTAGATAAGTCCTCAAACTTCCTTTTATTTGTGAAAAGCTCCTTCAAAAATTTTGCGTATGTAAGCATCTGCGAGATAGCTTCAAAAAAAGGTAAGTTGATATGTAATTGCTTAAAAAGTTCAAGAAACTTACCAAATTGTGCATCAATGCGATCTTTTTTAAATTTTGCTAGATATGGAACCGGTGGTGAATATTCCTCCGGTACTGGTTTGTCACTATTTTCGAGTTTTTCTTCCTTCCTTTCGCTTTCCACGGCTTCTTGTGCTAACTTCTTTTCAGATCCCCCTAACACTTTCCCACTCCTTAGTGTAACTGCTTTGACATGCTTTCTGGATTTGGTATTACTAAATAAATTTCCTGGTGGTCTTTCCGAGATTAGTTTAGAAAGCTGGCTTATCTGAGTTTCTAATCCTTGGATCGATACTTGTTGATTCTTAAGTGTTGTCTCGGTATTTTGGAAACGAGATTCTGACACCGAGATGAATTTAGAAAGCATCTATTCAAGGTTTGGTTTCTTCTCTTGTTGATAAGGTGGCTGAGGATTTTGCGGCTTTTGATTCCCTTGACCATCCCAGGAGAAATTTGGGTGGTTCCTCCAACCTGCATTATAGGTATTACTATATGGGTTATTTTGAGATCGAAAGTTATTGTTACCCATATAGTTGACTTGTTCTTCTTTAGTTGTAGGATTGAAGGATTGGTATTCTGTATGCACACCTCAGCCACTTGAGTTACATCTCATTACTGGATGTACCTGCGTAGAACGAAGTAAGCCGTTAATCTTTTTATTGAGAAGTTCTACCTGATTAGAGAGCATGGTGACTGAATCGATGTTATAAACGCCGGTTATTTTTGTTGGCTTAGTCCTCATAACTTGCCAGTGATAGTTATTCAGTGGCATCTCCTCTATATATTCATAGGCATCTTTCGGTGTTTTATTGTTGATGGCTTCGCCAGCAGCTGCGTAAACCATTTGCCGAGTCGAGGGATTCAAGCCATTGTGGAATGTTTGTACTTGAAGCCAAAGTGGTAACCCATGGTGAGGGCACCTTCTCAGTAAGTCCTTGTATCTCTCCCACGCATCGTAAAGTGTTTCTAAATCCATCTGCACAAAAGAAGAGATATCATTATGTAATTTAGCCGTTTTAGTCGGCGAAAAATATTTTAGTAAAAATTTCTCGGTCATTTGTTCCCAAGTAGTGATACACCCTCGTGGTAACGAGTTCAACCACTGTATAACTTTGTTTCTCAGTGAAAAGGGAAATAACCGAAGACGAATGGCATCATCAGAAATGCCATTGATTTTAAATGTATCGCAAAATTCCAGGAAATTTGCTAAGTAAGCATTGGGATACTCATCCTGCAAACCATCAAACTGAACAAACTACTGTATCATTTGAATAGTGTTAGGTTTTAATTCAAAAGTATTTACAGCTACAGCAGGTCTAACTATACTAGATTCAATTCCTGTTAAAGAAGGTTTAGCATAATCATACATAGTACGTGGAGCAGGATTTTGATTAGCAGCAATTGTAGGAGGTAGCTGATTGCCTTGGTTTTCAGCCATCTCGTCGGTTGGGGATTTAGTATCATCTTCTCTCTCGTTCTCCGTGTATCTTAAGCTCTGCCTTATTTCTCTTTGATTTTTGCGAATTGTACGATCGAATTCTTTATCAAAAAGTAATGGCCCCGACGGGTTTCTTCTAATCATAAACTATAAAAACCTTCCAAGAGAGAGAAAAAGCAAATTAATAAATAATAAAATAAAATAAAATTGAAAGAAAAATAAATGGCTAAAGTAATAAAAATTTAGTGTTCCTAATATTTCAGTTCCCCGGCAACGGCGCCAAAAACTTGATCGCGTGATTCGTAACAAGTAATAAATATTTATAATGAAGATCAGACCTAGACTAACTATTATCATGACGAAAAGGCAAGTGCACCTATCAAACAATAGTATAGTAATGGCAAGACCGGGATATCGTACCCAAGGGAACCAAAAGTACTAGTAATAACTATCTTTTTATTATCTAGCCTAAGAATAAAAGGGTTTGTTTTAATTAACTAATTATTTAAACTAAAAACGCGTAGAAAAAAGAATTGGGGAATTGCTTTTGGGAAAATCGATTGACTTGAGACAATACCTAAGGAAAAATCCACCTAGACTTTACTTGTTATTCTGGCTCCGAACCGGACGATTTATTCATTCAACTTGTTCTGTAGAGATCCCTTAGTTATGTTATTAACCCTATTCAAGACTAATAACGTCTAATCCCTAGATTGAATAACCGAGACTTTTCTCTAATTAACACTCTAGGGTTGCATTAACTCGATCTAAGGATCCCCTTATTAGGTTTCACCTTAATCCAGCAAAATCTTGTCACCCTATTTCTAGGCGCGCAATCAACTCCGCTTAATTATGACAAATGTACTCTTAGACAGAGTCTATTTTTCCTCTGAATAAGAGCGTGTCTTGAATCAGTATCCTGGGATATCAAAACAAGAATTAAGAACACATAATTAAGAACAAGTTAAATATTTATCATACGATTCAGAAAATAATAACAAGATTCGTCTTAGGTTTCATTCCTTTAGGTATTTAGGGGTTTAGTTCATAACTAAATAAGAAAACATCTCAGAAGAATAAAGAATACAAAACATAAAGAAAACCCAAAACTCCTACAGGGAAATTGAGGAGAGATCTTCAGTCCTGATGATGAATTCGGCTTCTGAGATAGATCAATCGGCTTCCTTGGGGTAATTCTTACCCCTCTTCTCTGTCTCCATTTTCTCCTCCTCTAGTGCGTATTTATAGGCTTTGGAATGCCTAGAAACCCTCCAAAGTGGCCTTTTTTGAATTTGACTTAACTTGGGCTCAGCAGGGACACGCCCGTGTGACACGACCGTGTGACGTGATTGCCAGGCCGTGTTCAATTCGTTAAATTGCACACGGCCATGTGGGTCAATGGCTAGGCCATGTGAATAGTGAAAACCTTGGTCGACACCCTCGAAAGACACGGACGTGTGAGCTGCCCGTGTGGAAAGGCTTAGGCCGTGTCATCTTCTCGATTTGGTCCGTTTTGTCCCTTTTTGGCTCGTTTTTGGCTCCTTTTGACACTTGGTGCTCTCCTGAGTACAAAATATGAAATTAAAGCATTAGGAGCATCAAATTCACCAATTCTAATGAGAACTCATCTATAAAATGCATTAAACATGGGGTAAAAATATGTATAATTTACGGTTTATCATGCTAATATGTACTACGTGATACATGCAGCTTTTCTATTTCTATTTTTACATACTCTACTCTAATGTGAAGATGCAAAGTGTTATGTTTGTCGAAGATCTAAAGGTAAAAGGCAAAAGCAATATAAGATAAAAGGTTAAAAATAATATATATAAGGAAAAAACTTAGTAAAACATTAAAATTACAGAATCGCTCACAAGGACACAAGCTGATTCGAAGATGAAAGATTTGATTTTTTATATCTAAAATACTTAAAAACTTATATTAAATTATCTGGATATCATTCAAACAAACTAATATTTAATATTAATCTAGAATTAGCCTCAAATTTGTCCATTTGGTATGACATGCATAGCGATGCTTAATTTCTTTCAACTTACTAAACCCATGTTCTACCACCAAATTCCTAAACCTACTACATATTTTAATGGAACAAACTAGAAAGCACCAAAATGACAAGATAAAGAATAAATTACTTAGATCATCCCGATATGGATTTGATGCTTCTAATTACACATCAGTTTCTGAACATAGTCTAATTGAATAGTAACCACCTATGAATTTCAGCCTCAATTAGTATACACAAATGGCAAGCACTGAACTATATAATATGAACACTACACCAACTCCCAAATGATAATTAACTTGTTTTTACTTAAAAATTGCAGCTACATATTTCCAAAACCTCAACACTAATTCAAACAGTAGCCATCATCTATGTTGAATCAAGAACAAATTCATAAAAGAGATTAAACAATATGACCATGTGATTCTTGTAAGATAATAAAATCCCTTATAGTAGCCAAACACGACAGAGAGGGAATTCTAAATTTAAAACATCACAACAAAAAATACAGCCCAAACACAAAAGTAGGTAGTACCTGAATTAGCACTTTCCTTTCTGCATGTAGCTCATCATTGCTTTGACACTCTTTGTATATAAGAGCTTTTTTTGTTGACTCTAGATCTTGCAGATCATCAATCTTATCTTGCATCTTATTATTCATCTCTTCCATATTCTTTTGTACAGCTGCATCATCTTGACCAAGATATTAATTATTTGGATATCTGCTGAATGAAGTATATTAATAAAAATGAAGAATTACTATCTGATTAGAAGAAGAAATTATTTGGATGTCGCACTTTCTTCTATGGATTAAGCTTTCAAAGCAAACAACTTTTTCTCACAAGAAAAATTACAGGATCCCTCAACATGAAGAAAAATTCAGTGAACATGACATTCAAAGCAAAATATGTATTTGGTCCCTCTTTTTTTTTGAAAGGGCTTGCACTACAACACTTATAAAAACGGCATATAAACATGTTTTTCCACATTTTCAAAATTTAGATTCATAAAACAAAACTATTAGGCTAGTTTGCTCTCTACATTTATCCGCGTATAAAGAAAGGTGGCAGTTTTTAATCGTAAAGAGTCTATTTTCTTAGCACATAAAGAAAAACACAAAGCTACTAATAAATCGTAGGCCAACCTTATCCCTGAAGTGTAAAAAGAGTCAACGATAGAAAGCTTCATTGAAGGTACGTTAGATACTACTCTCCTATCAATAACAATAGAAAATTTCTTCAAAGCTTTTTATTAAGAAATAAAGTAAGATTCACTTAACAACTTAAAAAATTAACCAGTATAAAACCATGTGATCCATTCTCCTTTACATTATTTATAGGGTTTGTTGTCTCACTGTTGATATTATTCATAGCCAAATGATTAAACTATCACTACATATCAAAATGTGAGAAAGCAATAGACATTGAATATTGCATTAATTATTTTTTAATGAGAACTTGACACACATCTCATATCCTTCTTCAATTAATTTATAATTTATCTTTGTGTGAACCCTAAGCTATAAGCACTTAGAACATTCTAGATGGTATATGCTTGAAATTTCTTACTTCTATTATACATCCTTAATTATGGTGCTCTTTATTTACCTTCTAGATTTGTATATTGGGAACCCAATGTTTCTCTGTTTTTTGCTCCTCATTTTGTTTTGTAGGCTGTAATGGAACATAATAAAATCTCATCTTCTTACATTTCTCTAATAGGTTCAACTTTAGGATGAAAATATACCTTTTGATTCTGGTCTATCAACAATTCTATTAGGAAAGGAATCTCCTGTAGGACATCTTCTTTTAAACCTTCCAAGTACTGTAAATAGAGGAGTCAGAGTAATGAACTGAGGTTTTATTGCTTACTTTTACCCCCAAACTTTAAATATCACTTAGCTAAAACGTTTTCTTTAATAGCTTTAGGTACCATGTGGATGATTTCCTCTAAAAATTTACTTTCACTTATAGGTCACATCTTAAATCCCTTTGCTTATGTAATCTTTCCCCCTGATATTGTAAACCTGATTATAAACTGCCTATACATGGAGAGAGATGAAGTTTACAAACCTTCATGAAGTTAGCAATAATAATCTTTCCATCTTCACTCTATGCTTGAATCATTTGTTTGAAATGGTGATGACTTATCTGAACAACCTGGGAGAGCCTCTTCATTCTCACTGTAAAAGGTTGGGGAATATTGAAAATTACCCCAATTTCTCCTGCCATATCTGTAGCTCCTAGTTTAATTCATCATGTGCATTTTTTAGGCTATTAGTAAAAGATGCCGATAATTAACTTGCTTCATTTCTAGTTTCAGGTTGATATTAAAACAAAGCATCCTTCACTTTGTTCATCTTTCAACAATATCTTTGTTACATGTTGAAAATCATACTATGATAAAGCCTACCCCACTTCCGTAATGATGGTCGCTAAACTAACTAAAAATTTGACCAAGGCAAGCGCACCTATCGAACAGTAGTATAGTTATGGTGAGACCAGAAATATCGTATCCAAAAGGAGTAAAAGTACTAGTAATTACTATCTTTTTATTATCTAGCCTAATAATTAAAGGAATGTTTTAACTAAAACTAATTATCTAATTAACTAAGATTACAACAGAGATAAAAGTTGAAAAATACTGTTTAGAAAATCGATGGAGAAGACAATACCCAAGGAAGAATCCACCTAGACATCACTTATTATTTCTGAATTAGACGATTTATTCACTTGATTTAATCCGTAGAAATCCCTGATTTATGTTAATATCTCTCTCTAGACTAAAAACAACTGACTCTAGATTGATTAATCGAAATCTCTTTCTAATTAAAACCCTTATTGTCGCATTAACTCAATCTATGGATTCCCTTATTAGATTTGACTCTAATCTGGCAGATTTTTGTCCTCCTATCTCTAGGATTGCATGCAACTCTGCTTAATTATGGGAGATCTACTCTTAAATACGGAATTTTGCTCCAATGAATAAGCACATCAAAACCTGAATTAATATCCTGGAATATTAAAGCAAGGATTAAAAATCACAATTAAGAATAAGAACAAGTATTTATCATATAATGCAAACAGTAATAAGATCCGTCTTAAGTTTCATCTCCCTTAGGTGTTTAGGGAGTTTAGTTCATAATAAGGGAAAACATCTCAAAATTGGAAAAACAACAAAACATAAAGAAACCCAAAGAACTTCTAAGGAAATTGAATGGAGATCTTCAGTCTTGAAGTAGATCCTGCTTCCAAGCTACTTCCAATGGCTATCTTTGAGTATTTTCTATCTTCTACCCTCTATGTCCCTTTTAATCCTCTTCTAGGGTGTTTATATAGACTTTGGAATGCTTCAAAACCCTCCAAATTAGCCTTTTTTGAGTAAAATTAGACTTGGTTTCATAACAAATCTGCAAGAAAGCAATTGACGAAATTAAAATAGATATGAGCCCATAAGGAATCAAAATCTTAATTAAACCAAACAAGAGAAATATTAATGACATTGACCTATAAAAGAATCTAAAAAGTAAGTGATGCATAATAATGCACATAATGAAACCACTATCAAGAAATATTCAATAGCATCAAGATCCTAATATATATATAATAATAATAAGCTATGTGAATACATCTAAAAATAAATGCTAACTAATCTAGTTGTACCAAATTAATGTCCTCTAAAATAATAAGAGAAATTTAAACTAAAACTAAAATAGAAAAATAAAAAATAAGAAATAAATAAATAAACGAAACTGAAATAACATAAAAGTGCGGGTAAAAGGAGGAACCACGGACGGAGGTGGGGACGAGGTGGGTCAAGGAGGCTTGCGGTGGTGCGTGGAGGTTGGCGCGAAGGGTGGATGGCGAGGAAAGCGGCTGGTGGTCGTACAAGAAAGGGGGAAAGAAAAAAAAGTAGGGAGAAAGGAAAAAGTGAGGGGAAGAAGGGAAGAAAGGGAAAGGGGAGGTTGTGGCAGGTCTACGGCCGGGGAGAGGGAGGAAGGAGGTGGTTGGTAGTGAGGGGAAAGGGGGACTGCGGCGGTGGCGGTTGAGAGGGTTTAAGGAAGAAGACAAAATAAAAATTATGTTTTGGGGGGTTAAAATAGGGGCACGGTAGTGTTAAGGCCCCGTGTTAGCCGTGTTAATCTCAAATATTGAATGCCCATTCATCACACTGCTTGGGTCACGTCTGTGTGTCCAGGCCGTGTGGTTCCCACGGTCGTATCGCACGGTTGTGTGCTACGTTGTTCGCTTCTCCCACACCTGTGTATCTCTTTTAGCCCGTGTTTGTCGAGTTTGGGTAATTTTAAGCCCTATTTCTACACGGCCAAGGACGCACAAAAAATAGATAAAATAAACGGGTTAGTGGTGTTAATGCTCGGGTTACCTCTCGAGAAGCGCTTATTTATAGTCTAAGCTCGGCTCACCTCATATTTGCACGGTCATGGTGGTTCAAGGAGTTGAAACTCCTCATCCCTGCTATCAATTTTATCAAAATAAGGTTTTAAACGAGTACTATTTACCTTAAAAGTGTCGAATTTGGAATAAGTTACCTCGACTGTACCGTATGGGAAAACGTTGAGTACCATAAAATGGATTTCTCTATTAGGTTCAGAAGTGGCAACACGAGGGTCTGCTTCATCTAATAGTACTTTATCTCCAACCGTAAGTTGATTCTATTCACCTTTAAGTTTGTCATGGCACTACCTTGATTCATCGTGTATTCCCGGTTTCTCCTTAACCTGTGTTCGCCATTCATCTAGTTCCTCGATCTGTAGCCTTCGCTCTTTATGGATAGTCTTGTTATTACATGGATTGGAACGTGGCTCATTTGTACTTCTCAAAAGTTTTTCCTATAAAGAGGGTTGAACAACAAGGTTACTCACATTAAAAGAACTTGTGTAATCATCTCAATCACTAGTCTTTTTTACAGAATCACGAGCTTGGATTTTAATCATGTCGTCGCCTACCCGAAGTATTAACTCACCTGTACTGACATTCATAATAGTCCTAACAGTTGCTAATAAGGGTCGTCCTAAAATTAAAGGAATGTCACTATCCTCATCCATGTCTAAAACAACAAAGTCTACTGGAAATATAAATTTGTCGATTTTAACGAGCACATCCTTAATTATACCCCTAGGAAATCTAATGGTTTTATCAGCCAATTGAACACCAATCCTAGTTTGTTTGGATTTCCCAAGACCTAGTTGTTTAAACATTTTATAAGACATAACATTAATACTTGCCCCTAAATCAGCTAAAGCATTGTTAACATTCAAACTACCAATTAAACAAGGAATTGTAAAACTCCTTAGATCTTTCAGTTTGTTGGGTAGCTTATTTTGTAGAATAATTGAGCAGACTGCATTTAACTCCACATGTGATGACTCATCTAACTTTTGTTTTTGATAAGAGCTCCTTTAAAAATTTAACCAAGTTGGGCATTTGAGAAAGAGCTTCAATAAACGGTAAGTTAATATGTAACTTTTTAAGTAGTTTAAGAAATTTACCGAATTGTTAGTCTGTGCGGTCTTTCCTTTTTGCATTGGGATATGGTATACGAGGTTTATACTCTTTGCTTATCGGCTTCTGTGTACCATGATTCATCTCATCCTTACCATTACTTACCACAGCTTCGTGCCTTGTTTCAAATTTAGATTCAACTACCTCTTCTTCGTCGTGTACAGTGATGGCATGAAGTTGCTGCCTTGGGTTAGTTTCTGTGTTACTGGGCAAGCTACCTTGTGGTCTTTCAAAGATCAACTTATCCAACTGTCCTATTTGATTCTCGAGTCCTTGAATCGATGCTTGTTGATTTTTAATTACAGTTTCAGTGTTTTGAAAATGGGTTTCCTCCACTGAAATTAACTTCGTCATCATCTCTTCAAGGTTCAAATTTTTCTCTTGCTGGTAAGGTTGTTGTTGGAATCCTGGAGGTGGTGGTGGTCTCTGATTTCCTTGACCACCCTAAGAGAAGTTGGGATGGTTTCTCCAACCTGCATTGTAAGTATTACTATATGGATTATTCTGTGGTCTAGAATTGTTACCCACATAGTTGGCTTGTTCGTTAGTAGTACTATGGTTGTAGGCTAGCCATTCTGGCTTTTTTATCCCTCCTCCATTTGTATCACACTACATCACCGGATGTACCTGAGTAGAAATACATAAGCCATCAATCTTTTTATTTAAGAGCTCTACCTGGTTTGATAACATGGTGACTGCGTTGAGGTTGAAAACACCGGCTTCTATATTAGGCTTTGTCCTCATGAGTTGCCACTGATAATTATTCAGTGACATCTCTTCAATAAACTCATAAGCTTCCTCAGGTGTTTTATTATTTAAGGTTCCACCGGTCGCTGCATCGACCATCTGTCTCGTTGAGGGGTTCAAACCATTGTGGAAAGTTTGAACCTGTAGCCATAAAGGTAATCCATAGTGAGGGCGCATTATCAATAAATCATTGTATCTCTCCTATGCATCATATAGTGTTTCTAAATCCATTTGCACAAAAGAAGAGATATCATTCTTCAATTTAGTCGTTTTAGCCGGCAGAAAATATTTGAGTAAAAAGTTTTCGATTATTTGCTCCCAAGTAGTGATTGATCTCCATGGTAACGAGTTCAACCACTGTTTAGCCTTATTCCTTAATGAAAAGGGAAACAACCGAAGGGGAATGGCATCATCCGAAATGTCATTGATCTTAAAGGTGTCACAGAATTCTAGAAAATTTGCTAAATGAGTGTTTGGATCCTCGTCCTGCAAACCATCAAACTGAACAAACTGTTGTATCATTTGAATAGTGTTAGGTTTCAGTTCAAAATTATTTGTAGCAACAGCAGGTCTAACTATACTTGATTCAGTTCCTATTAAAGTAGGTTTAGCATAATCATACATAGTACGAGGAGTAGGATTCTGATTTACTGGATTTTCAGCAACCACAGGAGGTAACGGATTATTCTGATTATCAGCCATCTCCTCGGTTGTAGTATGGATATCGTTCTATCACTCTTCCTCTATGTATTGTAGACTTCGCCTAATTTCTCTTCGGTTTCTACGAGATGTGCTCTCGATATCACTGTCAAAAGGCAAAAGTCCTAACGGGTTCCTCTTAGTCATAAACTAAAGAAACCTTCCAGAAGCATTTAAAAAGAAAAATTTAGAAAAGAAAAATTAAACTAAAAACAAAGAGTAAATTGCAATAAAAGTAAAAATGGCTAAAGTAATAAAAATCAAGCGTTCCTAATATCTTAGTCCTCGTCAACGGCGCCAAAAAATTTGATGGTCGTTAAACTAACTAAAAATTCGACTAAGTCAAGTGCATCTATCGAACAGTAGTATAGTTATGGTGAGACCGGAAATATCGTATCCACAAGGATTAAAAGTACTAGTAATTACTATCTTTTTATTATCTAGCCTAACAATTAAAGGAATGTTTTAACTAAGACTAATTATCTAATTAACTAAGATTACAACAGAGATAAAAGTTGAAAAATACTGTTTAGAAAACTGATGGAGAAGGCAATACCCAAGGAAGAATCCACCTAGACTTCACTTATTATTTCTGAATTAGACGATTTATTCACTTGACTTAATTTGTAGAAATCCATGATTTATGTTAATATCTCTCTCGAGACTAAAAACAACTGACTCTAAGTTGATTAATTGAAATCTCTTTCTAATTAAAACCCCTATTGCCGCATTAATTCGATCTATATATTCCCTTATTAGATTTGACTCTAATCCGGCAAATTTATGTTGTCCTATATCTAGGATTGCATGTAACTCCACTTAATTATGGGAGATCTACTCTTAAACAGAGTCTTTCGCTCCACTGAATAAGCACATCAAAACCTTAATTAATATCCTGGAATATTAAAACAAGAATTAAAACTCACAATTAAGAATAAGAACAAGTATTTATCATATAATGCAAAAAATAATAAGATCCGTCTTAGGTTTCATCTCCCTTAGGTATTTAGGGAGTTTGATTCATAATAAGGGAAAACATCTCAAAATTGGGAAAACAACAAAACATAAAGAAACCCAAAGAACTTCTAAGGAAATTGAATGGAGATCTTCAGTCTTGAAGTAGATCCTGCTTCCAAGCTGCTTCCAATGGCTATACTTGAGTATTTTCTGCCTTCTACTCTCTGTGTCCCTTTTAATCCTCTTCTAGGGTGTTTAAATAGACTTTCGAATGCTTTAAAACACTCCAAATTAGCCTTTTTCGAGTAGAATTAGACTTGCGCTCGATAGGGACACGGCCGTATGCCACGCCCGTGTGAAGGTGCTCAAATCGTGTATAATTCTGAGTTGGTTTTTAGTTGACACGGCCATGACACACAGGCGTGTGGCCTGCCCGTGTGCCTTACACGGGCTTGTGGCTTACTCGTGTAGAAGTGCCTACGCCGTGTGAAATACTGAGATAAGCCCATTTTGTCTGTTTTTGGTCCGTTTCTTGCTCTTTTCACCTTCCTATGCTCACCTAAGTATAACACATGAATTTAAATGATTAAGAGCATCAAATTCACTAAATCTTATGACAAATCATCCAAAAATATGCCAAGCATGGGACAAAAATATGTATATATTATGGTTTACCAAGAAACATTATGAACACCAAAAGTAAAAAGAAAATCTGTAATAGAGTTCCTTTCACATTTTTTCTAAGTCAATAGGAATGTTATTTATTTTTCTGACTCTCCTCTTTTTGGAAGTATTCATGTTTTACATCTTAAACATAATACAGGAATATAACTATTAACCCTCCAATGACCTTCTAAATGTACGGAAAAACTTCAAAAAGAATTGAACATACTCGCATTAGTAACATTCTTGTATTATCATTTATACTCGAGTATGAGTAATATAGAGAATATTATGCTCCAAGTCTATAAATGCAATCCTTCTGAATTTATACACTTAGTAGAAGACATACTTGTTCCGTTCCATTCTTGTATGTGAGCAAATCCTGCAGTTTCAAAAAGTTTAGGTTTTGCATCTTAGGTTAAATAGTAGGCATAAACATTCAAAAAATAATGATAACATACCACTGCTCCTGAGACTAGAATGTAGAAATCTGTAGGTATTTCATTTTGTAATATAATTTCCACCTTTGGAGGAAAGTATTCTACTTTCATGTCAGACAACTGAAAGAAGAAAATGCCACGAAAACATTCAGCACACCCCTTGCAATTGCCTATTCCTAGAAATAAAACAGTGTGTAAGAATGGTACAGGAACTAAGTTCTTTAATATATGTAAGACTGCACCTATCCCTACCTCAAAAAATGAATTAAAATTCATTCGCAAAAGGAAAGTCTAAGAAATGGAGCTCGCTGACTCCCAACAATCCTGCTACTGCGCAATATAGTATATAAGGAGTTTGATTTCTTGTTAAATTTCTAGAAAAAATGGTTCGGATCAATATCCTTTAAATACACAACCATGCAAATAGTAACTTGAATAATAAATTCCTAACAACAAGTTAATCAAACAACTTATATCTGTCATTTCCTTTATAGAAATTTGATCTATCTCAAACGTTAAAAAATTAGGCAAATTGTCAAAACCACCTAATGCCAAGTTGTAAATGATGTTAGAAATTCAAGGCACATGTCCATAATATTCACTAAGTCAAAATACTTATTTTTGCCATGTCAACTACATAAGCAAAAAAAAAGATTCCAGATATGGGTACCTTAGTTATATGTTTTAGTTCAGATGTATTTTGACTACTTTCTGGGTTCTCAATGTTCCAGCAAAACTGTAGGCAAAGATTCACTCTCCTGTCCCTAACAGTTTATTTTTGTTATACTTTGGTCCGGTGGTGCCCAACGTTCATTGTTATCAACCCTCCTTGGTAAGTTATTTTTTACAACTAACCATTCCTCTAAATTTTTCCTTAAAAAACAAACAGTTTTTGTGGTTGATTGTTGTATATTTTCATGCAACTCTATTTTGTCCCATCCACATTGCCCATATGGTGGCAAACAATAGTTGTTTCTGTTGGTCGCTACTTCTGGTAAGATGTTCCCTTATCCATTCCTGTATAGTATCATTTGATATTGTTCCCTGTTTCCCAAAGTTGAGTTCTGACCATACCTCTTGTATTGCAGGACAGTCCCTAATTTTGCATGCTCCAAAGTCTCTAAACCCTCATTGCATCTTGGGCACGTCGCTGAGTTACTAATTCTTTTGTTGCATAAATTTCTAAATGTTGGGATATAGTTGTTGTATACCCGCCAGTTTGTAATTCTAATTTTATTTGGGAGATATATATGCCAAAGGTTATTGTAAAATTCTTTACCTGTAATGTTATTGTTAGCCATTTCTGGGTTTGAAGTTTTCATCAATAAGTTTCTATAGCTGCTCCTTATAGTAGATTCCCCCTGTAAGTTCGCCACTCCAAACACTTTTGTCCTTCTGCAGGTGTTTCACCAACGGAATCTCCATGATAGCCTCTGCCTTTTTTATTACTAAAAAGTCTAGTAATTAATTCCTGTTTACACTGTCTTAAATTTAAATCAATCAAGTTTGCCACTTTTGTTACACTATAATCACTAGCTAACTTTTGAATTCTTTGGTTTTCTAGTTCAGGAACCCAGGCATCTTGCCAAACTGAGATGTTATCACCATTACCAACTCTCCAAGCCATACCTTATTGCAAGACTTTCCTTTTGCCCAAATGTTTCGCCAGGTATAAAAAAGGAAGTTTCCTAACTCTACTTACATAAAGTCTGTTTGAGGATAATATTTAACCTTTAATGTCAGTGCAAGTAACGAATCAGGATACTCTAATAATTGCCAGCCATGTTTTGCGAGAAGGACCATATTAAACTCAAGCAAACTATGAAAACCCATCCCACCATCTAATTTTAACGCACATAACTTCAATTGCACCAATGCATTCACCGCTTCCCCTTCTATTTTTGCCATCAAAACTTGTAAATAATCTGCTCCATTTCATGGCATAAAGAATTTGGTAAAAGAAAACACAACATAGCATAGGTTGGGTTTGCTTGTAACACACTTTTAATAAAAACCTCTTTCCCACCTTGTGATAATGCCTTAATGCACCAATTATTAACACATTCTGCCATTCAATCCCTTAAGCCCTGAAAACTCCTCCTCTTCTATTTTTCAACCATATTCGACAAACCTAGATACTTTTCTAGTTCCTCCAAAAATCTTACTTGCAAAGTTCACGAAATCAAATCTCTATCTTATATCGGACTATTAGCACTAAAAAATAAAGCTTTTTTGTTGACTCCAGATCTTGCAGATCATCAATCTTCTCTTGCAACTCATCATTCATCTCTTCCATCTTCTTCTGTACAGCTGTATCATCTTGTCGTCCTGCAGGTGTTTCACCAACAGAATCTTCATGATCGCCTCTGCCTTTTCATTACTAAAAAGTCAAGTAATTACTTCCTCCTTATACTGTCTTGAATTTAAATCAATCAAGTTTGCCACTTTTGTTACATTGTAATCACTAGCTGACTCTTGAATTATTTGGTTTTCTAGTTCAGGAACCCAGGCATCTTGCCAAACTGAGATGTTATCACCATTACCAACTCTCCAAGCCATACCATATTGCAAGACTTTCCTTTTGCCCAAATGTTTCGCCAGGTATAAAAAGGGAAGTTTCCTAACTCTGCTTACATAAAGTCTGTTTGAGGATAATATTTAACCTTTAATGTCAGTGCAAGTAATGAATCGGGATACTCTAATAATTTCCAGCCATGTTTTGCGAGAAGGGCCATATTAAACTCAGGCAAACTATGAAAACCCATCCCACCATCTAATTTTAACGCACATAACTTCAATTGCACCAATGCATTCACCGCTTCCCCTTCTATTTTTGCCATCAAAACTTGTAAATAATCTGCTCCATTTCATGGCAAAAAGAATTTGGTAAAAGAAAACACAACATAGCATAGGTTGGGTTTGCTTGTAACACACTTTTAATAAAAACCTCTTTCCCACCTTGTGATAATACCTTAATGCACCAATTATTAACACATTCTGCCATTCAATCCCTTAAGCCCTGAAAACTCCTCCTCTTCTATTTTTCAACCATATTCGGCAAACCTAGATACTTTTCTAATTCCTCCAAAAATCTTACTTGCAAAGTTCACGAAATCAAATCTCTGTCTTATATCGGACTATTAGCACTAAAAAATAAAGCTTTTTTGTTGACTCCAGATCTTGCAGATCATCAATCTTCTCTTGCAACTCATCATTCATCTCTTCCATCTTCTTCTGTACAGCTGTATCATCTTGTCGTCCTGCAGGTGTTTCACCAACAGAATCTTCATGATCGCCTCTGCCTTTTTATTACTAAAAAGTCAAGTAATTACTTCGTCCTTATACTGTCTTGAATTTAAATCAATCAAGATTGCCACTTTTGTTACACTGTAATCACTAGCTGACTCTTGAATTCTTTGGTTTTCTAGTTCAGGAACACAAGCATCTTGCCAAACTG
Organism: Gossypium hirsutum; assembly: GCF_007990345.1. Lineage (NCBI taxonomy): Eukaryota > Viridiplantae > Streptophyta > Magnoliopsida > Malvales > Malvaceae > Gossypium > Gossypium hirsutum. The sequence continues at coordinate 99,110,891 of NC_053425.1, forward strand.
AGATGTTATTACCATTACCAACTCTCCAAGCCATACCATATTGCAAGACTTTCCTTTTGCCCAAATGTTTCACCAAGTATAAAAAGGGAAGTTTCCTAACTCTGCTTACATAAAGTCTGTTTGAGGATAATATTTAACCTTTAATGTCAGTGCAAGTAACGAATCGGGATACTCTAATAATTGCTAGCCATGTTTTACGAGAAGGGCCATATTAAACTCAGGCAAACTATGAAAACCCATCCCACCATCTAATTTTAACGCACATAACTTCAATTGCACCAATGCATTCACCGCTTCCCCTTCTATTTTTGCCATCAAAACTTGTAAATAATCTGCTCCATTTCATGGCATAAAGAATTTGGTAACGGAAAACACAACATAGCATAAGTTTTGGATTGTTTGTAACACACTTTGAATAAAAACCTCTTTCCCACCTTGTGATAGTGCCTTAACACACCAATTATTAACACATTTTGTCATTCTATCCCTTAAGCCTTGAAAACTCCCCCTCTTCTGTTTTTTGACCACATTCGGCAAACCTAGATACTTTTCTAGTTCTTTCAAACATCTTCCCTGCAAAGTTCACGAAATCAAATCTCTGTCTTATCTCGGACTATTATAACTAAAAAATAAAGCTTTTTTTGTTGACTTCAGATCTTGCAGATCATCAATCTTCTATTGCAACTCAATATTCATCTCTTCCATCTTCTTCTGTACAGTTGCATCATCTTGTCCAAGATATTATTTAGATATCTACTGGATAAAGTATATTAATAAATATGAAGAATTACTATCTGATTAGAAGAAGAAATTATTTGGATCTCACACTTTCTTCTATGGATTAAGCTTTCAAAGCAAACAGCTTTTTCTTACAAGAAAAATTACAGGATCCCTCAACATGAAGAAAAATTCAATGAACACGACTCTCAAAGCAAAATATGTATTTGGTCCCTCTTTTGTTTTGAAAAGGCTTGCACTACAGCATTTATAAAAATGGCATATAAACATGTTTTTTCCATATTTTTAAAATTTAGATTCATAAAAAAACAAAACTATTAGGCTAGTTTGCTCTCTACATTTATTCGCGTATAAAGAAAGGTCGCAATTTTTAATCGTAAAGAGCCTATTTTCTTACCACATAAAGAAAAACACAAAGCTACTAATTAATCGTAGGCTAACCTTATCCCTGAAGCATAAAATTAATCGTAGGCTAACCTTATCCCTGAAGCGTAAAAAGAGTCAACGATAGAACACTTTGTTGAAGGCATGTTAGATACTACTCTCCTGTCAATAACAATAGAAAACTTCTTCAAAGCTTTCTATTAAGAAATAGAGTAAGATTCACTTAACAGCTTAAAAATTAACCAGTATTAAAACATATGATCCATTCTCTTTTACATTATTCATAGGGTTTGTTGTCTCACTGTTGATATTATTCATAGCCAAGTGATGAAACTATCACTACATAATAAAATGTGAGAAAGCAATAAACATTGGATATTGCATTAATTGTTTTTTAATGAGAACTTGACATGCGTCCCATATCCTTCTTCAATTAATTTATAATTTATCGTTGTGTGAACCCTAAGCTATAAGCACTTAGAACATTCTAGATGGTATATGCTTGAAATTTTTTATTTCTATTATACATCCTTAATGATGGTGCTCTTTATTTACCTTCTCGATTTGCATATTGGGAATCTAATATTTCTCTGTTTTGTTGCTCCTCATTTTGTTTGTAGGCTACAAAGGAACATAATAAAATCTGATATTCTAACATTTCTCTAATAGGTTCAACATTAGGATAAAAATATACCTTTTGATTCTGGTCTACCAGTAATTCTGTTAGGAAAGGAATCTCCTATAGGAAATCTTCTTTTAAACCTTGCAAGTACTATGAATAGAGAAGTCAGAGTAAAGAACTGACGTTTCAATGCTTACTTTTACCCCCAAACTAATCATAGAACCATTTATTCAAATTTAAATATCTCTTAGCTAAAACGTTTTCTTTAACAGCTTTAGGTACTATGTGGCTGATTTCCTCTAAAAATTTACTTTCACTTATAGGTCACATCTTAAATCCCTTTTGCTTTTATAGTTTTTTTCCCCTGATACTGTAAACCTGATTATAAACTACCTATATATGGAGAGAGATGAAGTTTACAAACCTTCATGAAGTTAGCAATAATAATCTTTCCATCTTTACTCTGTGCTTGAATCATTTGTTTGAAATGGTGATGACTTATCCGAACAACCAGGGAGAGCCTCTTCATTCTCTCTGTAAAAGGTTAGGGAATATTGAAAATTACCCCAATTTCTCCTGCCATATCTACAGCTCCTAGTTTAATTCATCATGTGCATTTTTTAGGCTATTAGTAAAAGGTGTCGATAATTAACTTGCTTCGTTTCTAATTTCAGGTTGATATTAAAACAAAGCACCGTTCACTTTGTTCAACTTTCAACAATATCTCTGTTACAAGCTGAAAATCATACATTGATAGAGCCTACCCCACTTCCGTCTCTAGAAACATTAGGAAGACCAAAAGCAAAAGGAAAATATGTAATTGTAGTTCATTTAACATTTTTCCTAAGTCAATAGGAATACTATTCGTTTTTCTGACTCTTCTTTTTTCTAGAAGTATTCATGTTTTACATCTTAAACAGGATAAAGGAATATAACCATTAACCCTCCAATGACCTTCCAAATGTATGGAAAAACTTCAAAAATAATTAAACATACTCGCATTAGTTACATTCTTGTATTATCATTTACACCCGAGTATGAGTAATATAGAGAATATTATGCTCCAAGTCTATAAATGCAATCCTTTTGAATTTATACACTTAGCAAAAGACATACTTGTTCCATTCCGTTTTTGTATGTCAGCAAATCCTACAATTTCAGAAAGTTTAGGTTTTGCATCTCAGGTTAAATAATACACATAAACATTCAAAAAATAATGATAACTTACCACTGCTCCTGAGACTAGAATGTGGAAATCTGTAGGTATTTCATTTTGTAATATAATTTCCACCTTTGGAGGAAAGTATTCTACTTTTATGTCAGACAGTTGAAAGAAGAAAATGCCAGAAAACATTCAGCACACCCCTTGCAGTTGCCTATTCATAGAAATAAAACTGCGTGTAAGAATGGTACATGAACTAAATTCTTTAATATATGTAAGACTGCATTTATCCCTACCTCAAAGAATGAATTAAAATTCATTCGCAAAAGGAAATGTCTAAGAAATGGAGCTTACTGACTCCCAACAATCCTGCTACTGCACAATATAGTGTATAAAGAGTTTGATTTCTTGTTAAATTTCTAGAAAAAAATGGTTCGGATCAATAACCTTTAAATACACAACCATGCAAATAGTAACATGAATAATAAAGTCCTAACAACAAGTTAATCAAACAACAGATATTTGTCATTTCCTTTGTGGAAATTTTATCTATCTCAAGCGTTAAAAAAATTAGGCAAATTGTCAGAACCAACTAATGCCAAGTTGTAAATGATGTTGGAAATTCAAGGCACATGCCCATAATATTCACTAACTCAAAATACTTATTCTTGCCATGTTAACTGCATAAGCAAAAAAAGATTCCAGATATGGGTACCTCAGTTATACGTTTTAGTTCAGATGTATTTTGACTACTTTTTTGGTTTTCAATGTTCCAGCTAAACTGTAGGCAAAAATTCAATCTCTTGTCCCTAACAGTTTATTTTTGTTATACTTTGGTCCGGTGGTGTCCAACGTTTATTGTTATCAACCCTCCTTGGTAAGTTGTTTTTTTACAACTAACCATTATTCTAAATATTTCCTTATAAAACAAACAGTTTTTGTGATTGATTGCTGTATTTTTTTCATGCAACTCTATTTTGTCCCATCCACATTGCCCATATGGTGGCAAACAATAGTTGTTTTTGTTAGCTGCTACTTCTCGTAAGATGTTCCCTTATCTGTTCTTGTAAAATATCATTTGATATTGTTCCAGGTTTCCCGAAGTTGAGTTCTGACCATACCTCTTGTATTGCAGGACAATCCCTAATTGCATGCTCCAAAGTCTTTAAACCCCACTTGCATCTTGGGCACATCGTTGAGTTACTAATTCTTTTGTTGTATAAATTTCTAAATGTAGAGATATAATTGTTTTAAATTCGCCAGTTTGTAATTCTAATTTTATTTGGGAGATTTATATGCCAAAGTTTGTTGTAAAATTCTCTACATGTGATGTTATTGTTAGTCATTTCTGGGTTTGAATTTTTCATCAATAAGTTTCTGTAGCTGCTCCTTACAGTGGATTCCCCTTGTAAGTTCGCCACTCCAAACACTTTTGTCCTCCTGTAGGTGTTTCACCAACGGAATCTCCATGATCGCCTCTGCCTTTTTATCACTAAAACGTCTAGTAATTACTTCCTCCTTACACTGTCTTGAATTTAAATCAATCAAGTTTGCCACTTTTGTTACACTGTAATCATTAGCTAACTCTGAAATTCTCTGGTTTTCTAGTTCAAGAACCCAGGTATCTTGCCAAACTGAGATGTTATCACCATTATCAACTCTCTAGGTCATACCATATTGCAAGACTTTCCTTTTGCCCAAATGTTTCGCCAGGTATAAGAAGGGAAGTTTCCTAACTCTGCTTGCATAAAGTCTGTATGAGGATCATATTTAGCCTTTAATGTCAGTACAAGTAACTAATCAGGCTACTCTAATAATTTCCAGCCATGTTTTGAGAGAAGGGCCACATTAGACTTAGGCAAACTACAAAAACCCATCCCACCATCTACTTTTAACGCACATAACTTCAATTGCACCAATATATTCCCCGCTTCCCCTTCTATGTTTGGCATCAAAACTTGTAAATAATCTTCTCCATTTCGTGGCATAAAGAATTTGGTAAAAGAAAACACAACATAGCATAGGTTGGGTTTGCTTGTAACACACTTTTAATAAAAACCTCTTTCCCACCTTGTGATAATGCCTTAACGCACCAATTATTAACACATCCTGCCATTCTATCCCTTAAGCCCTAAAAACTCCTCATCTTCTGTTTTTCGACCACACTCAACAAACCTAGATACTTTTCTAGTTCCTCTAAACATCTTACCTGCAAAGTTCACGAAATCAAATATCTGTCTTATCTCGGACTATTAGAACTAAAAACTAAAATGGATTTATCCAAATTAACTTTCTGCCCTGACATGCACTCATAGTTCTTCAAAATGTCTTTCAACTCGTTTACCCCTTGCGTTGTAGCCTCCCTAAACAAAACGCAATCATTTGTAAAAAACATATGGGTAATCTACAGGCCCCTTCTACTTACCTTCACTCCTTTTATTTTTCTTTCCTTTCTCGCCATTCCCATTAACGCTGCCGATCCACACATATTAAAATAAACAAGGGCTAAGAGGGTCGCCTTATCTTAGTCCTTTAGTCGGTTGAAATTTCTTTCCTCTTTCTCTATTTAAACGAACTGAATAAGAAACAAAATTTATACATCTCATTACGAAATTAATCCATCTTCTATCAAAGCCTATTTTACCATCATCTCTTGTAAAAATCCCCATACCATTATGTCATATGCTTTGCTTATATCGAGTTTATGCTTAAATGAGCCTATTTTTCCCACTCTCTTTTACTTTAGTATATGCAGAATCTCATAAGCAAAGAGTACATTATCGGTAATCATTCTACCTGGTACAAACGCACTTTTTGCTTTATCAATGCTAACATCAAGCATTTTTTGAAAACAATTAGCCATTATTTTTTAGATGATTTTGTATAAAACAGAACAAAGGCTAATTGGTCGAAAGTCTCTTAAATTACCTGGTTTGGAAGTTTTCGATATTAGCACAATGAGTGTAAAGTTAATCTCTTACAGAGGCTTTCCTGCGTTGAGAATGTTAAGACAAAACTCCCTCACTTTTTTACCTATGATATGCCAAAATTTCTAAAAAAAAATAGAGCAGGGAACCTATCCTTCCTTACTGCCTTCATCGGGTTCATCTCCTTTAATGCTAATATGATTTCGTCTGTAGAATGTCTGTTGTTAGCATCATATTCAAGTTCTTTGTTATGCACTTCTCAACTCCTTCAAGGCCCCACATCACTTCTCCTTTTCCCAACTAATATGAAAAGATCTGTGAAATATTCCTTCGTTATTCCAGCCATCTCCTCCATATTGGTTGCATGTATACCATTCTCTCTTTCAAGTTCCTTTAAATTATCTTTTCTTCGTTTCTGAGAGGCAAACCTGTGAAAAAAATTTGTATTTCAATCTTTATTTTTTAGCCAATTCACCTTTGCCCTTTGTTCCTAATATAATTCTGTCTTTTCAATTTCCATGTTAAAGTTCTAATTTTGTGTCAATAAGATCACCAAGAATAGTGTTCGTTCGTTCCTCTTCCCTAAGCTCCTCCATTCTTTCCTCAAGGTCCTTTATCTTTCCAACTTTCATCTTGCTGAATTTACCCACCCACTTCATTAAACCTTTTTCCTCCATCTCAAGACGCTTTGGAACATTCAAATTACACCCCTCTTATAGCTCTCTTATCTCCTTTTCACATGATTCCTCTAGTAACTATTATTGTTCAAATCGAAAATAATGCACTCAAGATCTCTGATTATCAAGCTCTATTTCCAATAACAAAGGACAGTGATCCGAAATAGAGTGTCCCAAATGTTTGACCCTGTACTTAGGAAATAACTCTCACCATTCCATATTTGCCACAAAGCGATTAAGCCTTTCCCTTATATTGTTGTTCTCGAAGTTACCCCTTTCCCAGGAATACCAAGGACCGATAAACCCTATATCCTCCCATTGACATTGATCTAACGCTTCCCTGAATACTCTCATTCGCTTCTCATCTCTTACCACGCATTCTTTCTTCTCAAAATAATATAATATTTCATTAAAATCCGCCTCAAATTTTGCGGTAATGACTTTAATAGATTCTAAGTTGATTCCTTAAATCAAGTATCAAGAGACCCATAAAAACCTGTAAATCTCCATTGCCTTTCAATGGTCTCATCTTCCACTTCCACATTAATGTGATTTTTCGAAAAACTTTTTAAACTAACTTTGCTTCCTTCCATCCATCCTAAACTCAACCCTCCTCTCGTACCCTCTGTCGGGACGTCAATCCCATTGTGATAATCACATCTTTGCCTAACTCGCTCTATTCTTTTGCTATCAAGTTTGGTCTCTATCAAATAGACCATGTGGGGACGCCAACAGTAACAATTTAAATTTGAATTCAATTGATTAATCCAAATGAATGTTACAAATAATAAATGAATAATCCATAAAAAAATGTGTCTTCCAAATTATTATATTAAATTATGAGATAAATTAATCAAGTCAATTCAATAAGCTAGGGAAAGACCCTTTTATTCTTCATGCTATATTCTCACCTTAAAGTTAGAAAGGATAATCGTCCTTTAATTTTTGTTCTTCCATATCAACAATAATGTAAATTTTGGCCTTTTGTCTTTTGATTCATCCAAGCACGAGAATGCTTGAGCAAGTTATTAATAAGCTAAATTCGACTAATGAATGTTTGATGTGCATGCTTTAATTAAGGAAAGTTCATGAATGTTTGATGTACTTAATTGGAACACAAAAAAGTTCATGAATCAAATTGATCATTAAAGTCAAACTCAATCACTTAATTGAGATAAAAAAAAACCTCAAGTATCAAATTAAAAAACCTTCAGGTACCAAAGTGAACATTAAAGCCAAACTTAGATACCAAATTGAGGAAAAAAATATTCAGGTATCAAATTGAATATTGAAAATAGACACAGGTATCAAATAATATATCAACCCTAAAAACTTTATCATTATTTTTCTTTGGCATAATAATAAATTTAGCTCTCAATGTTTATATTTTTTTTTGTAAATTTAGCTCTTATTATTTTTTAGCTAAATTTGACCCTTATCTTTCCAAAAAGAGTCAAATTACTTTTTTTTTAAAACGAAAATGCTATCTAAAACATTAATTTTTTTACAATGTTAGTGTGACAACCCACGTGACAATCTACATGTACTTTATATTGACATGTCATTATTTGTCTTATATGCCACGTAGATGATCGTTTTATGAACCACTAAACTAGACTACGATCACGACTAAGACAAGCGCACCTATCGAATGGTAATATAGTTATGGGGATTCCAGAATATCGTATTCACAAGGACTAAAAATACTAGTATTAACTTTCTTTCTATTATTCAGCCTAAAGTAAAAGGGGTTTGTTTTAATTTGAAATTAACTAACTAATTAACTACTACAAGCGATAGAGAGTGACGAAAATAATCGAATAAACCAATAATAAAGACAATACCTAAGGAAGAATCCACCTAGACTTCACTTACTATTCTGACTCTGAATCAAACGATTTATTCACTTGTCTTGATCCGTAGAAATCCCTAAATTATGTTAATATCTCTTTTGAGACTAAGAACAACTGACTCTAGGTTGATTAATCGAAATCTCTTTCTAATTAAAACATCTATCGTTGCATTAACTCAATCTATGGATTCCCTTATTAGTTTGACTCTAATCCGGCAGATTTATGTCACCCTATTTCTAGGGTTGCATGCAACTCCACTTAATTATATGAGATCTACTCTTAAATAAGGACTTTTGCTCCACTGAATAAACACATCAAACTTGGAATAATATCTTGAAAATATTAAAGCAAGAATTAATAACACATAATTAAGAATAATATCATTAAATTCAGAATATTAAATAATAAGATCCATTTTAGGTTTCATCCTCCCTGGGTATTTAAGAAGTTTAGTTCATAATGTAGTAGGAAAACATCTCAAAAATAGGAAAATAACTTCGAGAGAAATTGAAGGGAGATCTTCAGTCTTGAAGGAGATCCTACTTCCGAGCTGAATCCGCTGGTGTTCTTTGAGTAATTCCTGTGTTCTCCTCTACATCCCCCCTTAGGTCCTCTTCTAGTGTGTTTATATAGACTTTAGAATGCTCAAAAACCCTAAAATTTTGCTTTTTTCGCGTATTTGGGAAACAGGGAGCGATATCGACACGGGCCACCACATGCGCATGTGGCCAGCCCATGTGGATCACACGAGTGTGTGCTCAGCCCATGTGGAATTCGTCTTGGCCTTATGGACTTTCAATTAGCCCGTTTTGTCCGTTTTTGGCCCATTTTATGCTCCTTTTGTTCCCCTATGCTCTCTTGAGTGTAAAACATGAAATTAAGGTATTAGTAACATCTAATTCACTAAATTATATGATAAACTATCCAACAATATGCTAAGTATGGGATTAAAATGTGTTACTTTTATGGTTTATCACACATCAACAAATAAATTAAAAATTATAAAATCTTCAAAAAAATAAATAAATAATATATAAATAGTTCATAAAAATTCAAAAAATTAGCACGAAGTACACGTACATTACCATGCAAGCTAACATGTTTAAAAATTTAATGCTTTAGTTAGTATTTCCATTAGATAAACAACAATACGACTCTTTTTGAAAAATTGATAGTCAAAAAAGACTCTTTAAAATGATTGAAAGTGAAATTTAGTTCAAACAAGGAATAGAGGGATAGTTTATGATATATATGGCCTGGTTTAAACGTGTTAATTGAATTCAAAAAATTCATTTAATAAAACTCAACTTGATTTTAAAAATTAACAATTTAAATCTGAATTCAATTGATTAATTGAAATGAATGTTACAAATAATAAATGAATAACCCCCAAAAAAGGGTGTCCCCCAAATTCTCATATTGAATTATGAGATAAATTCATGAAATCAGTAAGCTAGGGAAAGACCCTTTTATGCTTCATGCTAATATTCCCTCATTGAAGATGGAAGGGATATCATCATTTAATCTTTGTTCTTCCAGATCAGCAATAATGTGAAATTTTGATTCATCTGAGCACTGAATGAGAATGCTTGAGCAAGTTGTTGATAGGCTGGCTTCCTTGTGCTTTACACAATAGATTCTTCACTCTTTCTGTCATCTGTTTCATTAAAATTCACTTCTCTTTGTCATTAATCAAAATTAAGAAACCATGTTACATAGCTAATTATTGACACATACAAACCTTTCCCAAACTTTCCCTTGTGTAGGGAACTGTTCTTTGATAAGTTGGTGATTTTCTGCTGGTTTCTTCCTTGCATGTCAATTTCCCTGCACTGCTTCTACTTCTTGTCGTTATTGTTGAGGGACTGTGCCAACTCCCATTCAATATGCTTGGGAGGCTTGACTCCTATACAAACTCAAAACCCTTTAAACATTTCTTCTTTCAAAACTGGGTGTTGAATTGAAATTCAGTAATGTTTGAGAACATACCAAAAATAGCACAGTTGCACAATGTTTTAGAACCTCTAAATTCATACGAACATCATCCAGGCTCCTGTGTTTTTGTTGCCCAAGCCCAAAGTAAGTAGCTAAGCTTGCCATCTGCATGAACATATGACAGGTTTATGATCATGTCTTAAAATTGCATGAATTTCAAGCTTGGATATATGAATGCTTTTTACCTTCATGTTACCAGCTCTTTTGCCAAACTTCTCAGTGAGGACACCTAAAGAATCAATGATCCCAACAGGTACAGGAGGTGGTCTACCAATGTCAGCAAAGGCCTCCCTAATACGAACACAATCGAATCTCTGAATGTTATGACCCCCCCAAACCCTACCATTCAAAAGGTTGAATATTTTGTCAGCAACTTCTTCAAATCCAGGTGCGTTTGCAACAGCATCTCTAGTTATCCCATCAGACCTGCCAGACCTCAATGCAACAACAGACAAGTCCTTGGGCTTTATCAAGGTACTATAACTCTCTAGCTCAACCAGGTTCCTTGGACATACTACAATGGCACCAAACTCCAATACACAGAACCTTTGTCCGGTTCTGTTGGGTACTGTAGTTTCTATGTCGAAAAACACAATTTCTGCTGACCCTTCTTGGCATGGAATAATACCCTCCATTTTTCTGCAAGTTTACTGGTTTTTGGTTTCAAGTTTTTTTTGGGTGATGTGGATTGAGATTGTGAATCCTGGTATAAATGGGGGATGGAAGATGGGAAAGAAAAGGAGATAATACAAGGGTGGAAGAAGAGAATTCTTGGCATTAGAGATTTGATTGTCTTGTAGTTCAAGTCTATAGTTTTTAGGCTTTGGAGGATTGCCTTATGCAAAGGGCTTTGGGTTGGTTTTCCTTCATTGTTATGTTACCATGTTGTTAGCCATTTCTGTTTGGAGCAGCAACCTTTTGGACAAGTTGACGCTTTTCTCTCCATTAAAATAATAAAGATGTAGAGAACATGATATTTACGTTGGAAGATATGAAGCAAGCTTGTTTGGAAAGGGAATTGATTCCTTAGAATTCTACATCTGCTTACCCTACAAACAAATATTCCTTCGGAACATTCACATCTCAGGGCTGGGAGAATTTTAGGATGAACATATACTATATTGACGTCATTGGAGGAAAATGGAAACTTTGGGATAAAGGCTCTCTTTTTCCATAATCCTAACCATACATGCATAAATGAAACAAAAATAAGGAAAATGAATATAAATTCTCTATTCTTTTGTATTGCAAGTTGCAGCACACCTATTATGTGTTTGGTTGAAGACAGGAGCGGCCCAAGAAGCCCAAGGCAATTATATCAATTGGGCCAAAAAGTTCTCACTTCTACTTTATTCTGTAGATTTGTCCATAGTTGGATTGAATCCAGTCATTATCTAATTTATTTGGTAAAATACCCTTCTTAATGAGGAAATTCACCACTTTTAACGGTGTTAATATTTTCTGTTAATTATACATAATTTTGATTAGTTTGAAAATAATTTTAGTCCTCAATCTTTACATATTTTATATAAATGTTGCGGGTTAAATTTGTTAAATCAAAATTAAATTAACAAAATATTTAGATATTGCAAAAAAAAATTATTAAAACAAGACCAAATTAATAAAATGAATAAACATTTGAGTTAAATTTATTTTAAAAAAAAAACTCAATAACAGTGAGCTAAAATGAACAAAAATGAAAAGGTAGCAAAGCAAATATTGTGGAGATAAAACTCTATTATTTAATCAACTTAACGAGGAAACTATAGCTCCTAGCCATTTATAGCAGACTGTAGCAGCATACACATCACCATAGTGACCGTGCAACTGATTAATAACAGTTGTAACAGCTACAACAACTCATAACAAACTTACAACAAACTCAACCAGTCTAACAGACTATTAACAGCTTAAAAGAGACATTTAACATGTGCAATTGGCAACAAATTATTAGATAGTGATTAATTGTTTTTAGTTATTTATTTTTAAAGTTGACAATAATTAAATTAGTATGATTTTTTAGAGATATCAATTTACTCAATATTAAATTAAGAGATACCAGAGAAATTTTTATTTATTTTTAAAAAACTTGTAGACTGTTGAAGGTAATATTGATGTTAATATATTTATTTTTAAAACTAAAATTAAATAAAATATTTATAATTATAATAAACATGATTCCAAGAGTCAATTTTAAACAATGAAAACAAACCGACTAAAGTGTTAACAAAAACCAAATGGTTTGATCTGTTTTAAAAATGATTTAAGATTGTGTAGTTTGAGAGAAAATGAACGTGCAAGCATTTAGAAGCACAAATAAATTTTTAATTATTTTTGTATTTTGACAAAGTTAACAAAGTGAGTGGTGTTAGAGTGGTTGTGGCACGCATCAACTGTTAATTATTGTAAAGATAAGTGAATTTTGTAATGATCAGCCTTTAATCATGCGACATGCAAATCACTTACAGAGCTGCTCTACCAATATATGGTCCTGGCTGTTAGACGATCTCATCGTTTCATTTCATCCTCACAGTTTTGTTTCTTTTCAATTCAATGGCACTTTCTACTTCGAAAATAGTTCCCACCACCAACAAAATTGCTCGAGAACTCGATGAAATTTACAAGGACCTTCATGAGCTTGACTTTGCTATTCAAGTGCCTAAGATCCTAGCCAAGAAGAATAGCCTGCAAAGGGAAAAACAAATATCCGTTGATCCAATTTCATTTCGAGAATCATCCATGGGAGAAATAAGTTTCAACATGATGTTACCACCTCAAGCTGAAACTGATTACCCTCTTCCACCCCCTTTGCTCCCCGCAAAGCACAAGTTCTTAAGTTGCAGCCTTCCAAACTCCGCGACTTCTTCCCCTCGATTCGGCTCCAGGAAGGACTTGAAAAACGAAAGCCAAGCGTTGCCTCAACAGGTTGACAAGTTGGTCAATAAGAACCCATCACTTCAAAACACGACGTTTTGGAGAAGCAAGTCATGTGGAGATGGAAGAACATATGGACCACCAGATGAACTTGATGATCTATGGATGTACAAGCATCATAGGCATGGAGGTTTAATCTCCAAACCCAATGTTAACAATGAGGAAATGGATGGTAGTAATGAAGTTGACTTCAAATGCGGTGCCCTTTGCCTGTTGCTACCAGGATTTACCAAGGCAAAGCAAGTAAGGCCAAGAAAAAGAGAACCTATGGTGAAGGAGAATAATGTGAACGTGATATCCAGAACAGTTTCCCTTGAAAAGTTTGAATGTGGATCATGGGCTTCATCAACAATAATACCAGACCATGATGTTGGTGATCTATACTTTGATCTTCCATTGGAGTTGATCAATAACCTTGGGAATGATGCACATTTACCGGTTTCAACTGCTTTTGTGTTCGATAATAAAGATGTAAAAGGGGTATTGAAGAATGGTTCAAATCAAACAAGATCAACAACAACAGGAGGCAGGAAATCCCATGAATCATCATCTCGGCATGTTAGGTTTTCGACGTCATCCCCAACATCGTACCCTGCTTCACCGGCTTCTTGCATTACGCCTCGTTTACGTAAAGCTAGGGACGATTTTAATGCTTTCTTAGAGGCACAAAGTGCATGAAATTTTTCTATACTCGAATTTTGTTCTTTGACACTGTGTATGAATTTTTTTTTTCGGTCCCTCTTTTGTTTGCCGTTGAGGCATTGCCCCCCAAGAAAATAAAACTTTATGCAATAGGAGCCCAATGATTTTAGAAGACGAGACCTACGCGATTGACGCAAATTTTTTTTCCTAGCTATAATATATACTGGTGTACTTTTCTTGCCTAATTAATATGTTGGATTTGCTTGATATAAAATGCAGAAAGCAAAATGGTGGAGTCCGTCAAGAAATCAAACACATTAGCACCTCCAAATAAATATCTAGCGTATTATGTGTCTAAAGAGCATTATTAATGGTATTAGAGTATCATTAGTCTCCCACGAGAATTCATCTTAATCTGCACATTTCTTTTTCTTTTTCTCTATTCTCGATCTACACAATCACATTCCATCTTTCTTACCACATCCACAATCAACACTCCCATTATCACAAATCTCAAATAATTTTATCGTCTCGAATTTGAATATTATGAATAAAAAATTAATATATCTTATTTTCAGCTCTGATTACAATTTTAATAAAGTCCCAATGTGCGCAATTTTAATAAAAATGCATTAAAAACAAAAAATAAAACATGTAACTAAGCCTATTCATAGGTTGGGTTAGTCATTTAAGTCCAAAAGCTTATTTAAACTTTAGGAGAGTTTGGGTAGAAATATTAAACTCTTTAAAATTTAGATCAAGCTCAAGTTCAAACATTCGAGACACAAGCCCGATCCATTTTATTGGTCTATAATATAATATATTATGTAATCTATAATGTAAACATTTAAAAAAAAGTTCATTGTTTATATTTTTTAATAAATGCAAAATATATATAATTTTTAAATAAAAATAATATAATATAAATATTTTTAAAAAAATAAAAATATAGTTGGACCTAAAATGAATTTAATTTAGTCATTTACAAATATGAACAAACTTAAGCTAAATTTTACACTCATATTTCAAATCAAGTCGAGTTTAGACAAGAATAAAATGTGTTAGTATCATGATTAAACTGAACCTGATCTATAAGTACACCTTATGTAACTGAAAATTACTTGCATTAGAAACAAACTCTTAAAATCGCCTATTATTTTTATAAATATTTTGGAAGTTAGTTTCAATAATTTTTTAGAATAATATCATAATAAATACAATAATTGATATTTTTGTGATTATATATAACATTGTAGAATGTTGTTAGAACATTTGGCAGCAAAACCGAAAAGGAATTTTGGTTAGAACAAGTCAAGAATTAGGGGCCATTGGCTCATTTTAAAGAGCAAAATAAAAAATCTTTTTGATATTAAAATTTGTTGTGGTTGTACCAATTATGCAAGTGTTCACACATAAAAGAAAACAGTGCTTTAATACCATCGAGATTTTTGCTTAAAAAAAAGTGTTTGGAAGGTGGGAAAAAGTTGTAAAGGTTTTGAATTCAATATGAGAAAATGGGAGCGAATTATGGAGGATGGTGTGCTACAAATGCCACCACAGTTTCTTTTTGGGGGGCCAAAGATAAAAACCAACAGTTGACTCCTTTTTTAAGGTGACTTTGCAGTCAACTTTTTTTAGGAAAAAAATTTGTATTTAAAGGATATTATTAGTGAGAAGATAGACAATTACGCACAATGATACCCAAGTGAAGTTGAATTAACATATATATATATATCCAATGATCCTATCAACCTATATTGCTCTCCAGGTCATTGTTACAAGAAATTAGCTAGCTACTTAACAACTAAAGGACGTGATCATTGAAAATATGACCATCTTTCTACGTAAGGTTGTTATTTTTGCTCCTTTTGATTTGGGTATTATGTAAAGACCCAAAACAAAAGGCCAGCATTGTTAATTCCCCCTCTCATTTTTCTAAAATTGTTGAAAAGGATCAAGTTTATGAAACTATAAAGTATGAGTTGATGGAAGAGAGGGACAAAAACTCAATCGCAACTTAATCAACATCTGCCAGACCTTCTCAGGCTACTCGACAAGTCACTGCCTTAGGCACTTCTTTGAATAGAAAAGGGGAGGAAGATGGTGCGGTGTAGGGTTGATTGACGATGAGGGTGAAGTTTTGTTTTGCTTTGCTTTCGATTTATTTTTAATATGATAAAGTTTATGCCTCGTATTTAATTGTTAATGTGTATATTTCTTCGTATTAATGGTTGAAATCATGGTTTAATTGTATGGATTTAGGGAGTATTGAGTTAACTAATTCTGAAGGTGTTACTTGTCAGCTTCAATGCTAATTGTAACTTGAAAGGAAAATTGATAAAATGCTTTTATCCAAATCTGCTTAGACCTTGAAATTGGTAGTAAATGTTGTAAGATTAATTTAAGCAAGGATGGAATTAAAATTTTTCAATACAATTAAAGTGGAGTTTGATGACTAGAAGATCTTTGCTATTATGTCTATTATTGAAGATCATTTTACATGACTATTTTAAATGAATATGTGGTTGTAATTCAATAAGCCGTTTAATTTTATGTGTATATTGACATCTTATTTAAGTTGAAAGGATAATTTATTGTTCAATTAATTAAGAACTATTTTATCTGAGTGCAAATATTGTAAGAAAATTAAATTTAGTCTACCCATTTTCATTTATGCTATTAATATAACAAAGATGTGTCTATTATTGTGCTTAGGATTTTGTAAGATTCTTAAGAAGAAAAGTCATTGTTGAAACATGAGTTAGTGAAGTGTTTAAAAGTATGGATTTGGCATTGGTATTGGTTAGGTTGGAATCTCTCTTTTTCTTTTACCCAAGACACAGAGTTTAATTAGTAAGTCCAAAATAGCAGAATTTAACTTGTTTCAAGAAACACGGTTTAAGCAACCACATACGTGGTCAAAAAAAAAAAAAAAAAAGAGAACAAATCATTGGGGGAAATTAAAATATCAAAAAGCAAAAGGAAACATATCAAGCCACGCGTTATTACAACCTGTTCTCACGTTTTTTGTCTTAAAAAAAAAAACTGCTTATTCCCTAAAACCAATTCTGCATGTTATTTATGTTTTAGATACAGCGTTACGTAGTTTTTAATAGAAAATGAGACTCCAATTACTTGTAATTTGCCATTACAAACAGATTCTTCATTTAGCTTAGAATTGGATTTTTATTAATCACAACATTTTTTTAATTTCTATTTCATTTAATTAAATTCAATTGTTTTATTTTGAGTATTATTGTCCTGTTTCACATTCAACAAAATCAAAATATTTATTTATTTTTTACTTCATGATTTTCCTTTTTTTTGCTTTACCAAGTTAATTTAAGACTAAAAAGCTTAATTTTCATAATAATTTATTTGGCTCTCTACTCTTTCATTTTATTTTTTGTTTTTTAGTCTTTAAATTCATGTTTTTTGTCAAATCATCTTAAAATAAATGAAAAAGTTAATATTTTTTAACTTTGTTAACATTGCATGCACGTGAATTGCTACATGAATGAAATGTCAACATTTAATTGATTTTTAAAATTTTAAAAAATTCAAAAAATATGAAACTATTTTTTTAAAAATTAAAAATCATTAAAATTATTAAAAATTAAAAAAATAGTTAAATGTTGACATGTCATTTAGATGACAAGTATATCATATCAGTAAAGCTAACAAATATTAATTTTTGTATCTATTTTAAGATAATTTGACAAAAAAATAAATTTAAAAGTTAAAAGAAGTAAAAATTAAATGAATAATTAAAATGATATTTTCTTTATAAAATTTGAAGGCAAAAAATTCATTATACTTTTTGAAAATATAACTTTTTTTTTCAAGGTATATAAATTTATTTATTTTTATCTTTTTTTATATGCCAATATATATTTTTTAATATAGTAAAAAAAATTAAAAAGAAAAGTAAAAGCACGTGGACCTCCAAATTGAAACAACTTGTAAAGATACTTGCTTTATGTGGACCGTTGTTTTGTGGAAAATAAAGTTTTGTTTTACTTTGCTTTAACATGGAAAAAAGGTTGACTGACAAATCAAAAATTAGACGCGGTTTTCTTAAAAAATTTCTCTTAATTTGCAAATTAGTATTTAAATAATGCTTTTTTTATTTTGGTATTTAAATTTTTTTTAGTGACAAAAGTATCTAAATTATTTTTCCGTAATTTGGTATATTGGTTAGTTAATCGTTAAATCTTTTTTTATAAAAATATTCAATCCATAAATTAGTATCTAAATTATACCCTTTTTTTCTCAAATTGGTACCTAAATTTTTTGGGGTTACAAGTGATACCTGAATTATTTTGTTACCCATTTTACACCAAAATGTTTAATCCATTAAAAGAATCCTAACCAATAATAAATTTTCACATCATATAAAATTTTAAAAATTAATTATTATATTTTATACATTATTTTTCTCTTTGTTTTTTTTATATTTTTTTCTTATTTTTATTTGTTCTTCTTTTATAATATCAGACAATGCCAACAATACTTAAAATTGGCTCTCCTAAGGTCGAGATACTAGCAATTAATTTATTTTTGAACCTTACCACGTTCTTTCATTGATTAAAACTAATGTTTTTAGAACTGGACCAAACTTTCGATAGGAACTGGAATTGGTCAGGGTACTGATCTTGAGTTAGGGGTTAAATCAATTGACCTGCTAACTAATACAAATCAAATGAACTGAGCTTAAAAAATCGGTTGAACCAATTGAATCGGTATTTTGTATTTTTAAATTTTTTATGTTTTATTTTTATGAATTTTAATAATTTTTTAAATATATAAAGAAAATATTTTTTTGTTTTTTTACTACACGGTTATTTTTAATTTAATATCATTTTTTTCAAAATAAATACAACATTTTGACTAACTATTAAACTAAGATGGATATAAGCTTACGGAAAAAAAATGTAGTTTAAGTACCACTTATGAAAAAAAAATATTTAGATACCAAAATGAGAAAAATGACATAATTTAGTTATCAATTTGTGGGATAAGACTTCTTTTAAAATAGACTTAATAATTTAACTAGCGGGAATACTTGAAAAAAAAAGACAATTTTACATGTTATAATTTAAAATTTTCATTTACCTTTTTTATTACTTACCTTGAGATTTAACAAAAAAATACACTAAGTGTTGTAAAGTCCAATTATTAAATGAATTTTAAATTAAAAAATAACTTTACCATTTATTAATTATTATTCTATTTATATTTCTTACTATATATCTATCTTTATATTAATGATTTTTAATTCAAAATCTAATTAATTATAGCTTTTTAATCGTTGTTAAATTAAACTATACATTGCTTTATATTCTAATATAATAACATGTATAATATGTTTTGTGATTAATATATAATTTTTTAAGTTACAAGTATGGTAATTGCAAAAATAAGCCCAAATAACTATAAATAAAAATAATTACTATGAAACATGACTGGATTAATAATTATAATATATTTAGACTTAGATCAAAATAAATCTATAAAAAAGTACACATGATAAGACAAAAATCATAATAAATATGAATTAAGAATTCAGGTATAGTTTACACAAAATGAGATCTAAAAGTTCTTGGGCCTTAAATTTGCAATTAAGCCAAGTCTAATTGGATGTATTTTTTAAAAAAATTATTATCAATAATAATTATATTTTATTTTTGTCTTGTCTTAGTTTTTTATTTTTTAGATAAATTTTATGCAAATACATGTTAAATATTTAAAAGACATAATGATAAATTTAGCTCTTAATGTTCACATCTTTTTTCAAGTCATTTTTTCTAATGAAAATGTTAATTAAAACATTTTTTTAACAATGTTAGTGTGGTAACCCCTATAATAGTTCACATATACTTCATGTTAACATAACATAAACCTAAATGTACTAAATGTATAAACCCAAACCCTAAAAATAAAACCTAACTCTCTTAAAGTTCTCTCAAAAGGGGTACAAAATTCTTCTCATAGTTACCACAAAAACTCTCACTAAAACTCATCTGCGACTACATTTTGTCGTCTCCAAAAGAAAAGCTCTATTGTACTGCATTTTTAATTGCCTTATTGAAACAAGGATACAAGGCCCCTTTAAATAGGTTAAGTTTAAAAGGCTAAAACGACTAAATATCCTTAAAGTAATTATAATTAGACTAGGAAAAGAGGTACGTCGAAAAAATTCTCCGATGAAGAGGATAAAAAATCACGAACAAAGAAAACTTCACTAAGCAGCAAACAAACATAAAATACAAGATGGAGAAAAATAAAAACAAACCCAAACCCCAAAAACAGAACCCTAACTCTCATAGAGTTATCTCAAAAGGGGTATAAAATTCTCTCTATAGATATAAAGAAAACTCTTACCAAAACTCATTTGTGACTACATCTTACCGCCCCCAAAAGAAAGGCCCTATAGTACTACATCTTTAATTGACTTATCGAAACAGGGATACAAGGCCCTTTAAATAAACTAAGTTTAAAGAGCTAAAATGACTAAAATATCTTTGAAGTAATCAGAGTTCAACTGAGAGAAGAAATCTTGTTTGACTGTCAAAATGTTGTATTACTTGAGGAATACATCGTGTCGTTGTGACGTCCCATGCATGCTCGTCACGACTTCACCCTCTCCGTCAATTGGAGAACTCGTTGCATTGTCATGATATCCCTCGTCGTGACGTCTCTCCTCGTCACGACGTTGGTGTCTTCCACGTCATGATGTCGTGCCTATTTCGCCTCTGTCTTTTTTAAGTGCCTGCAAACTGTTCGATAAATGTGAGGCACACCCCACAAATAGTCTTTTTTTTTTCAAATTCAGTTTATTTAAGTTTTTATAATTAAAGTTAAAGGCTATTTGGAATGTGAACCCATATATTATAAGGCTAATGCTAATAATATAAATAGAAAAGATTTTCTTAGATCATGTCGTAAGGTATGATACCATTAAGAGAATGGTGACCATACACAACTTGCAAACTTTTTAATCTGAAACATTTAAGGCTTCAAAATGTAGTTAAGAAGACATTTATTATTCTAAAAAAATATTTCTTATATTAACAAGATCATGTTAGTATAACATAAGAAAAATGTAAGATCGTACTAACATGTTGTTGAAAAAACGAGTTTGAAAAACACAATGGAAAATAAGTTTAAGGAAAAAGTCAAAGTTTTAATTTTTTTTCAAAAAATAAAAACTTGGTTGTGATATCTAAAGTAATAAACACTTAATCAAAATTGTACTTTTTCAATTCGTCTAGAATGAATGCTTCGACCAAGTAGTCTTTTTTGCTATCTCAAGCTCACGTTTGCCGAGTATGAGCTCACTTCAAATAAAAAAAAATTCACAAAATTACAAGTGGGGTAATTTCACAATTTCTCTAAATAGCTAGGTTAAATTATAAATAAAAAAATATCTCTAAAAATCTTCTAAAATAATTTCTTCAAATAATTTTCTCTCTATAACTTTCTCTTGAAATCAAATGTGTGAAAAATAAGTATTCATGGCTCTCTTTATATAGGGAGAGCTTAGAAAGTTCAATTATGATTAAACTTAATCACTTTAATATTAAATTAATATAATACTTATCAAGATAAATAGTAGATTAAATTTAATAATAAATCTATTAAATTAATAGAATATTTATCTATAAAATAAATATTAAATTTAATATTAATATAATAATTTTAATAATATATTATCAAGTATTAAATTAAATTTATTAAAATAATATTATTTTTGAAATATTTAATCCGAAATCAAATTATCCGATTGAGTCTCAGTGGGAGTGTAATTCTTCTACTGCTTAACTAGCGAAGAACCATTACTCACCACCGTAATGCTGCCATTTCCGCTGCTGACACCGTCGTGTCCAGTTGTGCCATCATAAGTATAACACCCTCACGGCACCCCAAGCTGGCTCAGTCCAGGCCAGTGACGGCTCGACCGGTCCAATCCAGCCACCGGTTGGACCGTCAACCCAGTTTTACATATATGGTTTGATTCAACCAATTTTTGAGTCTCAATCTCGGTTTTGGGTTCTCGGGCCCAATCTTCGATCTCAGGTCCAATTTTCAAGTTCAATTACCCATTGGGTCAATTTTCTAACTTGAAAATTAATTTCCAAAAAGTATCATATTTATTTTAATTAATTTAATTTTAGTTGATCAAAATTAATTTTCCCACAAATCACTAATATTTTCCAAAATTAATTTTTCAAGAAAATTCTTTAATCAAATTCTCTAGCTGAAAAATTCTTACGACAACCCAATTTAATTCCACATCGAATAAACCGACTTAATTAAATTATTTCTAAAGTCGTAGAATTTTCTTACTTATTCAAATGCAGTGCGATCGAGCTTTTGTTGAGCTAGTGGAGGGACCAAATTGGACATATACAATTAGGCTCGAGTAATTGTAATTATATCCAAAAGCATTGTTCCAATAATTTACAATTTACTTAATCATGGGGTCAATCCACAAGAAGTACTATGATTGAATGCTCCTTATTGTATACTCTTTACAAAAGTAATTCATCCAACTGCTTTGTCCAATGATCTCATCATGTGTGTGTTACCCTCATATGATATCCTTGATTCCTTTGAGTTAAATCTGCTCACTCAATATAATTCCATTTTATCTCATTTTCACCACTGTGTCTTTTTAATGATTAATACGATCATTGCCAACAAATGAATGTGATAAATTGGTTGCTCAAGAACGAGTAACTCGTTGCGACGTTCCATATTTATCAATCCACACAATGTCAATGAGAGGATATCATTAACTCTTTAATCGAGCTATGAATTCCATTATTGCTAGTAAAGCCATGTTATATACAAGTCATGTACCCAATATATCGGCTATGAGCTCGATCATCTTTAAAGTATAAGCCTCCACTTATATCAAAGCACACGAGTTACATACGCATGGTTAGTGACTAACTTAGGATTTAGATAAATCACGCCATGAATGTCACAAGTGAATTAGTTCATAAACAGATCCAGAATTAATTCAACTTGGGTCTCGTCCAATGTATCATTCTTCCAATGAATACATCTATACCTCTACCTATGGAGTCAACTACTCCGGTAGCCAAGACTAGCCATCTCCTCAATTTGAATTATAGACGACATAATAATCCTTTTAAGTATTTGAATCAAATGCTCACTTTGGTTCTTTTCCGGGATTACAGACTCGTTTAGATTATCTACCGAAGTAAGTTGGCTTTCTCGCAATGTAAATGTTCTTATAGTGCCATTTAACATCAGTTTGAACTTAGACAATCAAATGAACTAATATTTGTCTGTCACAATTTCTCTATGCATGCAAAACATGAAAAACGGAAACACAAAAGACACAATAGTGAAATGTGGAATTAACTTTATTTATTTATCATTCAAATGCATAGAAAACAATTACATGTTTACTGCAATATAGGCATGTAACACCCTAAAAATCATAGGATTAGAATTAATAAAACCATCAAGAAAGAAGCCCTAGTTTAGGTGGTAGAGAGCTTAATAAACTCCCTAAAGAGCTAACGTTCAAGTCCCCACTCTTTTCATTTTTCCTCTTTTATTTTTCAACATTTATGAAACAAACACAATCTAGTACATATATTAAATGTGGTAAAAAATGACTAAGTATGGTCAACAGACCAAGTGGTAAGGTTTCCAATCCCTTATTGTGTCCAAGTTTGATTCACGTCAAAACCACTCCCTTATTTCTTTTTCTTTTTTTCAATTTGGCAAAAAAAGGTCTTTTACCATTCAACTTTTTAAAATTTTGAAACCCTAACTATTTAATCATTTTCCTAATTACATGTGGATTTCTACTTCTTTTCAACCCTAATTAGAATTTATTTCTCTCTTCTTTAAATACATCTTTTTCTTTTATTCACTCATTTTCTTTTCATAAAAATCTTCATATTCTTTTGCAGGAAATTTTAATTTGATCCTGAGTTTGAAACCGAGTCCCATTCAATCTGTTCTTCGTATAAATTTAGAGTAACACTATCGACCTCGTTTCTAACATGCCAAGATCGATAAGCATTCTTGTTTCTAATTTCGTAGAACCTTAGAATATTTGAATAACACCATTCTTGATAATCTTTCAAACCGATTTTGAATCTTTTACAAGTTTTCCCGAAAATCTTGATAATTTCAATAAATCTTGAACATTGATATTAATTCTTGCGTATTTTTCAATTGAAAGTCCTATTGTAGGTGTCCTGAGCCAGACTTGGATGTGAGGATCATCATGCGAAACCCTAAAATTAAAGGGGTGTGTGTGTGTTCTTTTATGAAAAATTGAGTCAAAATCAAACCTAGCCCAGACCACACGGTTTACTGGACGGGTATGTGGACTATACGTCCTCATACAAGGTCATGTCACCCTTAAAACACTAGAATGTTCAACTTTCACACAGCCTGTCGCACGGTCGTGTTTCTCTTGTAGGTTGAATTTTTGAATTACCACACAGCTGTGTACCCTTTCCACACAGCCCAAGGCTTCCCACACAGTCTAGTCAAACAGCCATGTGTCCCCTGTAACTTAGAAACTACAGTTTTATTCTAGAATTTTATGTTTTGAGCAGACTAGTCCTTAAATAGGTTTCAAACTATTTTTAGTGAATTAAATTATACAAATAGGTCTCTGATGAGATGAGATATGCTAGAATTCATGATTGATCGATTTAATGTGATATTTATTTATATTTATGAATAATTGCATGAATTATGAATAGTATATGTTACTTTTGTATATATATACTTGTGATCTTATGAATGACATGTCTATATTATTATTCATATTGAATACATGAAAAGCTTGAATTGCTACTAATTGGCCATAAGTTAGATTATTTAATATGCTTTAATGCATTACATGGGTTGGGTTGATATGAACGGAGGAAGATCAATCAATATATTTGCAAGAAAAATGACAAGTGCAGAGCATAACCATGCGACTGTTCTTATTTGCAAATTTCTGTGTATTCACAGTTAAATGGAAAATTCCATCTGTAGGTACTGTTGTGAATCTACAGCCAAAGGCCGATTCCAACGACGAGTTTATGTTGTAGAATCTATAGCCAAAAAGTTGGTTTTATCTGTAGAACTTTTATTGTGAACCCACAACCAAAAACAGATTCCAATTGCGATGACTTGTTGTGTGTCCACAACCAATATGACATTGTTATCTGTGAACCAGTAGTGGTTTATCCACAATGTGGCACAAAAGTAAAGGAGTTCTAGGAAGAAATCCTACTGTGGTGTGTAACAGTGGGGTAGGAATTATTCTATTTAAAACCTGAAACTGTATGGCATCATTTAAATCATGTGCATACAAATCTAAAAATTATGTTATGATACATATGCGTAAAACTATGTACATATGTCTATACATGCATGGAATATGATTATTGTGGCAATTCTGATGATTTGATTATTTTGAAAACTATTATTTGATTTCTGATATATTAGTGATGGTTGCATTTGAAAACTGATATTATGAACTGAATTGCTATCTTGATTATTCTATGCAATGTTAACAAATGTGTCCTAATGAGTGTCGCATTGGTTTTGTTGTAAATGGATTCACACTCACTCCTCCTTTAATTTCATCATTACAGATAACCCACTAGGTTAGAATGTAGCCAAGGCATTCGGAAGGTCTTGGCACAATCCAACTTATTTTCAATTTATTAAGACATATTATTTTGATTTATTTTATTATTTGAGGTTTATAATATTTTATTTGAACTGTGGCATGGGATTTAGGACTTAGGATGTTTTTATTATCGCATGACATTTAATTGTGATTTTAATTAGAACATTAAATTTTTACTATTAATTGATGATGTATGAACCCCGATTTTTATTAAAAACTTAAGTAAAGACCGTCTTTTCCACTGCTAGAAGATAATTTAAACGTTAAGAAAATCATAATTGATATCATCCAAATTTCGAAGAGTATATGGAAGAATGAGATATAGATTATCTTAATGATGCAGATTCAAATGCAAATGATGATGAACTTGATTAAGGACCAACAGATGATGATAAGGAGAGTATGTTCAATATTAAAAAGAGAATATAACCCAATATATATGCACTAGATTAATTAGATAAAATTGCGTATGATATTTATTTTTTCTTATATTTATTACTAATACAATACATATGATGATTTGATTTTAAATTTTTTTATAGAAATTATTATTATACTAATATTTTTATAATTTTTAAAATTTTTTAAAATATAAATTATATAACTGTGTAATTACAGTTTGTACTACTAAACATGCACATGAAATTACAATATAATTACTCTATCAACCAAATACATTAAGGGAATTACAATTTTTTATAATGACAAGATTGTAATTACACTTTCATTCAATTAATCTGTATTGTCTAAACAAATCCTATTATAATTATAAAATAGTAATAATTATACTTTTATTTAATTAGTGTTGACGAAATTTATGATTAATTTTTTAAATTACCTTTTTTAACATAATCTATTTATTCTTTTGGCATGCTAACATGTGCACTTGTCAACAAACTTGGAAGAAAATCCACGTTAATACTCGGCTTCTTCGTTTGAGGATACATATGCTTCTGTTCAACTTGTCTGACTGGTTTATTCCGCTGCCAAAAGTGGACTTTCTTAATTTCTTTATCTACTGGCATATATTTTGCCTTCATTTTTATTAAAATTTAAAATTTTTTATTTTTTAAAATTTAAAATTTAAAATTTAAGTCTAATTATTAACACTTTAAATTTTTTTGGTGACATTTTCAAATAATTATGTAACTAAAAAATTAATGTCGTAATGAATCTAAATTAAACAAAATAAATTTTAAAAATTTTAATAATGAAACTAAAATTTGAAATCTAAAAAGGTAGAAGGACTAAATTCTTAAAAATAAAAGTATAAGGACTAAATTTTAAATCTAAGAAGAATACATAAACTTATAATATATCTGAACCTTATATTTATTAAAAATAATTTATAAGTAATTAATTAAATTTAAATAAATTCAACTCAAATTAATTAACTAAAATAAATATAGAAAAGAAATCATATATTTATGCTTGATGAAACTTAAATATGAACTCTTAGTTTTCAAAATTTCAAACATGCTATTAAGCCAAAAATTCATTTGCCATAATCATACTTTTCTAATTTACTAAATATAAAAATATATTTCAGTTTTCACGCATTTATTATAATGATATTGTTGTTTTGACTAATAAATAAATAATTTATTATTTAATTTCTAAAAAATCTTAGAAAAGGCAAGAAAATTCTAAAAGGGAAAGAAAAAGACGTGTTGATCTTCCCAACTAATTGACCACGTATGAAAGGCATAGATGCTAGTAAAATTATTATTGAAACTTTTATTAAAATAATAAGTATACATTAAAGTGTAAGTTAATTCTTTCTTTTAACAGTTTCATTTTTTTTTATATTTTTAAAAATTAGTATGATTGATAGAATAATCTAACGATGACATGTAACATATTATATGTACTACGTAATTGATGAATTTTTAATAAAATAATTAATTATATAATTGACTAATTTATCTAATTTTTAATTATAAAAAATACAATACAATTTAACTGTTAATACAAAATTCCATTATACTTTTACCCTCTATCCCTCGACATACTATATATACTTTGCACGCCAAGGGTGTAACCACTCAAAATTTTTTTGTTGACTGAGTGGAAAGCTGAAAGCATGATCTTTAGCAATATGGTTTTGATACCAAAATGCAAAAGCAGAGTAATCTTATTTCTATGGTTATTAGGGATTATAGCTTTGTTAAATGGTTCGGCCGTTGAAGCTCGGATTCGTCGGTATAAATGGGAAGTGAAGTACGAATACAAGTCCCCTGATTGTTTAAAGAAACTGGTAATAACCATCAATGGCCGAACACCTGGTCCTACAATCACCGCACAGCAAAATGATACTATCATCGTTGAGCTCACCAACAGTTTGTTAACAGAGAATGTTGCAATTCACTGGCATGGAATTCGACAGATCGGAACACCCTGGTTCGATGGAACTGAAGGAGTGACTCAATGTCCGATTTTACCCGGAACCACTTTCAAGTATCAGTTTGTTGTCGACAGAGTAAGTTTGTGTTTCAAGTTTCAAGGCTTTTTTTTCTTTCTTCTAATTTGAGATTTATAAACTGAAATTCCAAAAAAATTTGTATTGGATTTAGGCTGGAACATACTTGTATCATGCACATTATGGGATGCAAAGAGAAGCTGGGTTATATGGATCAATCATTGTTGGACTTCCTGATGGAAAATCCGAACCTTTTACCTACGATTATGATCGGAATATTATACTCAATGATTGGTACCATAAAAGCACTTATGAACAAGCTGCTGGCTTGTCTGCTATTCCCTTCCAATGGGTTGGAGAGCCTGAGTCACTTTTGATCCATGGAAGAGGAAAGTTCAACTGCTCTACTTTAATTACTCCAAGTTTAGACGCTGGTATTTGCAATGCTACAAATCCAGATTGTGAGCCTTTCAGATTAATAGCAGTCCCTGGAAAAACTTATCGATTGAGAATCTCTAGTTTAACTGCTCTATCAGCCCTCAGCTTCCAAATTGAGGTATTTCTTAAGACTGTAAAATGGGTTCAAATTTTGCCTGTTTTTAAATCTGGAAGCTAATTTGTTTCTGTTTCAGGGTCATAATATGACAGTGGTTGAAGCTGATGGGCATTACGTTGAGCCATTTGTAGTACAAAACTTGTTCCTTTACTCGGGAGAGACATATTCGGTCCTAGTAAAAGCCGACCAAGATCCCACAAGGAATTATTGGATAACATCCAATATTGTTGGTCGATCAGCACCCAAAACTCCTCCTGGTCTCGGCGTTTTCGTTTACTATCCAAATCATCCAAGGAGATCTCCTCCCACAACTCCTCCACCTCCTCCTCTATGGAATAACACTGACCCTCGATTAGCTCAGAGTCACGCCATTAAAGCTCGCCAAGGTTACATTCACACTCCACCTTCACGTTCAGACAGGGTCATTGTGTTCCTCAACACACAAAACACGATCAATGGGAATGTTCGGTGGTCGGTCAACAATGTCTCTTTCGCACTTCCTCATACACCTTACTTGATCGCACTCAAGGAAAATCTAACCCATGTGTTCGATCAAAACCCACCTCCCGATGGGTACGATTTCCAGAATTATGATATCCGTATAGTACAAGAGAACAAAAATGCTACTTCGAGCAATGGGGTTTACAGGTTGAACTTCAACTCAACTGTGGATATTATACTTCAAAATGCCAACTCCATGATTCTTAATACCAGTGAGACGCATCCTTGGCATTTACATGGACATGATTTCTGGGTATTGGGGTATGGGGAAGGGAAGTTCGATATGTTCAATGATCCAATGAAGTATAATTTGGTGAACCCGATTATGAAGAACACAGTGCCGGTACATCCTTATGGATGGACTGCTTTGAGGTTTAGGGCTGATAACCCAGGAGCTTGGGCATTCCATTGCCATATAGAATCCCATTTCTATATGGGTATGGGCGTGGTATTTGCAGAAGGGATTGATAAGGTTGGCAAGTTACCATCTTCTATTATGGGCTGTGGTGAAACTCAAGGTCTTTACAGGCCCTAGTACATATCCTTACATCTTAATTCTTTCTTTCTTTTTTCTGTATTTTGGATTGTATAAAAAGATTATATTCGTATTTATTTAAAAAAAATTAAAAATCATTTGTTTTATAAATTGAGTTATATTATTACGATTTTTTATAAATTAATAAAAAAATCGATTAAAGCTCAAATTAGGATAATTTTTAGGAGTTGTTTGTATAAATGTCAAATCTTTAAAATGGTAATAAAAAATAATATTTACAAAAATATTCAAATAAAAGCTTTTATCCCACTTAACTCTAGTTTGTAGTGAAAATTAGGTGAATTCCTACATGACTAAAATAGAACAAATGATATTATTTTGAAGCTTGATATATAACATTTGAAAAATTCTTATTTGAAGACTTTGAAAAAGGCGGTTATTTGATCATTTTGAATGATTTGACCTTCATTTAGGTCCCGTTTAGCAGTGCTTTTGAGATGAGTTTTTCCTTAAACAAGTACTTCTCACTTAAAAGTATTGCCAAACAAGTATCAATTGAGTAAAAATTTTAAATTAAAAGAAGTGCGTTTTAACAGATGAAAAAGTTGAAAATTTTAATTTTTTTTCTCAGTCAAAAGTGCTTTTGCTGCTATTTACATTTTTAACCTCAATTTATCTTCTCCAAAAGACACATTAGAATACCCATTTTTTCTTTCAAAGTTCTTTTAATTCCTCCACTGATGAGTTTCTTTTCTTCTTCTTCTCTTCAAGTTATTCATTTTTTCTTCTCTTTCAGTTTAGTTATTTTCTGATTGTTTAAATTTAATAAATAATTAATATTAATTACTTAAAAATATTTAAAATTAATATTATATATTAAAATATTAACAATAAGTTATAATAAATTATTATTTATATTTTTGCTAAAATACCATAATATTAACTAATTTGAACATTATTTAAATGCATATTTGTTACTTTATAATATAACGTCTAAAATAGACATTTTATTTCTCAAAAGTACTTTTTGAGAGCAATACTAAACACTTAAATTTTAAACAAAACTTCCCAAAAGTACTTTTCAATAGTAATACTAAAGCACATTAGAAAATGTTTAACCCTTATGTCAACAACTCATAAAAGTTTAAACTCCAATTTAAACATTTAAAAAATTACATGGAATGAAATTTTAAACTTATAATATTATACAATTTAACTTTATCAATTTAATAAAAAAATATTATATTTATTATATATAAAATTTTCAGTAATGTAATTTATTATAATAATTTGAAATTCAAGGGTAAGCTGGTTTCTTCTATAGCTTATTGTGTTTAGGGTTCAGAACATTTGACACTTACAGTATGTTACAAGACAAACCCTACCGACGGATTTATTTAATTTATACGTCAAGAGCAAACTTTCTGCCATGTGTTTTAGATTCCATTTTGTCAATTAATTCATGTTGAAATTTTGAATAAAAGGTGTGTATTTTCTAGGGAACAAAAGCCTTGTATTAATACAACTGTTTAATTGTAGATAAAAGTACGATGTCTGAGGCACGCTCTCTGTCTTCTCTACAGTCTAGCAATGATGTTGACGGAGATTCTCATTCAAGTGAGGATCGAACCACCAAGAAAGTGAGATTCAAGGATGGTTTCGATAATCTTTCCGATGATATGGCCGTAGATCACAATCTGCCTCCAAATCCTTCGTGGAAGGATAAGCTTTTGGGTGGCGCTCCCTCCGTGTCGGTGGTGAATCATAACGACACTTCCATTGAAAGTGACAGGGGAAGCGATGGAGAATTCGATCTATTAGATGAAGATGTGCAAGCTACTATTATCAACGGGATTCCGGCCATTAATTTCTCTGATCGGATTAAAGAGATGCTTTTCAAAGAAATGGAACTAACAGTTGTCATTAAACTGTTAGGGAGGAATATTGGCTACAATACTTTGCACAATCGTTTAATAAATCTCTGGAAACCTATTTTTCATTTCACTCTCATGGACATTGAAAATGGATATTACCTGGTTCGTTTTTCTAACAAAACTGATTATGATTGTATTCTATCGCAGGGTCCATGGATTATTTTTGGGCAATCTTGGACCAAAGAATTTAACCCAGCACAAACCTTATCCCAGTGTAGTGTTGGCGTGGATTCCATTGCCAGGTCTGCCGAGTTTTTTGTTTCGACAAAAAATTGTGGAGGCGATTGGAGGTCTCATAGGGAAGGTGGTTAAACTTGACCTTCAGACGGACAACCGAACTAGATGCCGATTTGCTCACCTTTCTGTTTTCCTTAACCTCGATAAGCCCTTAGTTTCCAAAGTGCTAGTTAATGGCGAAGTTCAAAGAGTAGAGTCTTTGGTTGCGGAAAATATGGGCACGTCAAAGACCTTTTCCCGATGGTGGTAGAAGATCGGGCCCCTGAGCGCCCTATGGAAGAGATGAATGTTGAATCGGCACCGGTCGCCGGTGAAAATGTTAAAGAAATGGGGTCGGATTTTAGTTCCTGGATGCTGGTCGAGAGACGATCTCAGCGTGGCCAAAGGAGTTTGCGAGGAGACACCGGCGCAACTAACAGCGTGTAGGTTCTCGATACTCGACGTTGAATGAGGAAGGTGATTCGGCGTTGAATGAAGCTATTAATGGGGATCTGTCGGTGGATAGAGTTGATAAATATGCTGGGGGAAATGATGATAATATTAGGATTGTTGAAAAGCCTCCGAATGATATGAGGCCTCTTACTGATGCGGGTCTTAAGCCCAACTGGATGAAATTGTATGCTATAGGGGCTGTTGTGGTTGGAAAGGATTTAGCAAATTTGGGCTAGGAGGTTGGCGGGCCTGGTGTGGATATCAATATGGTAACACCAGTGGGTGCTAAGGAAGGCGCTCCTTCTGGCCAGCAAATCAAGGCCTAGAAAATGATGGAAAAACAACCTTTGATAGGCAGTGGAGTCAATCCAAGCTGCAACGAGAAGTTCAATACTGGAATTTTTATTACTAATTCTAGTTCAAAATTTAATGTTGCAGGATCTTCCAATTTTCATTCTTCGGGTAACGAAGCAAATTTGGAAGTTGAAAGTCTCAATGATTCTTCTACAGAAATTCGTGAGGGTTTAAATGCTGGAAATTTTACAAATATTACAGCCCATTTTAATCCTGCCTTTGAAAAATCTGGGGGTGTTAATATACCCATAACAAATAGTATGTTGGATCCCGGGAAACACTCGGCAATAAGTTTCAAAGGTATCACGCATAAAAAAGAGAAAGGTATTTTAGCTAATCCTGTTCGGGGAAGGCTTGGAGAAGGAATTCCTGTTTTAAAAGAAAAGCATGGAGGAATGGATTCCAATGGGCGTAGTAGTCGTAAATCGTCTAATCCGTTGCGTGGTCGAGGGAGTCGATTCAAATCTTCTGGAAACTCCAAAGTTCCGTTAGCCGAGTCCATGGAGGAAATGGCTAAACTCATTTCCAATTCGAAGCTTAGTAGTAAGCTTAATGCTGAAATAGAATGTGTAGCCATGAGCAAAAATGAGGATATTGTCTCTCGACAGTAATGTATGTTTTTTTATATTGTGTTTATTATTATGAATTTTACTATTTTCTCTTGGAATTGTCAAGGCTGTGCTAGTGATAAATTCCCACATATTTTTCGAGAATATAATCGGGAATTTAGTCTGGATATTATTAGTCTTCTTGAGACTAGAGTTAGTGGGGCTAAAGCAAATAGTATCATAGTAAAATTGGGTTTCCCACACTCACATCGTGTTGAAGCGATTGGTTTTTCGGAAGGTATTTGGGTGTGCTGAAAGAACATTGTTAGTGTTAAGATCATTTTTAATCATCCTCAATTCATTCTGGCTCGTGTTGGTTCTGCATCCTCTTCCATGTCGGTTTTTATCTCTTTCGTTTATGGCAGTCCGAACAAGCAGAAACGCAAAGATTTATGGGAAAAGTTGAATCTGTCAATCCCTCTTGGAAGCTCTCCATGGGTTGTAATAGGTGATTTCAATGCGATTCTCTCTTCCTCTGAGAAAGATGGGGGCATGTATACTGGCAGAAGATGCCCTAACTTTGGAAATTTTGTAGAGCAAGCAGAGCTACATGACTTAGGTTACAGAGGCCCCCCGTTCACTTGGCATAGGGGGTCGCTTTTTGAAAGACTTGATTGAGCATTGGGAAATAAAACCTGGGTTCAGTATTTCCCCAATTGTTCTGTTTCTCATCTTCCTAAAATAAAGTCTGACCATAGACCCATTCTCCTTACTTTAAATCCAGATTCTACTCTTCCCAAAGGAAGGCCCTTTTGTTTTCTGGCGGGATGGGTCGAGCACCCAAATTTTAGTGATTTTGTGAAAGATAAGTGAAGCTTTTCTGGCACACTATGACGGACACCTTAACTACGTTCACCCATGATCTTAAGGAGTGGAATAAATCAGTCTATGGTCACATCTCTGCCCCCAAAAAGATTCTTCTTAAAGAGCTCACTAAAATTCAGAGGATTATGGATTGTTCGGGTTTTAATAGTCTTGCTAAAGTAGAGTTAAAAATTTGGAAGGAGATGGAGAATGTCCTTCGACATAAAGAACTTCTTTGGAAACAAAAAGCCCAATGTGATTGGCTTCATTTTGGTGACCGTAATACAAAGTTTTTCCACGCTCGTACGTTGTGACAAAGGAAGCACAACCGGATCACTACTATTCAAAATGGGTTTGGAGATTGGTTGTATGATTCAGAAGCTGTTGAAGCTAAGGCCAATCATCCAAAAATTGTATGGGGAAAACCCTGGCCCTATACAGAGTTTACCTCCGAGTAGTTTTCTTCGTCTTGAACATGATGACATATCCTTCTTGGAAAAGCAGATCACTAATGAGGAAATCAAAGCAACTCTCTTTGATATGGCGCCACTCAAAGCTCCTGGTAGTGATGGGTTCCATGCTCTCTTTTTCCAAAACGAGTGGAATGTTGTTGGAGATGTGGTGTGCAATTGGGTTAGAAGTATTTTCAATGGTGGTGCTATTGATTCTGAGCTTAACAATACACTTCTTATGCTAATCCTCAAGGTGACTAGTCCCGAAGATTTTACCTAGTATCGTCCAATTAGTCTTTGTCCTGTCTTATACAAGCTGGTGATGAAGATTATATCCAATCGCTTCAAGACCATTTTCCCGAACATTATTGGCCCAGAGCAAGCTGGATTCATTGCAGGAAGAAACATCATTGATAATGTTATTATTGTTCAAGAGGTTATCCATTCAATGCGAAGCTAACCTAAAAGAATGTGGATGACCATTAAGATTGATCTGGAGAAAGCTTATGACAGAGTGCGCTGGGATTTCATCAAGGCTTCTCTCCAAGCGACTGGTATCCCTACTTTCTCATTAATGTTATTATATCTGCTATCTCTAACTCCACAATACAGGTTCTGTGGAATGGAGTTCCTCTGACTAAATTCAGG
The DNA here is from genome assembly GCF_007990345.1 of Gossypium hirsutum. NCBI lineage: Eukaryota > Viridiplantae > Streptophyta > Magnoliopsida > Malvales > Malvaceae > Gossypium > Gossypium hirsutum. Next base: position 99,145,952 of record NC_053425.1, read on the forward strand.
CTAGCTAGGGAGATACGCCAAGGTTGCCCACTCTCCCCTTATCTTTTCGTTCTATGCATGGACTGGCTTGGTCAAATGATTCATTCGAATATTTCAGAAGGTACTTGGAATCCTATTCGACTTTCTCGGTATGGTCCTTCTATTTCTCACATTTTCTTTACAGATGATCTTGTCATTTTTAGCAAGGCTGATCTGAAGCATTGTAGGATTATAAAAGACATTTTGAGCAGGTTTTGTGATTTTTCTGGGCATAAAATTAATGCTAGGAAAACGAACATCTTCTTCTCTAAAGGAGTTGATACGACGATGGCGGATTCAATTAGCTCTCTGTTTGGATTCCAAAAGGTCTAAAATCTTGGGCATTATCTTGGAGTCCCACTCTTTCATCAGAGGGTTACCAATAGCACTTTGCAGTTCTTGGTTGAAAAGGTCAGGAATAAATTTCATAGTTGGGATGCAAAAAGTCTTTCTATTGCTGGCCGTATCACTTTGGCCCAGTCCGTTCTCTTGTCTATTCCGAGCTATTTTATGCAATCCGTAATAATTCCTAGAAGAGTCTGCGAAGAAATTGAGAGTTTGGTAAAGCAGTTTATTTGGGGTTCTTCAAAAGTGAAGAAGAAGATGTCTCTTGTTCGGTGGGATTCGATTTGTCAACCTAAATGCTGTGGAGGTCTTGGCTTACGGAAATTAAGAGACCAGAATATCTCGTTTTTACTAAAGCTAGGATATAAAATTGTTGCTAACAAAGAGGTTCTTTGGGTTCGAGTTATCTGTGCTAAATACTATCTGACAGAAATATTTCCTGAGTCTCTTAAGTGAACAAGGAGTTCTTTTCTTTGGGGCGCTCTTTCTAAAATTTGGCCACTGCTTCGTGAGAATTTATACTGGTCGGTTGCAAATGGGGGCCAAATTCGATGCTGGGAAGATGTGTGGATTCCTAATGTGGGGCAATTGATCAAGTTCATCTCCCGAATGTCACCTTAGTGATATGGTTAATGAAGATGGCTCGTGGAATCTTGAGTTGTTCAGACTTTGGCTCCCGAAAGCGGTGATCGAGACGATTATGGGTATCCCTCCTCCTATTCCTTCTGAGGGACCGGATAAAATTATTTGGAGACATACTTCTTCTGGAAATTTTTCGGTTAAAAGTGCTTATAGGATTTGCAAGGGTGATACTTGGAATGAGATGAATGAAAAGTGGAAAAGTGTCTGGAAACTCCTAGGACCACAACGAGTCCGTTTCTTTATCTGGCTGGTCCTTAAAGTACGTCTCCTTAGTAATGTCGAAAGGGTTAAAAGGGGTGTAGCTGTGGATTCTTCTTGTTCGATATGTAGATACAATTCGGAAGATATTCTTCATATTCTCAGAAATTGTACTACTGCCAAGGATGTGTGGGACCAGGTTTTAATAGGTAATCGCTTAACAAATTTTTTTTCTCTTAACTTACAAGATTGATTCTTCGTAATGTGCAGGATGTCTCTGTGGTTTCGGAGAATGTAACGAGCTGGGCTTGCCTTTTTGGAATTCTTATTTGGTGTCTCTAGAAGAACTGTAACCTCTTTATTTTTCAAGGCCGAGCTTGGAGTGCGAGAGAAATCATCAATAACTCCCTTTGCTGGGCTAACTTGTGTCTTTCACCACCTAGAGCGACTACAGATGAAGACATGAGATCTCTTTTGACAGCGTAAGTTTCGGAGTCTAAGATTCTGCTCAATACTAATGGAACAGTTTGTTTGGATACAGGATATGCTTCAGCTAGGGGGTTGCGAGAGATGAACACGGGCAATGGCTATTTGGTTTTAATCGTTATCTTAGGAAATACTCGATATTTGATGCTGAACTTTAGGCAATTTTTGAAGGAATTAAGATTGCTCAACGAAGAGGACATGATACTGTAATAATTCTCTCGGATTGCCTGGACGCTGTTCGGGCCTACAATGAAGTACTTTAGGAACATCAAACTCTGCGTTGATTCGACGAATCCAGAATATTTTGGCCCAGGAGAATTCATGGGTTCTGCGGTTCATTCCAAGAGAGCAAAATAAAGTAGCTGATTGTTTGGCAAAAGCGACTGCTTATGATAATGTTGAGTTACAATTTTTTGAGTCTCCTCCTACCATGATCCAGAATTCCCTGGATTTGGATCAATCTAGGGGGCTTTTCTCAAATTACTAGTTTGTAATCATTTAGTTATGTGCTTATGTTCTTATTCACCAAAAAAAAAAAGCCTTGTATTAATCACTCAACATCTGACTCTTGATATTTACATTATTTTCGTAAGTTTTGATTGTAATAAAAGAATTTGAATGAAAGAAAAAAGTAAATTACAGATTCCCACCCAGAATTGAACAAATAAAATAATTATAATAAAATATATGAATTAAATTTAGAACAATTTAATTTAAATAATTATGTTAATTTGTGATTAAAACAAGTCTGCATTTGAGCGTGGATTTGAGGGAAAAATGTCTGCATTTAACCAAATTTTATTTTGATTTTAGCTTTCGTTTTTTCCATAAACATAAAATGTTTTAATAAATAGAAAAATAAAAAAATATATATGTTAAAAGAGATAGAGAAGGGAGACTATTTTATCTATAAAGGCCATTTTCCAAGTTTATTTATGGAAATGGGCCAATTTTTGTATTATTTACCAGAAATGGCCGAAAATGACAAAACGCGTCCACATAGAAGGCTTTTTGGGTGAAATTTCAGCAAAATGTGCCCCTTGGGAAGCGATTTTGCCATGTCAGCACAAAATACGTTGACGTGGACGCGTTTTGCTGACATGGCAAAATCGCTCCCCTAGTGGCGCGTTTTGCTCCGTGTTTTTTTTCCCAACGGCTACTTAATTTTTTGATCATTGGGGGGCCCAACAGTTAAAAAAATCTGTAAAAACCCCTCCTATTTTTTTCACACTTTATTTCTTCAAAATTTGACAAAAAACTCTAAAATTTCTCCCTAAATTTCTCAAAGCTTTCTTTAATTAATTTTTTTATTTTAATTTTTTTCTAAATTAGTATTATTTTTTTTACAATTTCAAAAATATTTGATCATGTTAGTAATGACCAGGGAATTAATTTGTCTCAATTATAAACATATCTCCGTCGAACAAATGAAAATGGTAAGGGTTAATTTTAATTTTTGAATATTATTTAATAAAATTTTACTTTTATGTAATTTTAATTAATTTTTATTTTATAATTTTTTATAATAGTCTGTAGATAGGGTGTTACAATGTTATATTTGTAATATATCTGGTCCTCTACCACAGTTGATAGAAAATTACTTGAAGGAAACCAGTTTTTGGCACGTGGCCACTATAGGTCGGGGGTGCAAGTTGGACCCGAAACTCATCAGCGTGTTAATAGAGAGGTAAAGACTTAAGACGCACACATTCTATCTTCCATGCGGTGAGTGTACCATTACTTTGGAGGACGTGCAGTTACAATTGAGATTGCCGGTGGATGGGTTCGCACTCACTGGGTTTGTTCAATCTGCTAATTAGGGAGTCGTATGCTATGATCTTTTGGATGTGATTTCGGATAATATTTACGGAGGTCAGATCGAGATGGGTTGGTTACGAGACACATTTCCAGAGCCGGGGAATGATTCGATTGAAATAGAAAGAGTATGATATGTTCGAGCATACATCCTTGAGATGATTGGAGGTTATTTGATGCCGGACTTGTCACAAAACCTTGTACATCTGAGGTGGCTACTGAAACTCGTTGGTTTTAGAGTAGCTGGCGAATTTAGTTGGGGGTCTGCCATGTTCGCAACATTGTACAGGGAGATGTGCGGAGCGACGCCACCAAATAAAGCTAAAATTAGAGGTTGCCTATCACTACTACAATTATAGGCTTGGTTTTACTTTCCATTTTTATGTTCTCGAGTGAACCACCCATATACATTCCCACTCATAACGAGGTAAAATTTATATTTTATTTTACAATTATTACATAAATTTAAAATATATTGTATGCTAAAAATTTATTTAATTAGGTGGAACCATTCAGCGAGTTATATTAGAATACCTACCGTTTTTGAAAATATACGGCTTCTATTAGACCAACGGTCGGAAGCATAAGTAAGTATTAAATAAAATATATATACATAAAATAGTTGTTTCATATTTAGTATTTAGTATTATATATATAACTAATATTTTTATCACGTTCATATAGTTTCAATGGACACCATACGAGGATCCGGCAATTTGGGTAGTAATTCTAAATGAATTTTTTCAAAATCCGAACATTTGGCATGTTAAGGTCCCATTGGTCAACTATGCTATCGTCGAGATGCACTAGACGTATAAAGTGTTGCGACAATTTAGATTCTGACAACCGATTACCGAGGCACCTAAGGTGTTGGATGATGAGCACAAAATCGACTTACGACAAACGAATACGAACTGGCCAGTATTCTTCTCGGAATATATTAAAATTTGGGAAAATCAATATGATTATATACCTACTCACGAATCGATCATCATTTCAGAGTTAGAGTGTGTGTCGGATTACATGCCATGGTTTAGAATTCATGGCAAACTATATTTACTTTCGGAAGAGCAGAGGCGTCGGCAAATTCATGTCAAAAGGAAATGACGAAGCCCTTTAAATCCAATGAGAAGGGATGATGGAATGGGCCCATCAACAACGCCCACATAATCACTAAGCCCAATGCTTCAATCGACGACACCCACACCATAGCCCCTTCAGATTATGCCAGGTGCATATCCTAGCCCTTATATGTATCTAAACCCTTATATGTTTCCTTTTTCCAATCTTACACCAGGTTGGAATGCATGGCCTGGTGCATCTTCTTTCCTGATGACTCTGACTCAACCTCCGATATATAGGCCATCGTCGCCGGAGAGATCGCACGAGGCACCATCTAGGAGCTCATCTCATTACCAATCCCCATCGTCTTATAGGATTCAAACACCTCCGCCGTAGGTGATGCAAATACATCTACATTTTTTATTCTATCAAGGTGGGTCATCCTCCCAACACATAGTACCGGAGCAACCACAACCCCCGCCGAAAGCTGAACCAAGGAGAAATTCAGCACGTAATCGTCGACCAACCCCATGTGGCACCGATTCCGACTGGCACATACATTGATTTTTTAAATATATTTGTATAAACTTTTTTATATTATTTCATTTAATAAAATAAAATTTGTTTTTAATATTTTAATAGTAAATTATTTTTATATTTTTATTTAATAAAATAGTATTTTTTTAATAAGGCAATAAAAATAATGCAACATAGTTTCATTACAGCAATTATCAACTATTTCAGTTTGGATATGATCGAATTGTATGACCCGGGTTCCTACACCATCCGCATAAGTTCTGTTGCTTCGTTCTTTTCCGGATATCTATATTATTACTTATTCTACTCAAGCAAGGTCGATCTTTTGGTTTGTGATGCAATTCTCTATTCGGTAACAACTTAAATAGAGCAAGTGATACAGATGGCCACTTACGTTTATCTAGGATCGGTGGGAATACGTGTTTCTACACATTCTACATGTATTCTATTTTGTACACTTCGTCAACATATCTCATGGGATCCAAATGGAGATTCTAACAAGTTGTAATTGCATGAGCGCATGGATAACGAAGTGCGTTAAATGTCCCACAGTCGCAAGTCTTATTTCCCAAGTGTACACGATATTGCCCGCCAGTAATACCTTGGTTCGGTCTGTCAAACTCAGTCACATGAAACTATAGGTTGTCGCAATCATGACACAATATGTGCATGGTGTTGGCTCGTGCCTTCGCGTTGTTAATTTCTTGCAATACCTTCCAGAACCATACATGAACTCACTGCATTTGGCCTTTATAACTAGTTGCTCATTTTGGAAATAGTGCCGCCAAATGAAAATATGTCTCTCGCACAACCGAGGTTATCGAAAAATGACGTGTTCCTTTTAAAACATAATTTATGCATTTAGCCAGGTTTGAGGTCATATAACCATATCATAGGCTGCCGTCGTATGCTTGTGTCCAATGTTTGAAAGGTATGTTATAGAGGTAGTTTGCGCCTTATTCGTTAACTGAACGCAAAATCACCAACATCTCATAAAAACGGTCCTTATTACGCTCGTAACTTGCCAATATAAGTTGATAATGAAAATTACATACCACTATTCCATTCAGAATAAATTGAATATTACAAATGAAATTATATTAATAGAGATTAAATACCCATGTTGGTCACTTGTCATTGTTCAGTGGTAGACCGATATTGTTCGTAATAGTTGGACGTAACGTACCTTAGACAATACCGATGGAGTGTGTGATCCCATAGGCTTCTTTGTTACTCAATTACGGCTAGTATTCCAGTGCCCTGATCCAATATAATGTAGATATCATGTTGGGGGCATACATGTCTCCTTAACTTAGAAAGAAAGAAATCCCAGTCATCACCTGATGCTCCCAGTTTTATTACAAATGCAATTGGAAGAATTCTCCTACCGCCATCCCACGTCACAACTAGCAATAGCCGGTAGGTATATCTACCATACATAAATGTACCGTCAATTTGTACCAATGGCTTGTAGTATACAAATGTGTCCCGGTATTGCTTAAAGCTTCAAAACAGATGCTTGAACACTTGATATCCACGGAGTAATTGATCGTTGTAGTACACAGGGCACTTTTCAAGCTCTATTATGCAACCTGGGACGTATGTCTCTAGCACCTGACTCCACTGCCACACCTCATTATATGAAGCGTCCCACCCACTATACATATTTTCCAATGCCTTCTACTTAGCTATCCAAACTTCACGGTAAGAGGGTGTACACCTTAATTGGCTACAAATATTGGCAATTAAGACCAATACAAAAGTCTTGGGATCTGACTTCACCATCGGTAGTATTAAGCTAGCTATCATACTTGAATCCATCTTGGGATGATCTTGGGAAACACCTGTCAACTAAGTACATTAAATAATGCAACATTAAGTAATAATGTTATTATTCAAAAACCCTAAACACTCAGTGATGCTGTACTAGCAACACAGGTATGTGGACCTTTGTAGTTTTTTATCTCCTACAAGCTTATCTTTTTCTTAACTGAAGCCATGATTTTCCATGAACATGTACTGTCTTTCACTACACACTTGGCCTCGAACTTTTCAGATTTGGATTTAACCACGTTGTAGTTAACCCCGTGCTTGATGCTATGTTGTTTCAATGCATCAAGAAAACTATCCTTACTGGAAAACTCCTTACCAACTTCCAATTCACCCGAATTTAATGACGAACTTATATGGTCACGCCTTCTGTGTGGTAGATCTAAAAGCTCCAACGCATCATCTACCGATATATCAACATTATGCATGTAAGCTGGAGGCGAGTACGCCCTAAATTACAGATCTTTTTATTCTTCATCTGAACCCCCTTCAACGTCTTCAGGTTCAGATAGAACAAGCTCCAATTCAGAAAATAATGCAACTTCTACATTATCGAGGCCGAGCTCTCGAGGTGGATCCACATCAAACTCATCATCCAACCCTCCATTATCTGCAACATATGAGGTCCCCTTGCTGGTGGACGTCGTAGGGAGTATATTATCCCTTCTTGTGGACGTTTTATAACGTCCCCAATCAGATGTGGATTGCCAACCACTAGAAGTTGATGTCATTCCCTAATACGTATTTCCAGCAACGTACATCGACCCACCGATGTGCATGTCCCATCCACTAACCAAGTGTCGTAAAGGAGTTGTGTATTCTACATTACCACCAAATATGAGCGCTTCCATGTTCTGCCTCCCACTAACAAAGTGTCGGGTAAGGGTCGTGTATTCCTCTCGAACAGTAGTAGATGTTGAAGTCGCAAATGCTTCATTTGGTTATGAAAATTGTACATATAACTCAAGATAGGGTGATCCACTAGCGAGATGAGTCTGCACCATCACATTTAAGCTACGACCAACTTTGATATCAAATGAGTCATATGTCACGGGATCAATCAAGCAAAAAATCTATACTTAATAGAAGAAACCCTCATTGGCGTCGTTCCGAAGATTTTTGTGCCTAATTCTTTTACGAAGTTCTGTCAAATCTATGTTCTGGATAAAAACCAGTCGCGTTATGTTCTTTGATAAAAAACAACGCCGTTCTCGGTGTCACAGACCTCACCATAATAGTAATTAATAACACTAATATATTCACTCATCTTTAATTTCTATTCTGCTTAGCCTCTCTAATTTTTCTTGTTGTAACTTATGCAACCTGATAATGAAATTTGGCTCATTTATAGCGTAAGGCCAAACAGGAACTACTGTAGAAAAAGAGCGTCCATGTGGAAACTTTTTTTTTATCAATTTTGCTAACAATGCATCTTGCTTGAAGCTTTTTTGACACTATTTGTCAGAACCGTCTTCTTAAAATTATTTTTTCAGGAACTACTGTAGAAAAAAAGTGTCCACGTGGGAGCTTTTTTCATCAATTTTGTTGACAGTGCATCCTGCTTGAAGCGTTTTTCACACTATTTGTTCAGAACCGTCTTCTCAAAATTATTTTTTCAAGAACTACTGCAGAAAAAAAAATCCTTATTGTCAATACAAATTTCCCTAAACCCTTAACCTAAACACAAAGTTATTTTGAAAAAAAACTAAATCCTAATTTAATTAATTTTCTTAAAAACTCTAAACCCTAATTTAATTAATTTTAAAAAACACTAAACCCTAATTTATTTTTTGAAATCCTTAAACCTTAAACCTAAATAATTTTAACCCTAAACCTTATAACCACAACCTTAAATTAGTTTAACAAAATTCTAACCATAAAAACCCTAAACCAAAAAACTCTAGGGACTAAACATGCAAAAAGCCCTAATCTAGAAAAACACAGAACAAATTGCGCCCTTGGGGGAACGATTTTGCCATGTCATCAAAACGCGTCCACATCAACACGTTTTGTGCTGACATGGCAAAATCGCTCCCTTAGGGGCACGTTTTGCTAAAATTTCACAAAAAAATGCTCCTACATGGACGTGTTTTGTCATTTTCGGCCCTTTTCGGTAAATAATGCAAAAATTGGCCAATTTCCGTAAATAAACTTGAAAAAGGGCCTTTGTAGGTAAAATAGTCGAGAATGGAGGAAAACAAAAGGAGAAACAAAAGATAATGAACAAAATTAAGAAAAAGGAAAAGAAAAAAAAACATAAAAGAAAAAATTAAATTTCTCAAAAAGAAAAAATATGGGGGCCAATTATATAATTTAACCTAAAATTTTTGTTTGAAATGATGATTTAACGTGCCACGTCAGCTTACTGTTACACCGTTAATGAAAATTAACAACTCAATGACTAAAATGTTACAACACGTTAATGTAAGTGACTAAAATGTAATATTTCAAAGATAAGTGACTAAAATATAACCTGAGGTAAACAAAAGTGACTATTTTGACAATTTATTTAAAATTATTTTGAATTATTTTTATTTAAAATTTTAATGATATATCTATAATTTAATTTTATTAAAAAAACAAATTTAATGAATAATTAAAAGCTAAAAAATAAAAATATAAAAAAAGGAAACGCTACTTGTTGTAAATTTAATATTAAATATATATCATCATACAAAATCAAAATTTACTTACAGCAGAACTTTATATAGGGTTAACGTTGAATAATAATTTTATGCTTTATTCCTAAAAACTATTATTAATCAAAATATATGAATTGACCTTTTTATCCTATTTTTTCAGCCATACATGAGCCGAGCGTTACACCGAAACTAGTACAATAGCGGTTTCAAAAGCACAATTGAGGAGTTTCTTTTCCTGCATTATTCTCTAATAAGGGCACTTGTATTTTTTATTTAGAAAAAAAGGTACTAGTAATTTTATTTAACAAAATAGGAAACTTTTTTTAAGTCTATTACCATTTTCTTACATCAAATTTGTATATCTTTCGATTCTTTTTTGTTTCTAATTTCCAAAAAAATATCATAAATAGTCGTCTTGGAAAAAACTTCTAATCAAACGTAGTAAGAAACCATGAACATGGAAAGAAGAGAAATTCATCGCTTAAGGTTTTTCATTGCTTTCGTGCATAATCTAAGCAAGAGAGTTTCAAATTTAACTCATAGGTCATTAATATGGAAAATTCATTGATGTTTACGTGGCATATAAAATTCGTAAGAGGATTCAGAGTCTTTCCACTTTTGCTTTTGTTAAGTTCAAATTTGAATTAGACCTTAGGAAGATAGTGGTGGAAGGGTTGATGGTTTTGTTATCTATGTCTCTAAAGGTAGATATGAGAGAGATGTTGCGAATGTCGAGCTCGAGAAGAGTGACAGGGCAAGGGAGGTTTTGAGACCATTTTATTAGAGTTTTGGTAGAGATTCAAGATTGTATAAGTGTCATGGGGCTAGAACTTAAGTCTCATGAACAGTGTAGCCTCAAACATAAACTTAGCTTCAAATACGCTAAGTCAACTGGACTCTCAAAATATGTGAGTTCGAAAAGGAAATACTCTAAGGCACCAGAATAAAGTAGAAACAAACTCTAAACGAAGAAGCAAAAAGCAAACAGAAAAACCAGAAGGAAGCTAGCCACATCAAGCATTTGAGTAAATGCTCTCAAATGTACTGTATTACTCAAGAATGAGCTGATTACAAATGAAGGGAGAAGACTCTATTTATAGTCCCCATGATCCAATGATCTAGTTTAAAATACATTAATGGCCAAGATTGAAGGCAATCTACCCATATTCCCTCCTTTCTCCTAGGGAGAAATTATTTTATGGACCCTTCCCACCACATCCTCCATGATCCCTTTTACATTATTTAATGGCATTTCAACAATTTTTTCTATATCATTGACACATAATTTTGGTAATTTTTTTCCCTAGACCCAAACCTCGAAATTAAACCCTAAATCTTAAACCCCAAACTTAGATTCAAGCTTTATGATTTAAGTTTAGGGTTCAAGTTTAGGGTTCAAGCTTCAAATTTAAGGTTCAAGGTTTAAGGTTCGGGGTTCAAGGAAAAAATAATTACCAAAATTATGTGTTAAATACATGGAGAAATTTGTTGAAAAGTCATTAAATAATTGGAAAAGGACCATGGATGATGTGGTGGGAAGGATCCATACAATAATTTATCCCTCCTAAGAATTGGAAAGAGTAATTGGGTGCTCCAATAAAATCCAATTCAATATGTGAGATCCACTAAATACAGTGGTTACCTGAATATGCTATAGATATGTAATTACAAGTACATACATTCAAATTTAATTATAATGTAACTTTTCAAATGTGCCCTAAGTGAATAATAATATAGCAAAATGAAAACATGAGGAACAAGATAAATTCCTAGGAAAACATATACCAAGTAATCATTGGTTTCCTAAAGTGATGCTATTTATGAAATCAAACCCTAAGCATCGCTTGAGCCTTTTCTGCTTTTAATTAGCTTTTGATGACCAACCACCTATCATCGGTGGTTGGCTGTCCCTCATCCCTTCTCTTCCCTATCTTGTTTCTTTTATTCCCTCATCTCGGAATAGTAACCCCATGCGGGCCTTGCTGAGCCTTTGTGGTTGTTATCCTCTCTCTTCTAAATGGGCTTTTGTTCCAGAGGGCTTAGTGCGATGCTTCTGACGCTAGTGATATCCTGTTTTCAGGATGAGAGATTTCATTACGACTATGGATGGTGGATGCTTGGGTAGCGCCAAAGCCTTCGAATGTTGCTCTTTGGTTTTGTTTCCAATAGGCTCTAATATTGCCATCGTATGATTAATCAATGTAAGTTTGCTAATCTATGTTCAATGCCACTGGTGGCTTACCTCTAATTGTCGAGGCGGTTTCAAGTTTTTGGACTCAATTCGACATCTTTCAACTTGTTGTTGGTGATATTTGATTGCTTTTGAGATGTGCTTCATTGTTTTCTCCATTTCTTGTAAGCAAGGTTCACAGTGGAAATAGAGGTTGTTTAGTAATGGGGATCGTAGGCACTAATGGTTTATATTAATGGTTAATGCCTAAGTGAATAGTGATGATCCCTCCTCTATTTCTCCTTTTAGAAGGGTTGACCTCTTCTTTTGGGGACTTGGTTGTTTGGAACCATTTTACCTTGGCTAAATGCCATTGTTTATATAACCTATTTGACTAAATTTTTCTATGAAATGAACCTTTTTTTTTCATAAAAAAAGTAAAGATTGGTGTCGAGTTAATAAAAAAACAAATTGTTCTCTAAAAATTAGAGCAATAATTATATAATTTATATGAAAATCAAATTAAACTTTAGTTGAAATGATTAAATTGAAGTTTCGAAAATTATAGTATTCTAAATTTAAATCCAACCAAAATAATATATTTATGTGAAAATACGCAATTCCGGAAAAAGCATAACAAAGATAGTAACTTACCTAAAATTCCGTATGACTACTAGTCCGAGTTTTGTTGCAAGAAGGTCAGGGTTCAAGGACGATTAAAATTTATAAATGATCTATATCAACAGAACATATAAAATGATTTACTGGTATAAGGTATTTATAGAAAAATAAAATTTAAATTAAAAATAAAAAATTATATTTTTTTAATAAGTGATGGGATTTGGATTACACTACTCTAACAAATCTAAACATGAATTAGAAATTGATTAACAAATGGAGAAAGTGAAATCCTATGAAGGAAATAAGTATATGTTTCCTTTTTTTATTGTTTCTTCAATCTTTTTCGTTTTTCATAATAAATAATATATGTTACAACTAATTTTTTTTATACTTATAATTAATTATAATATAGTAAAAGCAACTCTCTTATCTCTCTTAATTTCAATATTGAGCAAATTATTCTCTCTAAAAAAACCAGAATAATTTAGTCCCTATCAATTTTGAAAGTCAGCAACTATAGGCAATTTAGTCCCCATCAATCTTGAAAGTCAACAACTATAGACAATTGATCATAATGTTAATGTTGGCCGTCAATCATACATAATTTTTGTTCATATAATAACAAATTTAGCAATATGTCAATTTAGTCATTAATTTAAAATTTTTAATAAATTTAGCCTCAATATTTATGCAATTTGGTCCTAGTTCTAAAAAAAATCTTTTGAAAAATTAAAAATGAATATATTTTTAAAAAAATTATATAAAAATCATATTAACGTTTCATGGTGCTAGCAACCTGAGTAATATACTATGTAGGCTCTAAGCATGAGTTTAGAAAGTACGAAGATCTAACATGAACTGTAATGAATTTACTACTTTTGCAATAAATGAAATAAATATCATTTGAGAGTCCATCACAATAAACAAATTGAATATTTTCATTTGAATTTTGAAGAATCAAACTTACACAAGGATGGTAGAATTATCTTTTCCTGACTTTTTTTTAATGAATTTGTATTCAATGTATGAGTTATATAATCTTTTAGAGATTCTCCAAATACACTACACATTCTTGAAAAAATTTATCATATTTGTGTTCAGTACTCACCTCCAAAATTGAATAAACATTATTAGATATTTTCTTAAATTTGTTGATTTTCACAAACCAACCTTAAATATGATTTTATTGATGATTACAAGGAAGAAAACAAGAATATTAAAAGTTAAAAAAAACAATTTACCTTTCAAGTTAAAGTTTGTTCTAAAAGCTAAAAAAATTATTGAAAGAAATTGCAAAACTCAAACTATTAATACCACATCCTGAAATGAGGTTAGTAGAATCAGAGATTTGTGAACCTAGTGGTCATTGATAGACTTTTAAATTCATCCTTGTGTTTTAGAGACAAGAATGAGTCTTGCTAGTTTAGTGGTAAGATTTTAATTTACCCTTAGGTCTTAAGTTCGAATGGTGCAAAGTGGAAATATAGTGCCATTTAGTGGAATTTTTGACTCGTTTATTTTTTTTTTAATTTTGAAGCATCATCTCCTAAAATCACTCTTAGTGCCCTTCCCCTCTCCTTCACTCTCCCGTTTTCAGTTTGTCCCATTTTGGCCATTATATCCTTTCTTCCCCCTTCCCCCACCCACCATTTCACGACTCGTTTAACCATAGTCTCCAAAGGATACTAAAAAAAAAAGAGAGAATGTAATAGAATCTATAGTTGCATTTTCAAGACATAGAAGAATTCTCATTAGAAAAGCCAATGAACTTCCTATTTTCTGCAATGTTGATGTTGCACTAGTCACCTTTTCTCCTACTGGTCATGTTGTTACTAAAAATTTCACTAGGAAAAGGTAATTAAAATTTTAACATCTTTCACTTTTTTTCACACATGATAATTTTAAAGCGTTTAATTTTATCTCTATTTTTTTGTGGTCATTTTTACTAGAATCAAAGCAGTGCTTGATCGTTATATTAGGTTACTGCCAGAGAAAAGATATCAATATGAAATTTAATTGCATTTTAACATTTTTTTTCACTATCATGCTGCTAATTGGTTTGAATTATGGGTAATTTTCAAAATTAATGGTGAAAACAAGCATGTAAGGTGCTTAGAGGTAATATTTTCTAATTATTTTATATAATTTTGTTTTATTTTTAGTTGATTTTGTGAATTTTTTTTTGTTTTTTTCTTGAATTAATTATTTTGATTACATGCAGTGGAAGTTAAAAAAGATGAAGCAATTGGACTACACGAGTGGAGATACAAAGAAGTTGTTTCATCTTGATAATCAGTTTGTCTATTTTCTATCTATTTTCTCTTTCCTTTTCCTTATTTTTTTCACACTTTTGCATTTCCTTTATATATATAACTATAAATTAGATAAAAAATTCCTTTGCAGTCGAAATACTTATCCAAATCTAGATTGTTTCAGTTTTTATTCAAAACTTTAAACTGTTAAATCTGAGTATACTTATTTTTCAAAAATTTTAGAAAGGCAAGGGTCATTTTTCTTATCTATTTGCTAATTCGATTAAATTGGATGTCATTTTAGGTTGTAAATTTGTTGATGTTGGCATTGGAAAACGACTAGGTGTGTGACGAAAATCCCAAAAAACTGTGAACGACGCTAAGTCGAAAAGTTCATTGTCAATGTAACATTACAGTGTGGGCACCACGAGCTAGGTTAAATGGGTCGTGTGGGTCACACGGGCGTGTGATAGGCCGTGTGGGCCCAATTTTTGTAAATTTTGGTTAGGGCCATAGTTGAAGTGCGATTCCAGGTTAGCTACTGTTGTGTGTTTTGTTTGACTTCTGTATGTGATATCTGTGGTATGAATAATCTATGTGTAATTACTTCAAGCATCCCAATAATGTGAAATTCATAAGTGATCAGTAATCTGATAATTCTGTTAGCATGTTCTGATTATTAAAAGCATGACTCATCTGTATGCATTTGAGTATGTATTATGTTCCGCATATGCATTGGGGTGAGATAATGATGTGACGGAGGAAGTGTTGGCATTTTAATGATCTGCCTTATATGGTGGTTTAAACTACATATCTATTTTGGTGACTAGACCACACCTATCTGGTTTTGACGGATTGCCGCACTATTTCTAGCAGCTTGCCTACACTATTCTAAAAAGTGACATACACTCACTTATAGATGTATGGGGTTGGTTGGGTATTTATTACCATAATTGGTATGTAGGGAGAGATGGAGATGGTATGTAGTAGATGGAGGTAGGATCTGAATCTGTATCTGTATCTGTATCTGCATCTGCATCTGTAGGCGAATCTGAATCTGTATCTGCATCTATAATTAATATGTCTGTTATATTGATATATGTTCTGTTTATTTGGGCCAAGTTACACATTAAGCTCGTTAGCTCACCCTTTTATTTTTATCCTCGCAGGTAATCAACAAAGTTAGGATCGGACGACACGCGAGAGCTCAGGTTGGATTCTCAGTAATAAAACGATTTTAAAAGGGACTAAATGTTTAATATGGACTTTTTTGGACTTTTTAGACTGTAAACTATTTTGGACATTATTTTTTGTTTTTGATTTGTTTTTGCTAGATTTAGTAGTTAATATCTTTAAACTGCAAAATTATATATTTTACAAATTGAGTCACAGTTTTCAAAATTTAATAATTTAGAAACTTCCGTTGCAAAATGAAGTAATCACGAAAGTGTTTTTCTGTAAAAAATAAATAGTTTTTATTGAGTATTTTTCTTAAAATTGGAAAGTGATATGCCAAAATGATTCTGTCAAAACTTACGATTTCGAATTCAATTTCTGAGTTAAATACAAGTTATGTAATTCCTCAAGATTCGACCAAAACATCTAGACTGGGTTTGGAGTGCTACATGAATTTTATATTGTTTTAGGTTTATATTTAAAATAAATTTAATTGTTTATGAAATTATAATCTAAATATGAATTGGAAATTGATAAACAAATGGAGAAAGTAAAATTGTATGATGGAAATAAGTTGAATATTGTTGAGTCTAATTGAATTGCAAGTATCTTTGTTTTATGATTAAGTTTAAAAGAACTTCATTAAAGTAATTAAATTTAAAAAAGTACCTTAATTTGTTATAATAAAAAAAAAATCTGCATTTGAGCGTGGAAGAAATTTGAGGCAAAACTAAAAAAAATTATCTTAATTTAAAGGGAAAAAAGAGAAAGAAAGAGAGAATTTTGAATTGAGCGTTAAAAAAAAATTATCCAAATATATCACATGAATGTAATTACAAGTAAATATAGTGAAATTTAATTATAAATGACTTTTAAAACATGCCCTTAGTGAATAACAATATAGCAAAATGAAAATACGAGAAACAATATAAATTCCTAGGAAGACATCTACCAAATAATCATTGGTTTTCTAAAGTGATGCTATTTATGAAACTGGTCCTGCTCTCAAACCTTTTTCTTAATTTGAGGGGAGAAAAAAGAAAATCTGCAATTGAGGGTTAAAGAAATTTCAGGCGTTACTGTTACAGAAATAAGATTAAACAAAATGTTGAGCTTTGACGTTAAAGCTTATCACCAACAATAGGGGAATCTGCCCTGGACTATTTTTTTTGCCTCAGCATTACTTACCAAAAGTAGTTTGGATTCCCTTATTTTTACTTCCAAACCCATTTGTAACACCTTTTGGATTAATTGCATTTATGTCCTTAGATTATGTCATATTCTCCAAAACATTTATCTACTTTCCATACTTCATTTTTCCTATTGTTTCTTTAATGTTTTTCGTTTTTCAATAATAAATCATCTATGTTACAACTAAATTCTTTTTAGATTTATAATTAATTATAATATAGTAAAAGCACCTCTCACGTCCCTCTTAATTTCAATTTTGAGCAAACTGTTATCTCTCAAAAATTTGGAGCAATTTAGTCCTCATCAATTTTGGAAGTCAACAACTATAGGCAATTAATCACAAAGTTAATGTTGCCCATCAATTGTATATAATTTTGATTCATATAATAACAAATTTAGTCATCAATATTTATACAATTTAGTCCTAAATCTAAAAGAATCTTTTGAAAACTAAAAAGGCATATTTTTAAAATGAATTATATAAAAATCATACTAACATTTCATGGAACTAGCAACCTAAGTAATATACTATATAGGCTTTAAGCATGAATATAGAAAGAACGAAGATCTAACATGAACTTTAATGAATTTACTGCTTTTGCAATAAATGAAATAAATATCATTTGAGAGTCCATCACAATAAACAAATTCAATATTTTCAATTGAATTTTTAAGAATCAAACTTAAACCCAAAGAGGGTAGAATTGTCTTTTCCCTATTTTTTTTTATTTAAGAATTTGTATTCAAGGTATGAGATACATAATCTCTTAGAGATCTTCAAAATACGTTACATTCTTGAAAATTTTCATCATATTTATGTTTAATGCTCACATCCGATTTCGAATAAATATAATTAGATGCATTCTTAAATTTGTTTATCTTCACAAAAGAAACTTAAATATGAGTTTATTGATGATTGCAAGAAACAAAACATGAATATTAAAAGGTAAAAACAAATTTAGCTTGCAAGTTAAAGTTTATTCTAAAAGCTGAAAATTTTATTGATAGAAACTGCAAAACTCAAACAATTAATGTCACATCTTGCAAATGAGGTTAGTAAAATTAGGGATTTGCGAAACAAGTTATTGATCACTATTAGACTTTTTAAGTTTATCCTCACACTTTAAAGTCAAGAACGAATTTGCTAGTTCAGTGATAAAGCTTCAATTTTATAACACCCCAAACTTAGTCTAGACATTACAATCAAATCAAGAAGTGTTACATAATTGTTTGAAAATTCAGTTCTCATATGATTTTGAAATTAGTGTTGAATTATTAAAATTTCAAATTATTTGAAAACATTCCTTGTGTAACTATTTTATTGAAAATATTATTTACTTATATTATAATACTCATAATTTTGCAGCGAAAAATTCTTACAACATTTTTTAAACGCTCTCCTTATTACTTGAAATTCATCACTTTTGCAAGAAAAAAAAGGATTTTTATTGATTAAACATTTTAACAAAATTTTATGCAAAGCGAAAATAAAAACCTCAAAAACAAACCAAAACAGTCAAAAAGTGCAAAATTTGCAAAACACCAAAATTTCCAAAATTTAAATAATTAGAATAAATGCAAGATCTTTTATAACTGAGCTCCCGTCACACCAACCCACCTAAGTCTGAGGATTACTTGAAAATATTAGTTAAACAAAAAGTGAGTTTTTGAAACTCAGTGTATAACGATTAACTTAAAATAGATAAAACATATCAAACATATTTAACAGTAACAAAGTCTTAATAGAATAGTACAGATACAAATATATTTTCTTACCCCGATCTGCTACACACTATCTCCGACCATCCCAACATACCATATGGGGTATAAAACACTCATCCAACCCTACACACCACTTAGTGTCGTTTAAGACACTTACAGAAGAATTGCAGCTGCGCTGCCAAATGAATAGGCAAATTATCACCTTTTCAAATATACTTTCTCCACATAGTAAAACCCATCCCAATAGCAGATACAGTACATATCAATAATCAGTCATAAGCATAGTACATACATATAGCATAACTGATGCAGAACGTATATCGTACTTTTATCGGTTTTCCTATAGCCCATTGCATATTTTACTCATCATATGATGTTTCAGATACAAAACAAATATTAGAATTCATGCAAACAATTGACTATATATATTTTTATATTTTTAGTCTATTTAAGCAATAATGACCCTATGGAAGGCCCACGGTCGATCGGAACGACGTGAACAACTCTAGAGAAAATTTCAAAATTTTGGGCCCAATCACTTGTGTTGCCCACATGACCTTACAAGCACTCGTGTGGTCTACACAATCTGTCACAAGGCCGTGTGTCACACATGGTTGTGTGGCATCGACAGTGAACTTTTTTGGCTTTTGTCGATTTTTATTTTTCGGGTTTCTTATTACATACCTGATCCGATTATGATGTAAAAACCCCCACAAAACTCCCAGAATCTAAATTCTGTCATTTAACATGCTTAAATCAGTAACAAATCAATAACGATTATACAAACTAAATCAAATATTCTACAAAATTTTCCAAAAATGCTAAAACACTTACATAACAATGAATGATAATAACTAGTCGTTTAAGTGGCTGAAGGAACACAAATTCCCTCTTGATCCTCTCCTGGCAGCGTGTAAAATAAACAATTAGAATTTCAACTTCATAACATAAATCCTAAACAAATCTCGAATCTATGAGTAATCATCATATTACTTGATAATATAATTGTGAAAAATGCAACCTCGAATACAAACCCAATACCACAAGAACAAAAAGGGAAGAATGTTGATAGGACTTAAGATAATAATGAATCTAAATATAATACCAAGGAAAGAACGAATACAATGGCAACCCACTTTGACGACAACCAATAAAGAACCAAAGCAAAGAAAATAATAAAAGGGAAAATAAATAGGAAAAAGAAAGAAAAAGAACAAGATGCAATAGCATAAATTAGAAGTGGGGGCATGAACTTGGGGAATTAGGGAACAATCGTGAGAAATGGAAAAGAAACCCTTCTTCCTTTTAAAAAAATTAAAAGATAAAGCAAAATAATAATAATAATAACAGTTGAACAAATGAGAAACGTGAAGCAGAAAAAAAGGGGTATGGAGAGATATTTTAGGGATTTAATTCCCTAGAGATAAAACAAATTATACCAACCTTATCCCTATATCACTGGTCAAAGTGCAAAGCCCGTGACCATGACACAAGATGCGCTCCATAGAGGTCTTTCGATAAGATGTGGATCATTTCGCCCACAAGAACTGGCCCAATTCAAGGAACTATTGGAGAAGCCTGTCAGATTGAAGCCTGGTTAGCCCGATAATGAAAATATGACAACTTAGGCTATTGTGGTAACTAATGTTAGAAGATTGATAGGAATCATATCTTGTAAAGATTAGATTAGATTTGATTTGATATGACATATCTTGTAAATCCCTAAAATCAAGGGACATGGTTAATCTCGTCCGTCAATGTAACTTAATTTTATCCATCAGTTTTGGGGGAGCTCAACTTTAAATAGAAAGCCTCCCCCTCACTTGTAAATTATTCCATTGTATGTGAATTCTTAAGAGTAATAGAATTTTGAGAGCATTTACTCAAACACCTCGTATACGTTCTTTTCTGTGGCTTTCTATTGTTCTTTGTTGCTTCTTTTGGCATAAGTTTGCTTCCGTTCTACAAATTGGTGCCTTGGAGGAGTTCTTAAGGAATCCTCACTTAAGCTAAGGCTGACTTAGGCGAGTTTGGAGGAACGAATCCCCTAAGGCTGCACGAATCGCAAGACAAAATATCTATCCCCATGACACCTACATAAATACCAATCTAATTAAAACCCCAACTACATCTCAACTACTCTCATGCATAACACACGTAGAGAATAACAAAAGAAAATAAATACACCCAATTGCTCGCACAGGGGTTCAAACTCCAGACCTCGAACACCCATCAAAAAACATAATCACTGGAGCAATTCAGATTACTTGACAAAATGTAGCAAAACATATTCTTAAACCTTGGGGTGTTACAAATTTACCCTGAGGTCCCAAGTTTGAATCCTTTTGGGTGTAAAGTGGAAATCTTTTTCTACTTCCTATCTGTGCCATTAGCTGAAATTTTTTGCTCTTTTATTTTTTATTTTTAATTTTGAAGCACCAACTCCTAAAATCACTTTTAATGTCGTTCCCCTTTTCTCCACTCTCTTATTTTCAATTTTGTTCCATTTTGGCCACTGTATCTTTTCTCCCCCCTCCTCTAGTTCACAACTCTTTTAACTATAGTTTCGACCCTTCCCCTACCCTCCAAAATGAAAAAACACTTTTTTGGTTTTTCAATTTCAGAAATCTTCTATCCATAGTTTCACCCTCCCCCTAAAAAAATAGGTCTTTAGCTTTCAAGTTTCACAAATCTTCTTTCTTTTTCTTGTTTAATCCCTATCATGTCAGAAACTGAAAAAAATAGAATGTAACAAAATCTAAAATTAAATTTCAAAACATAGAAGAATTCTCGTTAGAAAAGCTAACGAACTCTCAATTTTCTGCGATGTTGATGTTGCACTAGTCAACTTTTCTCCTACCGATCATTTTGTTACTAAAAATTTCACTAGGAAAAGGTAATTAAAATTTTAACATCTTTCACTTTTTTTCATACATGACAATTTTAAAGCACTTAATTTTATCTCTCTTTTTTTGTGGTCATTTTTACTAGAATCGGAGCAGTGCTTGATCGTTATATCAGGTTAATGCTAGAGAAAAGAATATCAGTATGAAATTTAATTATATTTTAACATTTTTTTGGTTTTTCACTATCATGTTGTTAATTAGTTTGAATTATGGGTAATTTTCAAAATTAATGGTGAAAACAGGCATGTAAGGTGCTTAGAGGTAATGTTTTCTAATTCTTTTATATAATTTCGTTTTATTTTTTAGTTGATTTGTAATTTTGTTGTTGATATTTCTTGAATTTATGATTTTGATTATATGCAGTGGAAGTTAAAAAAGATGAAGCAATTGGACTACATCAGTAGAGATGAAAAGTACTTGTTTCAATACTTATCCAGATCTAGATTGTTTAATTTTTTATTCAAAACTTTAAACTGTTAAGTCTTAATATACTTATTTTTTATTAATGGAATAACATCCAACTAAATCAATTCACTCAACTTATAAATTTACCATTTAAAACTTGATGTAAATTTTCATTGCTTAA
Organism: Gossypium hirsutum; assembly: GCF_007990345.1. NCBI lineage: Eukaryota > Viridiplantae > Streptophyta > Magnoliopsida > Malvales > Malvaceae > Gossypium > Gossypium hirsutum. The sequence continues at coordinate 99,168,151 of NC_053425.1, forward strand.
GGTTTTTCATTACTTTTATGGATACTCTAAGCAAGAGAGTTTCAAATTTAACTCATAGGCCATCAATATGGAAGATTCATTGATGTTTTGTTATCCATGTCTCTAAAGGTAGATGCTAGAGAGATGTAGCGAATGTCGAGATGAAGAAGAGTGGCAGTGCAAGGGAGGTTTGGAGGCCTTTTTATAGGAGTTTTGGTAGAGATCAAGACTGTATAAGTGTCACAGGGCTAGAACTTAAGTATCGCAAACTATGTGGCTTTAAACATAAACTTAATGTTGCTCAACAACTATAGGCAATTAATCACATTGTTAAGGTTGGTCATCAATTGTACATAATTTTGATTCATATAATAACAAATTCAGCTTTCAATGTTCACATATTATTTCAATTTAGTCATTATTCTAAAAATTTTAAGAAATTTAACCTCAACATGTATGCAATTTGGCCCTAATTCTAAAAAATTCTTTTGAAAATTAAAATTTATATTAAAAAAACTTTAAGAATCAAACATACACCAACTATCTTATCCTGACTTGTTTTTAAAGAATTTGTATTCAAGGCATGAGATATATAATTTTTAAAGATCTTCTAAATACATGAAATTCTTGAAATTTTTTTATCATATTTATGTTAACTGTTCACGTCCTAATTCGAATAAATATAATGAGATGTTTTCTTAAATTTGTTGATCTTAACAAACGAATCTTGAATATAATTTTATTGATGATTGCAAGAATCAAAACAACAATATTAAAAGTTAAAAAAAAATAGCTTCCAAGTTAAAGTTTGTTTTAAATGCTAAAAAAATAATTGAAAGAAATTGAAAAACTCAAACGAATAATGAATAGCCTTTTCACTTAAAAAAAGGTTTAAAATCTTGAAGCCAAAATTGACATCAATTGAAACACGAACATCACTATTCTTTCAAACCCATGTGTTTTTTTTCTTGCATAAGTAATTAATTGCCACCCTCGTCTCTTTCTTTCAAACCCATAGTCTCAAACCCTCCCCCTCAAAAAAAAAAAACTTTAACTTCTCAATTTCACAAATTTTCTACCATAGTTCTAAACAAAATATAGTTGTTTAGTTTTTCAGTTTAACAATACTTCTGATCATAGTTTCACCCTCTACCCCTTTCTCCCCCCCCCCAAAAAAAACACACACACATGCCTTTAGCTTTTCAATTTCACAAATCTTCTTCCATTTTCTTGTTTAATCCTTATCATGTCTAAAAAGCCAACGAACTCTCTATTTTCTACGATGATGTTGCACTAGTCACATTTTCTCCTACTGGTCGTGTTGTTACTAAAAATTTCACCAAGAAAAGGTAATTAAAATCTTAACATCTTTCCTTTTTTTTTCACACATGATAATGTTAAAAAGCTTAATTTTATATCTCTTTTTTTGTGGTCATTTTTACTAGAATGGGAGTAGTGTTTGATCATTATATCAGGTTACTGCCAGAGAAAATATATCAGTATGAAATTTAAGTACATTTTAACATATTTTTTTTGTTTTTCACTATCATGTTGCTAATTAGTTTGAATTATGGGTATTTTTCAAAATTAATGGTGAAAACAAGCATGTAAGGTGCTTAGAGGTAATGTTTTCTAATTCCTTTATATAATTTTGTTATATTTCTTAGTTGATTTTGTGAATTAGTTGTTGATTTTTCTTGAATTTATGATTTTGATTACATGCCGTGGAGGTTAAAAAAATGAAGTAATTGGACTACATCAAAGGAGATGAAAACAAGTCTTTTCACCTTGATAATCAGTTCGTTTATTTTCTATCTATTTTCTCTTTCCTTCTCCATATTTTTTTCACACTTTTCCATTTCTTTTATATATATAACCAGAAATTAGATAAAAATAATTCCTTTACAGTGGAAATACGTATCCAAATCTAGAGTGTTTAAATTTTTATTCAAAACTTTAAACTGTTAAGTCTGAATATACTTATTTTTTTATTAATTGAATAACATCCAACTAAATCAGTTCACTCAACTTATAAATTTACCATTTAAAACTTGATGTAGTTTAAACAATATTTGATAATAAATTTTCTGACAGTTTTAGTTTTGGTAAAAATAGATTCTTGGAAGCTTTGAGATATATTCTCGATTAGTAAAGGTAGAGATTTGAATTATGAAATTATGGTCCTATATTCTATCCCATAAGACCTTTATAATGGTTTATCATATGCTCAAAATAGTTGAGTGATGAATGAGAAATTGATGCTCAAAGTAAGCCACTTGTGAATTATGATGAGAAAAACGAAAAGCTTAATCCCACATTGGTTAGATATTAAGTGTGGAATATGTTTATATATATGAACCAACATAATAGTTATTTGAGGACTAAGCTAATACTCTCCCTCATGTGCAAGGGGTGCAAATCCAAACTCGCACGTCGTGGGCGACGCAAAATGTTCGGTTTGGTCGGGCCTTTAGGCCTACGAATATTTTAGCCCAATATATGGTTAATCCATTAGTCAAAATTTCCAAAATTTCGAGAGATCGACCAATGTTTCTCCAGCAATAAAGGAGCGGCCGAATCTGTCTTAAGGAAACTGTGAAAACATGTCTCAACTACCAATCTGTTTTTCTTGCCTACCTACTAGTATAATATTTCAATCCAATCTTTATTTTCTATTTTTCAGATTTTATATATATATATAAATTTATATTGTTCTTGTTAGATTTTGTGATTTAAATAAATATTTTATATTAATGTTTATTTCATTAACGTGTGCAACATTTACTTCCACAATTATATTATTGCATGTTCATCAATTTGATTACCATATTTCTTATAAAAGAAATTTGATTACTATATTAAGACATTTAACATATTTTGTTCTATATTTAGTTTATGTATTATTACCATATTAAAAGACAGCATCATAATTAACTATGAATAATAATTATAAAATTAATGGATGTTCACTTTTTTTTTTTACAATAATAGTTTACTATCGTACAAATACTGAAAAAATTATCTATCTGGAAAAGGAAGATGAGAAAATCAATATTTTTATAACTAGTTCATGTACTTTTTAATTTCAATACTAAGCAAATTGTTCTCTCTAAAAAAATTGGAGCAGTTTAGTCTCCATCAATTTTGAAAGTTAACAACTATAGGCAATTTAGTCCCTTTCAATTTTCAAAGTCAACAATTATAGGCAATTAATCACAATGTTAATGTTGCCCATCAATTGTACATAATTTTTATTCCACTAGGGTTATTAACGAACAATGAGTGAATATTGAAAGAAACGATTCTCTTTTGTGAGAACCTAGAGTAGCAGATCATTATGATATAATAACAAATTTAGTAATATGTCAATTTAGTCATTATTCTAAAAAATTAATAAATTTAGCCTCAACATTTATGCAATTTAGTCTTAATTCTAAAAAAAATATTTTGAAAATTAAAAATGTACATATTTTTTAAAAATTTTAAATAAAAATCATATAAACATTTCATGGAGATAGCAACCTAAGTAATATACTATATAGGCTTTAAGCATGAATTTAGAAAGAACAAAGATCTAACATAAACTTTAATGAATTTACTTGATACGAGTAACTCAGCCTAATTCAAAGGCCATAATAGAGATGAGTTTAGTTTCCCTCAAGGCCCAATTACGAGATCCAAATCCAAATAGATAAAGTCAAAACTCAACTTAGTGGTTCAAGACTTTATCACAAAAAAAATCGAGAAGAAGAGTTGAAGTTTCAAGACAATAAATTCTGGAGTAATGATGAATTAGAAGAGACTAATTATGTTCGTGGGCCCAAACTCTCAATCTATGACGACAAGCCCATATGGAAAATGCTAACAACCTTAAGCATCTCACTTCAAGAACCCCAATTGATCTTACAAGCTTAGACGTTTCATATTGGGTTTAAGTTTTAGGCTTAATTTTTATTATATATGAGCACAATATTTTATTTATTAGCTATTATTATTGTTTTATTATTTTATTCCGAATTTTTGGTAATTATTAAGTATTTTAAGTTATTTAGGAATATTATGTTAGCAAGAAAGTTTAGTTTAAAACTACTTCTTATTTAGATTAAATTAGAGTTCTAGTATACTTAGGAGTTTTATTTAGATTTATTTATCTAGCCTATATATAGGCCTTTGCATTGTACACAAGGAAGACAATTCATTATTATTCTATTTCTCTTTTGAGTTAACAAATTCTCTCTAAGTTTTTCTTTTCAAGAATTTCCCTTGAGTTTCTTTTAGAAGAGTTTTAACAATCTTTTTAGATTGTGGGGATCATCTTCAAACTTTTTCTTGCCAAGGTTTTTATCTTGGAGGGGAAATTAGATCCGCTTGAAGGGGGTTGTGGATTCTTCGTGTTTCCAAGGCTTCTTAGGACTTCTACACGCCACATTCTATCTTTCCATTTATCTTCTTTATTCACTTCCTTAATATTTGATTTATTATTTGTTTTAATTATTTTATCTAACTTGGATTTAATTTCGTTTCAGGTTGTGTAAAAAATCCAAGTTTCTTTCCGAACGTCTAAAGCCCTAAGTCAAATCCGCGACTTCGACAAACTTTACGATCCGCTTTCGCTTTCATCCTTCTCACCCATTATCATTACTGCTTTTGCAATAAATGAAATAAATATCATTTGAGAGTTCATCACAAGAAACAAATTGAATATTTTCATTTGAAATTTTAATAATCAAACTTAAACCCACGGTAGAATTATCTTTTCCCTACTTTTTTTTCTTTTTTTTTAAGAACTTGTATTCAAGGTTTTCAAAAATTTTTATCATATTTATTTTCAATGCTCATATCCGAATTTGAATAATGTTTTCTTAAATTTTTTTATCTTCACAAAAGAAACGTAAATATGATTTTTTTTATGATAGCAAGAAACAAAACATGAATATTAAAAGCTAAAACAAATTTACCTTGCAAGTTAAAGTTTATTCTAAAAGTTGAAAATTTTATTGAAAGAAATTGTTAAACTCAAACAATTAATGTTACATCTAAAAAATGAGGTTAGTAAAATTAGGGATTTGTAAAATAAGTCAATGGTCACTGATAGACTTTTAAAGTTTATCCTTGCGCTTTAAAGTTAAGAATGAATTTGCTAGTTAAGTGATAAGGCTTCAATTTTGTAACACTCCAAACTCAATCTAGATGTTATGACCAGATCAGGAAGTGTTACGTAATTGTTTGAAAATTCAGTTCTCATATAATTTTGAAATTCGTTTTGAATTCTTAAAATTTCAAATTATTTGAAAACATTCCTTGTCTAGCTATTTTACTGAAAACATTGTTTGCTTATATTATAAAACTTATAATTTTGCAGCGGAAAATTCTTATAACATTTTTTTAAACACTTTCCTTATTGCTTGAAATTCGTTACTTTTGCAGGAAAAAGACGATTTTTATCAATAAAACATTTTAACGACATTTTATGCAAAGTGAAAATAAAAACCTCAAAAACAAACCAAAACAGTCAAAATGTCCAAAATTTGCAAAACACCAAAATTCCTAAAATTTAAATAATTAGAATAAATATAAGAACTTTTATAACCGAGCTCCTGTCGCACCAACCCACCTAAATCCGAGGATTACCTGAAAATATCAGTTAATCAAAAAGTGAGTTTTTGAAACTCAATGTATAACAATTAACTTAAAACAGATAAAGCATATCAAACATATTTAACAGTAACAGAGTCTTAACAGAACAATATAGATACAAACATATTTTCCTACCCCCATCTGTTACACACCATTTTCGACCATCCCAACACACAATAAGAGGTATAAAACACTCATCCAACCCTACACACTACTTAGTGTCATTTAAGACACTTACAGAAGAAATGCAGTTGTGCTGCAAGATAAATAGGCAAATTATCGCCATTTCGGATAAATTTCCTCCACACAGTAAACGCATCCCAATAGTAGATACAGTACATATCAGTAATCAGTCATAAGCACAGTACATCATACATATAGCATAACTGATGCAAAACATATATCGTACTTTTATTGGTTTTCTTATAGCCCATTACATAATTTACTCGTCATATGATGTAACACCCTTAACCCAGCCTAGACATTATGGCCAAATCTGGGTGTGTTACGAAAAAGGGTTTTAAAATATATCTTTTAAGTTAAAACGTACTGTTTTACTAGCTTACCAATCGGAGTCTTAATATCCCGAAAAAACTTGAGTTTATAATCTTATTTAAGACCATTTTAAGTTATCAAGAATTTGCAACGGAAGTTTGAAAATCGTTTTATTTGAAGCCAGGCCCGTGTTTCCAAAAACCATTTGTTTGCATAAATTGTTTTCGTCAACCTTGCGGAAAAGAAAGCAAAACAAAATTCAAATCCAAACGTTAAAACCATGCAGTCTAGAGAGTCCTAAAAATTACAAACTCTTAAGAAAAACCAGATTTTAAAATAAAATTGATATTACAAAATAAAAACAATTTTCTGTAGAGTAGTCACCACTGAGCCTTCGTCGTACCGACCAGCCTAAGTTTGTGGATTACCTAAAAAAAACAGACAAACAGATGTTAGTTTTCGTAAACTCAGTGTGTAACACAACAAAAATAGTAATGCAACATAAATAGAATTTCATATACAGTCAGATACAGATTCGGACCTAAGTTCATAACAGATACAGATATCAGAATCAAATAAACAGAACAGATATACAAAACCCTACCCCCATCCTCAACACACCATCTCCGACCATCCGATCACACCATGTGGGGTTAAAAACACTCACCTATCCCAACACACTATATGGTGTCGATGCAACACATAATAGAATAATAAGCAGTCAAGCTGCTAGAATATAGGCGAAAGGTCACCATACAGATCACTTCCTCCACATATACAAATCCTACCCCAACACAGATACAAAATACAAAATTAACAGAATTAGCATGCTTAACAGGCTTGTATATAGATAACATATATACTTAACCAGAACAGTCAGACATACATATCAGTGTCCTACTCAGATCAAACTATCAGAATTTCAAATCACATTAATTAGGGTTTGGTTAGCCCTTACCGACCCTATGATAGGCCCATAGTTGATCGGAACGACCCGTGTGACCCTAAGAAAAAATTCAGAATCTTGGGCCCAGATGCCCAAATTCACTTTTCCTATGTGGCCTACACGGCCTAGCCCAAAATTCACACGCTTGTGTGGCAAGCCCGTATGGGCCCACACGCCTAACTTAGTCTAGCTCGTGTGTCCCACACGGCCACACTCACACCAACACATGGTCGTGTCAAACGTAGGGCTGGACCTTTTTCAGTCATACGACTGGGTCTCGCACACGACCAGCCACATGGTAGGCCACACGCCCGTGTGGCGCTGACAGACCCAATTTTTGGCCTTCGTCGAACCTCATTTTCTCACGTTAAGGGTATACACCTAGTTCATTTTTTACGAGTAAGTAATTCTGAGCCTATCAAACTTAAAAAACCATTCAATCGATCAATACCAAGTACTGAAATACCAATCTATCAAAACCCCACTCGACGTACTTGAAAATTTTACTCAATCGAAAGGCTCAATCACTTACCAAAACAGTTACGATAGCCTAAACATACTACACGATAGAAGATGAATTTCGATCCCCTTGATTAACACCTACACTAGAATTTACCACATTAACACACCCGAAAACGATTCCCAATTGCACAAAACTTCAAGAATACTTACCTACCATAGTCCGAGCAGGGATTACGAAACCTAAAACACATTGGTTGAGCAACAGTATAGCGAATAGAAATCAAAGATAGAAGAAATAAAAAAGAAAACATTTGGAAGAGGAATTTGGAGAAGAAACGTCAAAAGGTATTCGGGAAGAGAGAAAAATAAAATAATAAAAAAATAAGATAAAAAATAAATTTGATTAATTTGAACACAATCCCACTACATCCACTAACAACCCAACCAACTCAGAATTTCAAGTCCATTCAAACTCTTCAAGCTAATTGAAACAAAAATTATCGCCCCTGCTCATGTAGGGATTCGAACACAAGACCTCTAGCACACTAACTCCTTACCACTCGAAACAACAGGCTCATTCTAACATGAGTTTACAAACATTTTTATATAAACCCACTCAACAAGGATAAGGTTTGGATCTAAAATAACAAAATTTCCAAATGTGGAACTTGAACCCAAGACTTTATACACACACCCAGGACACTTAACCGCTGAAGTAGATAAACATTTGTGTTAAGATTTACAGAAACAAAAATAAATTATTTAGGGCAATAGAACTCTACACGCTAAAAGAAATTTTGACCTCAAAATTTACCTGACCCAAAGAGATGAGGATATTGTTGATGCATCGAGTCCTCAGGTTCCTACGTGGCTTTCTCAATGTTATGATTCCACCACAGAACATTAACCAAAAGTATTGACTTCCTCTTCAGAACCATAATATCTCGATTCAAAATCTGAACCGGCACTTCCTCAAATGTCAAGTGCAGTCTAACCTCGATCTCCTCAATAGAGACAACGTGAGATGGATCAGACAGATACCGTTTCAACATCGAGACATGAAACACATCATGGATACAGTCCAATTTTGGAGGTAGCTCTGACTGATAAGCAATCGGTCTCACACGCTTCAGAATCCGATACGGCCTAATGAACCTAGAGCTTAACTTATTCTTACGATCGAACTGCAAAATTTTCTTCTACGGAGACACCGTAAGGAATACGAAGTCACCCACAGCGTACTTAATATCCTTTCTTTTGAAATCCATATAATACTTCTGTCTATCAAAAGCTGCCTTTAGACGATCCCGAATTAGTCTAACCTTATTTTCAGTCTCGAAAACCAATTCAAGACCCAAAATCCATTAGTTACCCAACTCAGTCCAACATAGCAGAGAATGACACTTACAATCATACAAAGCTTCGTAAGGTGTCATCTGAATGTTAGACTCGAAACTATTGTTATAGGAGAACTTAGCTAACGGCAGAAAATCCTCTCAACTACCTCAAAAATCAATCACACAACTCCGAAGCATATCCTCTAGTATCTGAATCACCCTCTCAGATTGACCATCGGTCTGAGGATGGAACACAGTACTAAAGTCCAATCTCAAACCCAAAGCTTCATGCAGTTTCTTCTAGAACCGAGAAGTGAAACGAAGATCCCTATCAGAGATTATCGAAACCGGAACCCTATGCAGTCTCACAATCTCAAAAATATAGAGCTTCGCTAAATTTTACAGAGAGTAGTCCGTCTGAATCAGAATAAAATGGGCAGATTTGGTCAATCGGTTCATGATGACCCAAACAAAATTCTTCTCAATGGGTTTCAAAGGCAACCTACTAACAAAGTCCATCGTCACTCGTTCCTATTTCCATAAAAGAACCTTAACGAGTTGGAATAAATCCGAAGGCAACTGGTGCTCAGCCTTAACTTGCTCGCAAGTCAGACAACGAGAAAAAAATAAATTACCTCACGTTTCAAACCTCGCCACCAATACAGTTCACGAAGATCCCGATACATTTTATTACCACTAGGATGCATAGCATAAGGGCTACTCTGTACTTCCCTCAAAATCAACTGTCTCAGATCGGAATCGTTCGGTAAATAAACCCGCCTTTGGAAACACAGAACTCCATCCTTATCCAATTCAAAATCAGATATGTTGATGAAACTGCAAACCCAGAGACTCATCCTCTAACTGCTTTTCTTGAATTTGCCCAATCCAAGTCGACTTAACTTGCAACTCGGCTAATAGACCCCATCATTGAACAAACTAAGACGAGTGAAAATCACTCCCAAATCAGTCATCACTCTACGAATAAGAGCATCGGCCACCACATTGGCCTTGCTGGGATAATACTCTATCATACAGTCATAGTCCTTGAGCAGCTAAATCCAGCGATGCTGCCTAAGATTCAACTCCTTCTAAGTGAGGAGGTAGTTGAAGCTCTTGTGATCGGTGTAGATGATATACCACTCACCATATTGATAGTGCTTTTAGATATTTAACACAAACACCACAACGGCTAACTCGAGATCGTGCGTCGGATATTTTTTTTTTGTGTAACTTAAGCTGACAGGACACATCAGTCACAACTTTACCATCTTGCATCAGTACATATCTTAAATCGACGAGCGACACATCACTGTACACTACAAACTCCTTACTAGATTCAAGCTGAATCAGAAAAGAAGCTTGAGTCAAAATAGACTTGAGCTTCTCAAATCTCGATTGTTGCGTATCTGTCCAGACGAAAGGAGCACTCTTACGCAGAAACTTAGTCAAAGGAGCTACAATCAATGAGAACCCCTCGATAAGCCTCCGGTAATATCTCGCCAAACCCAGAAAACTACAGATATCAGAAACGTTCTTAGACTGTTTCCAATCAAGCACAACCTTTATCGTTCTAAAATCAACACGGATCCCCTCAACAAAAACCGCATGCCCTAGAAAAGTTACCTCTTGCAACCAAAACTCACATTTACTCAACTTAGCGTAGAGCTATTTCTCTCGGAGTATCTGAAGTACTACTCTAAGATACTCATCATGATCATCATACTTAACATAAGTCTTAGAGTACACCAGAATATCATCAATGAAAACTATGACAAACTGGTAACTGGTCCAGATACAATTGAAATACTCGATTCATTAGATCCATAAATGCAATCGGAGCATTCGTCAAACCAAAGGGCATAACTAAGAACTCGTAGTGCCCATACTGAATCCTAAATGTTGTCTTATGAATATCAGCTTCCTTAACCCTAAGCTGAGGATACCCAGAACGACGATCTATTTTTTAAAATACCACAGCCTCACGAAACTGATTAAACAGGTCATCAATCCTTAAAAGTGGATATTTATTCTTCACAGTTAGCTTATTCAATTACCGGTAGTCGATGCACATCCTCATGGTACCATCCTTTTTCTTCACAAACAGAACTAGTGCCCCCGTAGAAACACATTAGGACAGATGAAACCACGACACAGAAGCTCTTGAAGTTGTATATTAAGCTCTGTAAGCTCTTTCGGTGCCATATGGTATAGAGCGATGGACACCAGAGTTGTACCTAATAGAAGCTCAATGCCAAACTCAACTTTTCGATTCGGAGGTAAATCCGGTAACTCCCCAAGAAAGACATCTGAGAATTCCCTCATTATTTTGATAACCCCGATAAAAAAGTTCCCAGATACTGAAACACTGACATAGGCTAAATATGCCTCACACCCTTTTCAAACCAATTTCTCAGCCACTAAAGTGGAGATTACATTAGACAGGTAATCTCGACGCTCACCAATCATAACCACCTCCTTATCATCCACAGTCCTCAGAACGACTCTCTTAGTCGTGTAGTCTAAACTAACTTGGTGCTCAACTAACCAGTCCATACCTAAAATTAAGTCAAACTCCCCAAACGACAACTCCATCAAATTTGCCAGAAACACAACCCTTTGTACTTTAAAAGGAACATTCCTATAAAGTCTATTTACTGGAATAGACTGTTCCAAATGACTTTGTACAATAATCTTATCAAAAGTACACTCAACAGAAATCCCCAAGTTCTCAAAAAAAGAACTAGTTAAATAAGAGTGTGTAGAACCTCTATCTATCAAAGCAGTATATGGAGTATAAAAAATAAAAAATGTACTCGTGATCACATCAGGGGCGATTCTATTCTCTCAGCATCTAGCAGCATAAACTAGTGCAGACTGCCTCGTCTCAGTCTAATTAGCACATCCGCCTGGTGCTTTGTGTCCTCGGCTCATACCATTACCACCCCTAGCTGGTCCACGGCCCCTAGGTGTCTGCTGTACTATCCTCTGAGGCTAAACAAAACCCAATCCTGAAGCTTGCATCTATTCAGCATGATATGGATACTTTCTAATCCGGTGCTCTAATGACCCACACCACAGACAAGCCCCTAATCTCCTCCAATATTCGCCCAGATGGCATCTACCATAATAACCATAAAGCTGAATACCAGTAGGAGCAACAGGAACTCCCACTCTAACAAGCCTATCAGGTTTGGCTCGTTTCTTAGGCCTCTGAACAAAACTAGAGGGCTCCAAATTCCTCTTACTTTTGCCTTTCTCACGGTCTCTATTCTGACCTCCACGCTTAACCTCTTCAGCAATCTTCACTTTATCTACCAGAACAGCAAACTCACGTTCTCTCTGCGAGCAATCAGAACCCTCAGGCTATTCCTCAAACTGTTCTTAAAATGGACACATTTCTCATACTTGGATGCTACCATGCCTCTAGCGTAACGATTCAGTCTCAGAAACTCGACCTTATACTCAGCCACAAATTTATCACCTTGCGTAAGATTCATGAACTCACGCTTACAAGTATCCACATAGCTCGTATCCAAGTACTTCTCCTAGAAGAAAGTCTTAAAGTAGTCTCAGTTCAGACGATCCGGTTGAATACCCTCTTCAACCGACAACCACCATTAATATGTCTCATCACAAAGTAAATAAATTGCATCCTTTAATTTCTTCTTAAAAGTGCAGTCAATGTCATTCATAATCCTCTCAGTGGCCTCCAACCAATACTCAGCCACAATAGGGGTGACCCCAATGACGCCCCTAAACAGCTCAGCTCTATTGGACCGGAGTTGTTTAGTTATTGACCCACGGCCCCCAAATTCAAAATAGGGTCTAACAACCCTCTCCAACACTCTTAACATGGCTTGAGACAGTGTGTCGTCCTCAACTGAGCAGCTTTAAGACCCAGCCTCAGTAGCAGGTGAAACTGATGTCTCACTCGTACCCAAATTTGGCATATTGCCTAAAGAGGAAGACTCAGCTCGAGCCTCCTACGACGCCTATCACGTCCACGAATTCCATGACTACGAGTTCCAGAACTATTATCATTTTTACCTTTATCTACATTATAAAATTTTCTGCATCAGTTCTAATGTTTATTAGTAGATATTTTATGCTCAAGTTATCAGAAGCTCAGAAATATTTCAGAGGTTTTTGTCCCTAACCAACTCAGTACAGTTTCAGAAAGTACTAACTATAGTGTTTTCTAAATTCAGAGATACTTACAGGACCAGCACCAGAGATTCGGTGTACCACGTACTTATTCAAAATTATCCAAATTATTTGAAAACCAGTTCTTTTTCAAAACAAAATTTTAGAACCCACAATCCACTACTCGAGTTTTGTAACCTGGCTCTAATACCACTAAATGTAACTCCCCTAACCCGGTCCAGACGTTATAGCCGAATCTGGGTGTGCTACGAATAAGGGTTTTAAAATATATCTTTTAAGTTAAAACGTACCATTTGTTTAGCTTACCAATCGGAGTCTTAATATCTGGAAAAAGCTTGAGTTTATAATATGATTTGAGGCCATTTTAAGTTATCAAGAATTTGCAAGGAAAGTTTGAAAATCGTTTTATTCGAAGCCAAGCTCATGTTTCCAAAAATCATTTGTTTGTGTAAAGTGCATTTATCAACGTTGTGGAAAAAAAAAGCAAAACAAAATCCAAATCCAAAAGTTAAAACCATACAGTCCAGAGAGTCTAAAAAATTACAAACTCTCAAAAAAAAACAAGATTTTAAAATAAAATTGATATAACTAAATAAAAACAGTTCTCTATCGAGCGGTCACCGCTAAGCCTCCGTCCAACCGACCAGCCTAAGTCTGTGGATTACCTAAATAGAACAGAAAAACATGTGTGAGTTTTCGTAAACTTAACGTGTAACCCAATAAAAATATATGCAATATACACAAATTTCATATACAGTCAAATACTGATTCAGACCTAAGTCCATAACAGATACAGATATTAGAATCAGATAAACAGAACAGATGTACAGAATGCTACCACTATCCTTTACATACCATCTCTGACCATCCTATCACATCATTTAGGGTTAAAAACACCCACCCATCCTAACACACCATATAGTGTCGATGCGACACATAACAGGATAATAAGCAGTCAAGCTGCCAGAATATAGGCGAAAGGTTGCTGTACAGATCATTTCCTCCATATATGCAAATCCCACCCCAGCACAGATATAGAATACAAAATTAACATAATTAACATGCTTAACATGCTCTTATACAGATAACATATATACTCAACCAGAACAGTCAAACATACATATCAGTGTCCTACTCAGATCAAACTATTAGAATATCAGATCACATGAATTAGGGTTTGGTTAGCCCTTACTGACCCTGCAATAGGCCCACAGTCGATTGGAACGACCCGTGCGACCCTAAGAAAAATTTCAAAATCCTGGGCCCACATGCCCAGATTGGACTTGCCTGTGTGGCCCATACAGCCTGGCCCAAGACCCACACACCCGTGTAGCCCACACGGCCACACTCACACCAACACACGGTCATGTCAAACGTATGTGTAACACCGTTATCCGCATTCAACGTCGAAACGGGGTACGAGGCATTACCAAATTTATTACACGAACAACCATACAATTTTGAGTCATGAATTTGTGTCCAAATTAAAACCATTCATATTCAATCACAATGTCTCTATTACGAGCCTACGACGCCCTTAACATGCATTGGAGGTGGTTCAGGAATAAATCGAGAACTATAGAAATTTTTACAAAACTTAGAAAATTTTTGCCCTAAATAGAGGTCACACGCCCGTGTGGATATGGGATACGGCCGTGTGGTCACACAAGCCCGTGTCCTGACCCTGTGTAACTCACTGACTTGTAACTCATGAACACTTTAGGTCATACGACCAAGTTATACGCCCGTGTGCTAGGCCGTGTAGAAAATTAATTTTCATAAAATAGGTGCAGACTTCACACGGCCAGGGCACACGTCCGTGTTCAAAACCGTGTCGTCTACACGGCTAAGACACACACCCGTGTCTCTGCCCGTATACTCAATTATGAGCATTCTGTTTCTCAAAATTTAGGTGCAAGGGACCACAAGGCCTAAACACATGCCCGTGAGGCAAGCCGTGTGTTGTACACGGTCTTGACACACGCCCGTGTGGACAAAAATAAGGCTATTTACCAAGTCATTTTGCCACCGTTTAATGCACACACCTACACAACATAACATAGCACCAATCCAAGCATACATATACAACCAAACATCCACGACCAAGAGATCAACACATCATTCATGAAAGGCATCAATAAATGAATATACTTATAACCAATATTGGCTCATTTCAAATTGCCTTATACAAAATGAACTTCTAACCAAAATAAGCCAACATATTTGGCCAAAACGATTATGACACATAACAAAATAACCAAGTCCCCTATACATGCCATAACTTAAAATGTTGAATTCATTGATACCAAAATTATTGTTGATAGTGTGAGTTGGATCTCCGACAGTCTCTGAACCCCGAGCTAGCTTGGTGACACTATAAAACATTGAAAATAAAACGGAGTAACCAATATAGCTTAGTAAGCTCGCACGAAAAAAAATAAGCAACCTTACCATACATTAATCATGCCAGTAATATAACATAAGATAACATAATTTACCATAATCTCATGATCATAATTCACTTCCATCACAACGTACCTTGAAATCGTCATTTCACAAATTTATAATCATAAGCTTCGAATACATACCTATACCATCTCGTAACAAATTTACACTTATTCTCATCTTTGACATACCCATGAACCACTCGGAACAATAATGTCGGATACTTGGGAATCTTGCACACTAAGTGCCACATATGTAGCCAATGCTACCTCAATCTCATATCGTATAATTGCTCGCTCTTGAGCTAATCAACTGGCCTGCTTACACAAGCTATCAGTCAAGATGTAGCTACTCGGTGCTGCTCAAACAAGCTATCAAGTAACTGTAACATATGTCAGTATACTCAGTCACAGGTAGGACGTACGAGACCAGCACCCAGATCACATAATCACATAACACATATTAACCCTAGTGACATGTCACTTGTATCTTAATCTATTCCTAAGTTTCAAATGAGATTTCTTGCTTATCGAACCATCGTCGAACTCGTCCGTAAAGTTAAACTCGTCCACACAATCAATCATATAGTTCATGCAATATTAAAGCATTTAAATACAATTATATTAAAGCTTAATTAACATACGAACTTACCTCGGTTACAAAAAAGGCTATTAGTTCGATTTAGTCCACAACCTTTTTCTTTCCCCGGTTTAACCTCGAACTTCATTTTTCTTGATCTATAATATCAAATTTAACTTATTTAATCATCACATTATTCAATTCAGCCCAAAAACACACTATATAAAAAAATACATTTTTGCCCCTAAATCTTTACATTTTACATTTTAGTCCCTAGGCTCGTAAAATGAATTTCTTTCAATTTCCTTACAACCTAAGCCTAGCCAAACCTTTTTCATGCTCATGAAAGCCCACATTTTTCATTTATTCACATTTCTCTACTCATTTTATAGACTTTTACAAATAAGTCCCTATTTGTCGTTTTTACCAAAAATCACTTTACAAAAATCGTTTAACAAATAAAAAATATGCATTTTGTAACACTAGACATCAAAATACACAAATATATAACATGGTTATAATTTTAAACTTTGAAAATAATTCAAAATAGTCCTTGAAAAAGCTAGTTTAGGTTACAAGGATTTCAAAAACATGAAAATCATTAAAAACGGGGCTAAAATAGACTTACAATCGAGCTTGAAAGTGGCCAAAACCCTAGCTATGTCTTCTCTTGCAATATTCAGCCATGGGGGACTAAATTGATGAAGATGACTTTTATTTAGTTATTTTGGCTTTATTTACTAGATTACTAAAATGCCCCTCACCTAAACTTTAAATTTTTTTACTAACCATGTCCATTTTTGTTCATACTAAACTATAATGGTCTAATTACCATTTAAGGACCTCCAATTTAAAATTTCATAGCAATTAGACACCTCTAGCTTCTAGAACACATATTTTGCACCTATTGCAATTTAGTCCATTTAGCTAAATTAAGTGCCCAATCAATAAAATTTTTGAACGAAATTTTCACGAAACAATTTCATGAAACTGTAGATCATAAAAATATAATAAAAATAAATCTTTCTGCGTCAAATTTGTAGTCCCGAAACCACTGTTTCGACTAGACTCAAAATCAAACTGTTACAATATGGCCACACATTCGTCAGTCACATGGTCGTGTCTCACACACAGCCGGCCACATGCCAGTGTGGCATCGACAAACCCAATTTTTAACTTTCGTCAAACCTCATTTTCTCGCATAAGGGTACACACCTAGTTCATTTTTTACGCGTAAGCAATTCTGAACCCTTCAAACCTAAAAAAACGCCATTCAATTGATCAATTCCAAACACCGAAACACCAATCTATCAAAACCCCACTCGACATACTTGAAAATTTTACTCAATCGAAAGGCTCGATCACTTACCAAAACAGTTACGATGGCCCAACCATACTACACGATAGAAGATGAATTTTAATCCCCTTGATTAACACCTAGACAAGAATTCACCACATTAACACACCCGAAAATGATTCCCAATTACACAAAACTTCAAGAATACTTACCTACCAGAATTCGAGCAGGGATTACGAAACCCAAAATATAGTGGTTGAACGATAGAATAGTGAACAAAAATCAAAGAAAGAAGAAATAAAAAGAAAATGTTTGGAAGAGGAATTTGGAGAAGAAACTTCAAAATGTATTTAGGAAGAGAAAAAATAAAATAAGATAAAAATAAAATTGATTAATTTGAACACAATCCTACTACATCCACTAACAACCCAACCAACTCAGAATTTCAAGTCCATCCACACTTTCTCAGCCAACCGAAACAAAAATTATTATCCCTGCTTACGCATGGATTTAAACACAAAACCTCCAGTACACTAACTCCTTACCACTCGAACCAATAGGCTCATTTTGACATGAGTTTACAAACAATGTTGTATAAGCCCACCCAACAGGGACGAGGTTTGGATCTAAAATAAACAAATTTCCAAATGTGGGACTTGAACCCAAGACCTTATACACACACCCAGAACATTAACCACTGAAGTAAATACAAATTTTTGCCAGGATTTACAGAAATAGAAATAAATTATTCAAGGCATTACGTAAGACATTTCAAATACATAACAAATATTAGAATTCATACAAACAGTGAACTATATTTTTTTTATATGTTCAATCTATTTAAGCTCATACTGACCCCACGGAAGGCCTATGGTCGATCAGAATGACATGAACAACCTTAGGGAAATTTTTAAAATTTTGGGCCCAAACACCTGTGTCGCTCACACGGCCTCACAAACGCTCGTGTGGTCTACACAACCCAAATGGCCTAGACCGTGTGTCATACAAGGTCCAGCACACAATCTGTCATATAATCGTGTGTCACACACGGCCTACCACACAGTTATGTGACATTGACAGTGAACTTTTTTTACTTTCGTCGATTGTTGTTTTTCGGGTTTCTCGTTACACACTTGATCCGATTATGATGTAAAAGCCACCGTGAAACTCCCAAAACCTAAATTCTTCATTTAACACATTTAAACCAATAGCAAATTAATAACGATTATACAAAAACTAAATTGAATAGTCCACAAAATTTTTGAAAAATACTAAAACACTTACACAACAATGAACGACAATAACTAGTCGTTTAAGTGGCTGAAGGAACACAAATTCCCTCTTGATCCTCTCCTGGCAGTGCGTAAAATAAACAACTAAAATTTTGACTTCACAACATAAATCCTAAAATACACAAATCCCGACGTTATGAGTAATCATCATATTACTTGATAATATAATTGTAACAAACGTGACCCCGAATACAAACCCAATAACACAAGAACAAAAAGGCAGGAACATTGATAGGACTTAAGATAATAATGAATCTAAATATAATACCAAGGAAACAATGAATATAACATAATCTAAAGTTACATTTTCAAAATATAGAATCATTCTCATTAGAAAAGCCAACGAACTCTCTATTTTCTACGATGTTGATGTTGCACTAGTCACATTTTCTCCTACAAGTTGTGTTGTTACTAAAAATTTCACCAAGAAAGGGTAATTAAAATTTTAACATCATTCACTTTTTTTACACATAATAATTTTAAAGTGCTTAATTTTATCTTTATTTTTTGTGGTCATTTTTACTAGAATTGGAACAGTGCTTGATCGTTATATCAAGTTACTGCCAAAGAAAAGTTATCAGTATGGAACTTAATTACATTTTAACAATTTTGTTTTTGTTTTTCACTATCATGTTGCTAATTTGTTTGAATTATGGGTACTTTTCAAAATTATATGGTGAAAACAGACATGTAAGATGCTTAGAGGTAATGTTTTCTAACTCTTTTATATAATTTTCTTTTATTTTTTAGTTGATTTTGTGAATTTGTTGTTGATTTTTCTTGAATTTATGATTTTGATTACATGCAGTGGAAGTTAAAAAAGATGAAGGAATCAGACTACATCACTGGAGATGAAAAGAAGTTGTTTCACCATGATAATCACTTTGTTTATTTTCTATCTATTTTCTCTTTCTTTTTCACACTTTTTCATTTCCTTTATATATATGACTATAAGTCAGATAAAAAATATCTTTACAGTGGAAATACTTATCCAGATCTAGACTGTTTAAATTTTTATTTAAAACTTTAAATCGTTAAGTCTGAATATACTTATTGCTTATTAATGGAATAGCATCCAACTAAATCAATTCAATCAACTTATAAATTTACCATTTAAAACTTGATGTAGTTTTTCATTGCTTAAGGTTTTTCATTGCTATTGTGGATACTCTAAGCAAGGTGGCATGTAACAACTGTAATAGGATTCATGGTCTTTCCACTTTTGCTTTTGTTAAGTTCAAATTTGAATCGAACTTTAGGAAGATAGTGGTGGAAGGGTTGATGGTTTTGTTATCCATGTCTATAAAGGTAGATATGAGAGAGACATTGCGAATGTCGAGCTCGAGAAGAGTGACAGGGCAAGGGAGGTTTTGAGGCCATTTTATAGGAGTTTTGGTAGAGATTTAAGATTGTATAAGTGTCATGGCGCTAGAACTTAAGTCTTGCAAACCATATAGTCTTAAGCATAAACTTAGCTACAAATACACTAAGTCAACCTAACTCTTGGAATATGTGAATTCAAAAAGGAAATACTCTAGGGCAGCAGAATAAATCAAAAACAAACTTTTAATGAAGAAGCAAAAAACCACAACAAAACTAAGCAAATCAAGTGTTTGAGTAAATGCTTTCAAATGTAATGTATTACTCAAGAATGAAGTGATAACAAATGAAGGGAGAAGACTCTATTTATAGTCCTCATGATCTAATGATCTAGTTTAAAATACATTAAAGGATGAGATCGAAGGCAATTTACCTATATTCCCACCCTCCTCCTAGGAAGAAATTATTTAATGTCATTGACACGTAATTTTTGTAATTTGTTTACTATGAACCCTAAACCCCAAACACTAAACCTTGAACCCAAATCCTAAACCTTGAACCCCAAACTCGAACTTGAATTTTGGATCCAAGTTTGGGGTTCAAGGTTCAAATTTAGGATTCAAGGTTTGGGGTCCATGGTAAAAAAATTACCACAATTATGTGTTAATGACATGGAAAAAATTGTTGAAATATCATTAAATAATTGGAAAAGGATCATGGATGATGTGGTGGGAAAGGTCCATAAAAATAATTTATCCCTCCTAAAAATTAGAAAGAATAATTGGGTGCTCCAATAAAATTCAATTTAATATGTGAGATTCACTAATTACAGTAATTACCTAAACATGCCACGGGTGTGTAATTACAAGTAAATACACTCAAATTTAATTATAATATGACTTTTCAAACGTGCTGCAAGTGAATAACAATATAGCAAAATAAAAGCATGAGAAACAATATAAACTCCTAGGAAAACATGTACCAAGTAATCATTGGTTTCCTAAAGTGATACTATTTATGAAACTGGTCTCATTGTCAAACCTTGAGCATCGCTTAAGCCTTTTCTGCTTTTGCTCACCTTTTGATGACCAACCACCTATTGTCGGTGGTTGGTTGTCCCTCATCCCTTCTCTTCCTTGGCTTTTTTCTTTTATTCCCTCCTCTCGGAATAATAACCCCATGCGAGCCTTACCTGAGCCTTTGTGGTTGTTTCCCTCTCTCTTCTAAAGGGGCTTTTGTTCTAGATGGCTTAGTGCGGTGCTTCTAACGCTAGTGCTATCCCATTTTCAATATGAGAGATTTATTACGACTATGGATGAGGGATGCTTGGGCAACGCCAAAGCCTTCGAGTGTTGATATTTGGTTTTGCTTCCAATAGGCTCTAAGATTGCCGTTGTCTGATTTAATCTTGCTAATCTATGTTTGATGCCATTGGTGGCTTACCTCTAACTGTTGAGGTGGTTTCAAATTTTTATACGCAATTCAGCGACTTACAACTGGTGGTTAGTGATATTTGATTGCTTTTGAGATGTGCTTTATTGTTTTCTCCATTTCTTGTAAGCAAAGTTCATAGTGGAAATAGAGGTTGTTCAATAATGGGGATCATACGCACTAATGGTTTACATTAGTGGTTAATGCCTATGTAAATAGTGATGATCCCTCCTTTATTTCTCCTTTTAGAAGGGTTGACTGTTTCTTTTGGGGACTAGGTTGTTTGGAACCATTTTGCTATGCCATTGTTAATTACATTTACTTTTTTTAAATTAAGAGTTTTTTTAATTTCATTTATGATTTTTTATTTTATTATTTTTTACACATAATTATCTTATTGGATTACCTAAGTAATAAATTACATCTAATTAAAAATATTCCACATCATCCCTGTTAATTTTTTTAACGGTACTTTCATAAATTCTGTTAGAAAAAGCAGTTTAAAAAAAAAGGTTGATGATAAAAAGAAACTCAAAAATACAATTAGGACTATTTTGATAAAATATGTAAACATTAGTGACCAAATTTATCATTAGACCTTTAAAATATTATCTTCTTTTGAGGGGGAATCTGCAATTGAGCGTTAAAAATATTTGAGGCTTTACGATTACAGTAAAGTAGAAATAAGATTAAACAAAATGTTGACATTTAACATTAGAGCTTATCCAAAATCAATTGCAATTAATTTCAAGAAGAGGGAGAATCTGCCTTGTCACCCTAATTAAAGCAGCAATAAATTATTACTTACCAAAAGTAGTTTGGATTCCCACATTTTTACTTGCAAACCCTTTTCGATTAATTCCATCGATGTCCTTAAATTATAAGTCATATTCCAAATTAGGTTAAATTTTAAAATATTTTAATTGATTACTCAAATAATCATTAATTTGTAACTTTTCCATTAAATGTCGTCCTCTACTTTCCATACTTCTTTTTTCTTTTCCTTTTTGTTTTTCAATAATAAATAATATATGTTACAAGTAATTTCTTATTTCTTTTTAGATTTATAATTAATTATAATATAGTAAAAGCATCTCTCACGTCTCTCTTAATTTTAATATTGAGCAAACTATTATCTTTCAAAAAATTGAAGAAATTTAATCTCTATCAATTTTACAAGTTAACAACTATAGGCAATTAATCACAGTGTAAATATTGCTCATCAATTGTCCATAATTTTGTTTCATATAATAACAAATTTAGCCTTAAATATTTATATATTTTATCAATTTAATCATTATTCTAGAAAATTTAATAAATTTAAGCTCAAAATTTATGCAATTTGATCCTAATTCTAAAGAAATCCTTTGAAAATTAAAAATTATATAAAAAACTTTAAGAATCAAACATACACCCAAGGATGGTAGAATTATCTTTTCCCAACTTTTTTTAAAGAATTTTGTATTCAAGGCATAGGATATATAATTTTTAGAGATCTTCTAAATACATGAATTTTTTAAAAAATTTTATCATATTTGTGTTCAATGCTCACCCCCAAATTCGAATAAACATAATGGGTGATGTTTTCTTAAATTTGTTGATGTCCACTAACAAACCTTTGAATATGATTTTATTGATGATTACAAGAAACAAAACAACAATATTAAAAGCTAAAAAAAAATGTAGCCTTACAAGTTAAAAGTTGTTTTAAATGCTGAAAAAATAATTGAAAGAAATTGCAAAACCCAATGGAATAATTAATAGCCTTTTCTCATAAAAAAAAGTTCAAGATCTTAGAAGCCCATATTGAGATCAATGGAAGCACCAACATGGGTTTTTTATTAAAGAAGTACAAAAAAAAATTCTAAAATAATACTACATAAAAAGTAATTACCAAAATGGTATGCTCAGGGTGGTCATGCCACTGTGAGAGGTGGCACCACCTTGATTTCTGACGATGAACAATAAAATAAAATGCTGAAAACAAAAAAAATAAAAAAAATAGGTGATGTGGGTGCCAGAGGCGGCACTGATGGTGTGGGTCCTAGAGGCGGCACCTAAGCACTATAAAAGCAAGTAGAAGCAGCAACTCCGAGAGCAAGAAGCAACAGCAAGGAGGAGAAAATAAAGGGAAAGAAAGGAGAAGAGAAGAAGATGAAGGAGAAGGAAAAAAGAAAGAAAAGAAAAAAGAAGGTATAATTTTCTTTAAATAATGGATTTTTATGTTGTTATTGTGTTTTTGCTGTTATTATTATTGTTGATTTTTATTATTTTTTGTTGTTAGTTATTATTATTGTTAGTAAAAAACCCTTATTATTATTGTTAGTAAAAAAATCCTAATTATTTGTAGTTATTATTATTGTTGATTTATATTAATTTTGTAAAAAAAACCCTAAAAAAGCCTATTTATGTTATGTAAAGAATGTATTTTTTTTATGTAACTTATTTGTTATATGTGTTTTAGATCGTTTTTTACCCTAATAATATAAAAAATAAAATAAAATAGCAAAATAGGTTGTTTGAAAGATTAAGTGCCATTTTTGGCACTTAATCTTTCAAACAACCTATTTTGCTATTTTATTTTATTTTTTATATTATTAGGTTAAAAAACCCGTTTTAGGTTGATTAGATAATATTTATAAAATTTATTTGACATGTTATAGATATTGTTAGAAATGACAACATATTTGGTATTGCCTGATGAAATAACAACTTCAGCACAAAGGGAGAAAGTTGATAAGATGATGAGAGAAGTGCATGATTACAGAATGAAACCAAAAGAAGACATTGTTTAACACGTTATCACAGTAAATAAAAAGATGCAAGAAGTGTTGTGGAAAGGTCATGAAATGATTAGGAAGAATAAAGTTCAATACTTAACCCTTAGAGGGACATTAATAGAACGGGAACATCAAATCATTTTAGACCAACTTTGGAAGACATTGGTACCACGAACCTACTGTAATCTAATTATATGCTTCGTAAAGTTTATAATCTCTTATGGAGCAAGGAAAATAGCGAGACAAAGTATAGGTTCACGAAAGTTGACTGGGAAGCAAAATGTGATTGACATACCATGGATGGATAAATTAGATGTTAAGAAATTACCAAGAGAATTTCTAATTTCAATACCCGTTATAAAAATTGAAGAGGAAGAAGATCCCGAGGAATTGTCAAATTGGATTGTAGAAGATGAATATGAAGAGAATCAAGAATATCTAAATTGGATTGTACAGTATTTCCCAGAGGAAGATACAGGGTCGGAGATGGAAGAAAACATAGAACTAAATTTAAATGGTTAAATGTAAAGATAAATGTTGTTTATGTATAAAATGAGAACTGAAAAACTATGAGCTTATGAATGAAAAAAATTGCATATTGATTAATTAATTTTTGGTGTTCAAAATTATTTTGAGAAAGTTTGTTTATTTGAAAGTTTGTTTATTTTTTAACAGATTGAGCATTGAAGATGGATAATCAATTTTTCGTATGCGTTTATTTCGATAGAATTATCTTGACAACAACCATTGGATGCATATTTGAATGTCGGCAATAAATAGCAATGAGATTTAATAGAAATGTCTCGTTGGATGATATGAAGGGAAGAATTAACACAAAAATTGTCGATGATGTGTACACACTCAATCGCACGTTACGTGTATGGGAAAATGAGTTCCCTATCCTGCCCGACCTGTCTACGTGGGAAGTGCCTCCGACGACTTTTGAACTTGTCCCAGACAGAGGGCTACGCAGGAATCCGAGAGGTCGTCTGCAATCAACTAGAATCTGTAATGAAATGGACATTAGGGAGAAATCCGATGGTACGCATTGTGGATTATACAGGTTAGCTGGTCATAATCGGAGTAAATGCCCGCAGCGAAACTATCATGTCGGACAATCGTCACGATCAGGTAGGAATTGAACTTATGTTGTAATGTATTTATTTTATATGAAAAAAATTATATTGCAAATATTCTTCTATTTGTTCAAAATCCAGTCAAACTATCATAAATAACCTTGATTTTGGCACTTTCTTCGTATTTTTTTATTTTCGTATCTTATTTTTTAAAATATATTATTTTCGTATTTTATTTCTTTATATTATTTTAGTACATAATGTTTCAAATGTATTATTTAAGTGTTTTTTTATAGTAATTTAATAAATAACCCTGATTTTAGAACTTTATTCGTATTTTTTATTTTCATATATTATTTTTTAAAATATATTATTTTCTTATTTTATTTTTTATATTATTTTAGCAAAGAATGTTTCAAATGTATTATTTAAATATTTTTTATATTAATTTAATAAATAACCCTGATTTTGGCACTTTCTTCTTATTTTTTTATTTTCATATCTTATTTTTTAAAATATATTATTTTTCGTATTTTATTTCTTTATATTATTTTAGTACATAATGTTTTAAATGTATTATTTAAGTTTTTTTATATTTTTTTAATAAATAACCTTGATTTTAGCACTTTATTCGTATTTTTTATTTTCGTATATTATTTTTTAAAATATATTATTTTCTAAAATATATTATTTTCGTATTTTATTTTTTATATTATTTTAGCAAAAAATGTTTCAAATATATTATTTAAGTTTTTTTATATTAATTTAATAAATAACCCTGACTTTGGCACTTTGTTCGTATTTTTTATTTTCGGATTTTATTTTTTAAAATATAAATTTTTCATATTTTATATTTTTATATTATATTAGCAAAAAACTCGTCAGCACCACTTTTCCCAAAAAAAGTTTTTTTCATATTTTATTTCTTCTCGTATTTTATTTTTTCATTAACATATTTTTTAGTATTTTATTTTTTATACTATTTTTTGTAAAAGGTTTAAAACCCCCATCACATAAAAAATAAAAGAATTAAAATAATCAGAATATAATAAGTCAAATAAATTTTATAAAAAATATATTTAATCAACCTAAAACACACTTAACAAATAAGTTACATAAAATAATAACAATAAAACATTTTTTGCACATAACATGTGTATTACTTCAATGAAAGTATAAAATAAATACAAACATACCTTAATATCTCTTCTTAACCAAATAACACCTTGCAAAGAAATAAAAAATAAAAATTATATCTGAATTAAATCCAAATCAATCAACGACAATAATAATAACTAAAATAAATAAATTATTTTACTTAAACTAACATTAATTACTCAAATTTATAAAAAAAAAATTACCTTTTTTTTCCCTTCTTTTTCCTTCCCTCTTCTTCTC
Organism: Gossypium hirsutum; assembly: GCF_007990345.1. Taxonomy (NCBI): domain Eukaryota; kingdom Viridiplantae; phylum Streptophyta; class Magnoliopsida; order Malvales; family Malvaceae; genus Gossypium; species Gossypium hirsutum. The sequence goes on from NC_053425.1 coordinate 99,194,792, forward strand.
CTTCTCTTTTTCTTTTTCTTTTTTCTTCTCTTAAGCGCCGACCGGCTCCTCCTCCTCCTCCTCCTCCTCCTTCTTCTTCTTCTTCTTCTTCTTCTTCTGTTCTTTCCTTCGTCTCCTTCTTTTCTTTTTCTTCTTCTCCTTCTTTGTTCCCGAAATGAGCATTGGGGACTATATATTATGGTCCCCCAAACAAAAAAACAAAACCCCTCTGCATGAGGGGTCAAATCGGTCTGAGGAGGGATCAGTAGCTGGGTGCCGCCTCTGGCACCCACATCACCTATTTTTTTTTATTTTTTTTCGTTTTCAGCTTTTTTTTTGTTTTTAGCATTTTTTTACTGTTCATCGTCAGAAATCAAGGTGGTGCCGCCTCTCACAGTGGCGTGACCACCCTGAGCATACCATTTTGGTAATTACTTTTTATGTAGTATTATTTTAGAATTTTTTTATTTTTTTTATACTTCTTTAGTAAAAAACCCCACCAATATCACTATTCTTTGAAACCCATGTGTTCTTTTTCTTGCACAAGTAATTAATTGCCACCCTCCTTTCTTTTTTTCTCAATTAGTAGAAGTAAAAGCCATAGTCTCAAACCCTCCCAAAAAATAAAAAACAAAAAAACACTTCAACTTCTCAATTTCACAAATTTTCTACCATAATTTCAAAAAATATAGTTTTTTTTAGCTTTTTAACTTCACAATTCTTCAGATCATAGTTTCACCCTCTCCCTACCCCTCCCCCCAAAAAAACATAGGTTTTTAGCTTCTTAATTTTACAAATCTTCTTTCTTTTTCTTGTTTAATCCTTATCATGTCTAATCTTGGACACTGAAAAAAAAAGAGAATGTAACAAAATCTAAAGTTACATTTTCAAAACATAGAAGCACTCTCATTAGAAAAGCCAACGAACTCTCTATTTTCTGTGATTTTGATGTTGCACTAGTCACATTTTCTCCTACTGGTTGTGTTGTTACTAAAAATTTCACTAGGAAAAGGTAATTAAAATTTTAAATTCTTTCATTTTTTTCACAAATGATAATTTTAAAGCGGTTAATTTTATCTCTCTTTTTTGTGGTCATTTTTACTAAAATCGGAGCAGTGCTTGATCGTTATATCAAATTACTGCCAGAAAAAAGATATCAGTATGAAATTTAATTATTTTTAACATTTTTTTTGTTGTTTTTAACTATCATATTGCTAATTGATTTGAATTATGGGTATTTTTCAAAATTAATGGTGAAAATAGGCATGTAAGGTGCTTAGAAGTAATGTTTTCTAATTCCTTTATATAATTTTGTTTTATTTTTTACTTGATTTTGTAATTTTGTTGTTGATGTTACTTGAATTTATAATTTTGATTGGAAGTTAAAAAAGATGAAGCAATTAGACTACATCAGTGGAGATGAAAAGAAGAAGTTGTTTCACCTTGATAATCAGTCTGTTTATTTTCTATCTATTTTCACTTTCCTTTTCCTTTTTTCTTTTCATGCTTTTGCATTTCTTTTATATATATAACTATAAATCAAATAAAAAAAATTCCTTTAGAGTGAAAATACTTATGCAGATTGTTTAAATTTTTATTCAAAACTTTAAACCGTTAAGCCCGAATATATTTATTTTTTAATAATTAAATAATATCTAATTAAATCAATGCACTTTTTAACTTATAAATTTACCATTTAAAACTTGATGCAGTTGCAACTATATTTGATAATAAATTTTCCATAGTTTTAGTTCCACAATTATATTATTGCATGTTCATCAATTTGATTACCACATTATGGGTCTATTTAGTTCTATAACTAAGACATTTAACATATTTTGTTGTATATTTAATTTATGTATTATTACCATATTAAAAAATAAAATTCAGAAAGAAAGAAAATGACAAATTCAGAATCCTAATATGCGTTTCTTTCAAAAAACTTTTTTTTTTTTGTTTTCAACTAATTTATAGCATCATAATTATAAAATTAATGGATGTTCACACTATTTGACAATAATGATTTATAAAATTAATAAATTTTCACTCTTTCCTACAATAATGATTTACTATAATATGTTTTCAACTAATTTATAACATCATAATTAAATATAATTATAAAAGTATCTAATTCAATCATTCGAAAATATTAAAAAAATAAAAATTTTGAAAAATTTAAAAAAGATATGAAAGAAATAAAAAAATTATAAACAACAATTAAATATTCCTTGAATAAAAACATTAACATTATAATTCCTGAATCATAAATTTATTTTTCATATATATAATTACATACATAATTATAAACATCAAATATTCCTAAATCACAACTTTGCATTTCCTTTATATATATAATAAAAATATTTTCCGTACTATATATTAATATTCTTATCCAAGTCTCAACTATCATTAATTGAATAGTATCTGGTTAGATCAATTACAAATCTACCATTTTAAACTCAATTTTGTTATAATCAATTTCAGATGGTTTTAGTTCTACAATTATTTTCTAATCATTACTATCTTTTTCAATGATTAAAAAATGGAATATATTATTTCATGCAACCATTAAATTTTTTTCACCCAGTCTAATAATCGAATCAATTAAGTTATCAATTTGTTGGTCTAATAAGTTCAATCAATCAGGCAATTTTATAATATAAATTATTAAAAATTATTAAAATTAATTCAATTAGTTTTTAACCTGGTTAAACTGGTTCATTTTCGTTCTAAATTCAATCGGTCTAAAATTATTCTCTGAACCGATGCCCTAGTTCAACTTATAAATTTAATCTGATTTAGATAACATCGATGTTCATTTATTAATTTTAAAAAATAAAATAAAAATTATATTATTACATGTTCATCAATTTGGTTACCTTTTGTAGAGAAAATGATTACCATATTATCAATTTGTGGGTTCATGTGGTCGTAGTTTTTGGGGACATTTGTTCTATATTACGTATTATTACTGATATATTTTTTTTAAGCAAAGAAACAAAATTCAGAAAGGAAAAAGGAGACTACAAATTCAGATGACTTTTTTTTTTAAATCAGTTCAACTAGTTGATCTAGTTTAATTAAATAAATTATTAAAAATTACAAATAAAAAAATAATTTAATTGGTTCATGCTGATTCTTGAATCAATTGATTTAATGTTTCTCTTTGAGTCAAGACCCCAATTAGTTCCGATTACTAAACATGCTTCTTTTTATAATCGTGACATTATCATACAAATAGTTGAAAAGATTATCAATCTACAAAAAAGATGATTTGAGCTCAAACTTTAACTCAAATTGCAATACTTAACTATCAATATTATTCAAAACTATAAACTTTCTCAAAACAATTCCTAATGAACAGATTTTTCACTATTAATATCCTCTATAATATAAACGTTTTTTCAACTCATTGTTATCTCTTTAGGGTGGTTAAATCATATATATACATGCATATATACAAGTAAATATATATTCATACAATGTCTTTAGGGTGATTATTTTATATTCTAACAATAAATTTCACTCATCTTTTGATGTCTGCACCTATACCTTCTTTATGTGGTCCTCAATCCCTGGCTGATCAACAGCATGCAGAATCAAAGTAAATATATACATAATACTTCTTGTATTGAATCAATTTTATACATTTTATTGTTGGATAATCTAACCTTGACTGCTACCAATATAATATTTATCAGAACCTGGAGCTGCAACTCAAGAAAACTACAGTAGAGTTGGAAATCTTGCACACCAATCTCAAGTAACTCTCTAGAATGGCTAACCTCTATAATTTTCTAGTATTCCTCTTTATTTTATGTATTATTTGGCATTTTTATTCATGTAGAGAACATGAGGTGGAGGATGAAAAGAAAGCTTCACTTTCTCAAATCAAATGGTGTGAGACAAACCTGCAGAATACCCTACAAGAAATCAAGGATAGGAAAGTGAGTTCTTATATACTACATAATATGTAAGACGTATATATTATGTGTGTGTAGGTGTGTTATGTTTTTGGCTGCTGTTGCTTGTGTTCAAGAACCAGCAAGCTAGTAGCAACTGTTCATGTTTTGTATTTGATTTTTGCAGGCAAAGTTGCTTAATGATTCTAATACATCAATCAGGAAAGCAAGGGCTCAGGTAATATAGTTTATAGCAAACCATTACCTTTTTTTTTGAACTTCTATTAATGAAATTAAAAATGGTAATCCAGAGGTCAGTAGGTCGACAAACACCATTGGCATACAACGGCACAACTGGGAACCGAGTGTTGAACCGGGGAAGCCAAAACCTGAATTCCAGCCGTCTGATGCAGCAACATGATCTTAGGACTTGCCCTTTCAGGTTAATCCAATATCAATTCATTGGAATTGATTTTATCATTGAATCCCATGTATATTGCTTAATTGTTTTTTTAATTATTGGTTGGAATAAATTTGCATATCTAATGATTAATACTATGATGTCTTTAAAAGCAGTAGAAATTAACAGCAATGAAGCATATAAATATTTGCAGTTCCATGGCTCATACTGTACTGCTAGACCACTTATATCAATCTAGAGGAGTATCAGCAGGTTATCGTGGTGCGTCCAGTAGTTCTGGCTTCAACCCTTTGGCTGCTGGGGCTGGTTTAACTCAGCATGCTGCAACCCCACCTGCTTACCCTCAAATCCAGGTATCAATTTCATGCTAACCCTTTATAACTATTTAAGTGCTAAACCGCTTACAAGTTTTTGTAACACAAGCTAATTTTTTTTGGGATTAGATTCATCCCGGTATCCGAAATTCGCAGAATGGGATGTCTGGAAACTCAGTAATGGTATTGGTAAGTGAACATTTTATAGAATCAACCAATCATGGGGGATCCCGCTATACCTTTTGCTCCAAGTCAGGCAGTGGAAGCATTTGGAGCCCCAAATATGGTATGTTATGGCACCCTATACTGTTGTGAGTCTACCAAAGAAGAACAGTCGAAAAAAATGTTTTATATCTGTAATTACTAATCACAAGCTTTCCTTTTTCTTGGAAAACCACAGTGCCAACCAATGCTGCATGGCATTATGGATCAGCAGCAGGAACTTGGAGGGTTAGGAAGCTCATCTACGGTATGTTATTGTCACAAAGTAAAAACTTTAGAGATTAGTTTATATACTGTAATGGAAGGGAATTAAATATTTTAAAATTTATAGCAGCAACCAGTGAGAGAGAATCTCATTAACACCTAGCATTCCTAATCAACAACTAGGAGCTTTAGCCGGCGGCTCATTTCTGGTATGCAACGGTAACATCAAAACTTCATTTATAATTTTTTATTTGCATTTTACTCTTTCCTTTACCATTGATATTACAATGAATTGTAGAATCAGTCCTTGCTGGGAAATGGCAACATGACATCTACTGTAAAGGTGTTCATGGCCGGGTTCAGGTCGGGCTCAACTAAAAAATAATGCCCATTTATTGGGCACGGGCCAGGCCGGGCTTAAAAAATGGACCTAAAATTTTACCCAAGCTCGACCTGGATAAAAATATTAAAATCCGGGCCCGGCCCGGCCCGGCCGTATTAATTTTTTATATTATTTTTAAATATATATAATACATCAAAAATACTAAAAACATCAAAATAAATATTTCCCAACAAATTGAAAATAAATTTTAAAAAATATGTAGACTTAAATAACACTAAGATAGATGCAACTTAACAAGTAAATGCCTCTAAAATAATAATAAAAATTAACAAATGCCTTTAAAATAATAACAAAATTAACAAGAAAATAAGTTTTATACAATATCCAAATAATAACAACATAATAGTAAAATGGTAGCAAAATAGGAAGAAAACGACAAGAAAATAACATTCAAAAATAAAAAAAAATACAAATTTTTTTTTGTCCTTTAGTGAATTCGGACCGGGCCGGGCCCGGGCTAAAAATACCTTACCCGAGGCCTAGCCTATTTTTTAAACGGGCCTTATTTTTTTATCCAAACCCATTTTTCGGGCCTATATTTTTACCCAAACCCTCCCACATTTCGGGCGGGCCTTCGGACCGGGCCGGGTAACCCGGCCCATGAACAACTCTAATCTAATGTTCAGTTCGAGCCCCAGCAGCAAGGAGTTTTAGGCAGCACATCAGTGGTATATATGTGAAAACATTCTAGATTTTTTTTTCAGATTCTATGTGAAGCCTATGTTACTTGATAAACCCCTGAAATTTAATTTATGCTAAGTTTCAAGCTTTTGAATTTTCTTGATCCAGGGACAACCTGCAAATAATGTTCTTTCAAGAGGTCAAGCAAATCAAATGCCTGCTATTCAAAATGTTGTAAGTTTTTTATTTCCTTATTTTAACTGTGAATTCATCTCAAGGTTCCAATCTACTTGCCTAGAAAATACTATGTACTTTTTCTGAATGCAGAACCCTCAGAATGGTGTGTCGCCAGTACTACTGACGTCTTAGGCTCAAGTCAATCCAAATGAACCGAACTTGTTATGCAATCTATGTCCAACACAGGGCAGAATTTGGATGTTACATCCCCTGTCAACTCTGAGAGGTATGTATGCATGTCATCAAAGCAAGAATCCATTGTTAGCATCAAAGGCAGTTCATTCAATGGTATTCATCTCCAGTTGTGTTTTTAGGGATCCCTCTGAGCCTATCATAATCACCCCTACCCTTGGAAATGGAAACAATGTGAACGATGGCAACATTAACAATAATAGCACCAATAAGAACATCAGTGCCACCATCCTTAAAAATGGGGACAATGTAAACAATGGCAACATTGGCGACAGCAGCACAAACACCATTAGCAACAATGAAACAAATCAGAAAGAGAAACCCTATCCAGAAACCCTCATACACTTGTCCTTTTTTGATAGCCTTTTCGACGAGGTAAGAACTTGGTTTACTTGGCACCATTACAATCTTTTATAATTTTTAAAGGATTAAATTGAATTTTTATAATTTTAATGGGCTAAAGTGTAATTTTACCTTTATTAATTTAAATTTTAAAAAAAATTAAAAGGACTAAATGACAATTTTTCATTTTAAGGGGGCCAAGGCTCCTGCCAGCCCCGTATATTGCCCTCTGATCTAAACCCCATGCAAAACCATGAGTGAAATTCCTTATATAAAAAATAAAATTTTTTCACAAACTGAGATGGAAGAAGGCACAGCTAAAAGTGCAAGCAACTCAATGGAATGGGAAGGCATTGTATTGCCAGACAACATGACCTTGGAAGACTTTGAAATGCTCTTTTGAACAATATATCGCATATCTAAGGTCTCAAGTTGCACTTGTTTTTCCTTTCGTTGTTTGCTTTGAAATTCCTTTCCCTAGTAAAATCTGGATGCCAGAAATAGGTGATGAAACCTATGAAATAAGATAAAGGTACTATATGTAACAATGAGGAAAACATGAAACTTGACGTGTGTGTGTGATGCTTGTTTCTAATTTGCTAATATAATATGTCAAAGCTTGGAATGGCTTTGGATTTGCTAAGAAAATTGAGTTGCAATGTTCTACATGATTAATTTGTTTGTATGTATGGGCACTATTGGGTGTAAAACTCGATTAGAGCTTGATGGGGTTTCACTTTTTAAAATTAATTGAAATTCAAACTCTATCAAATTAAAAGGTAATTTTTTAAGTAATTATCGAATTTATTAAAATGCATTGCTGAGTACAAAATAGAATTATACTCTTTGATTAAGTACAAGATCCTTAAGAATCTTCATCTTCAAATGCGTCTAAACAGATTAAAACTTAAAATTTTGTGAAAAACATAACCTTGTAAAAAACATATGCTAATTAATTATGTTACGACTTAAGCCTAAAATGGTGCATCAAGACTAACACTCCTCCCTTAGCTATAGTTTTATCTTTAGCATTAATTAATTATTTTGTTTATACTTTTTGTTCTTGGTTAGTTGCTTTTATTTTGTAAATATTTTCTTAATTGATCATTTTTGTTGAGAACATTTGTTATTTTCTTTAGCTTCCCAACTTTATAGTTCTTTTAAGTATAATTTCAACTCTCTCAAAAAAAAACACTTTTTTAACCAAAAAAAAAACTCTTCTTTAACTTTTAAATTTCATAAATATTTTAACCACAATTTCTTCGCTAAAAAAACATTTCTTTAACTTCTCAATTCTCAACACTTTTAACCATAGTTTCAACCTCCTCTCCCCCCCCCCACACAAAAAAAAACTATTTTTCTAGCTTCTTAATTTCAGAAATCTTCTAATCATAGTTTCAACCCCCATCAAAAATAAAAATAAAAAAACACTTCTTTGACTTCTCAATTTTACCATAGTTTCAACCCCCACAAAAAAAAACATTTCTTTAATTTCTCAATTTCACAACTCTTTTAATAATAGTTTCAACCCCCAAATAAGAAAGAGTTCTTTAGCTTCTCAATTTCACAAATCTTTTAACCATAGTTTCAACCCCTAAAAAAAATACTTATTTAACTTCTCAATTTCACAAATCTTCTAACCATAATTTCACCAAAAAAAAAATTTCTTTAGCTTCTCAATTTCACAACACTTTTAGCCATAACTTCAACCTTCCCCCCTAAAAAAACACACTTCTTTAGCTTCTTACTTTCAATAAATCTTCTAACAATAGTTTCAAAAAAAAAAAGAAAACTTTTTTAGCTTCTCAATTTCATAACTCTTTTAACCATATTTTCAACCTTCCTTATTAAAAAAAACACTTTTTTAGCTTCTTAATTTCATAAATATTCTAACAATAGTTTCAACCCCAACAAAAAAAAAGCAATTCTTTTGCTTCTCAATTTCATAACTCTTTTAACAATAAATCCCCCCCCAAATCAACACTGTTGTTTTTGTTATCAATTTCACAACTCTTTTAACCATAGTTTTAACCCTCCCCCCAAAAAAGACGCTTTTTAAGCTTCTAAATTTCATAAATCTTCTAATCATAATTTCACCTCCAAAAATACTTATTTAGCTTCTTAATTTTATAAATCTTCTAACAATAGTTTCACCCCCACAAAAAAAACATTTTTTAGTTTCTCAATTTTACAATTTTTTTAACCATAGTTTCAACCCTAAAATAACACTTATCTAGATTCTCAATTTTACAAATATTCTAACCATAGTTTCAACTCTCACCAAAAAAAAAACAGTTCTTTAATTTCTTAATTTTACAAATCTTTTAACCACAGTTTCACCTTACTCCTCTGAAGAAAAACACTACTTTAGCTTCTTAATTTCAAAAATCTTCTAACAATAGTTTCAACCCAAATATATATAGTTCTTTCATCTCTCAACTTCACAATTCTTTTAACCATAATTTCAACTCCCAAAAAACACCTTTTTATCTTCTTAATTAAACAAATCTTCTAACCATAGTTTTATAACTATTTTAACCATAGTTTCAACCTCCTCTCCTAAAAAATAAAAACACTTTTTTAGTTTTTGAATTTCACAAATCTTCTAACCATAGTTTCAACCCCCCAAAAAACAAATACTTTTTTAGTTTTTGAATTTCACAAATCTTCTAACTATAGTTTCAACCCCCCTTCCAAAAAAAATTGTAGCGCCCTGAATAATTTATTTTTGTTTCTATAAATCGTGTCACAAAATATGTATCTGCTTCAGTGGTTAAGTGATTTGAGGGTGTGTTTGAGGTATTGGGTTCAAGTCCTACTTTTGAAAAATTTTGTTATTTTTTATCAAAGCCTTATTCCTGTTGGGCGGGCTTATATTATATTGTTTGTAAACTCATATTAGAATAAGCTTACTGATTCAAGTGGTAAGAAGTTAGCCTGTTAGAGGTCTTGTGTTCAAATCCTTGTGTGAGCATGGGTGATAATTTTTGCTCCAGTTGCTGGAGAGAGTTTGGGTGGAGTTAAAAGTCTGAAGTAGTTGGATGGGGTTAGTGGTCGGATTTAGTGGGATTCGGTTGTGGTGGGGAGTTGAGGGAAAATAGTGATTTAATTATTTTAATTTTATCATTATCCTTTTCCCTAAAAATCAGCCACTGTGTTCACGTTTATTTTTTTCGTTTCTCATACATTTTTCTTTTTTCTTTTTTTTGCTTTCTGATCCTCTTAGCTTTCTAATCCAAATGAAATTCAAGTGTTATTTGGTTGTCCCTATAGTTGAGTTTGGTGGTTGTTGTTTGGTAAGTGTGTAGTTGGCTTAAGTTTCTTTATGGATTAGATGAATGGTTGGGGATTTTTGATGGTGTTGAAGGGTTTCCTTTTAATTTTTCTTGGTTTGTGTTTACTGATATCTGGGTGTGAATTGTGCGTCAGTGGTGCTCATCCAGCAGAGTGATTGTGTGGATCGTTGTCTCGACGGTAAGTGTTTATATCAATTAAGCATAGTTTTATTAGGTTTCGACATGTTAGGGTACTAAGTCGTATGCCTTCGAATTGGACGAGTTCGTAGGGATTAATTCGTTGAATTCTGTTGATTTTAGGTACTGAAATTTCATCAATTAGGCTGCTTCGAAAAACGAACAATGTGTGTACCCTAAACACGAAAAATTAAAGTTCGACGAAAGCCAGAAAAGAGGCACTGTCGACGCCACATGGGCGTGTGCTCGGCCATGTGGCCTGCCATGTGCAAGGCACGACCATGTGACTAACAAAGGTGTGGCCGTACACATGACACAGCCGTGTCCACACGGGCAAAGCCAATTCGGGCGTGTGGGCCCAGAATTCTAAAATTTTCCCTAGGGTTACATGGGTCATTCCAATCGACTGTGGGCCTACCATAGGGTTGGTAAGGGCTAATCAAACCCCTTTTCATGTGATCTGATATTCTGATAGTCTGATCTGAGTAGAAATTGATATGTATGTTTGACTATACTGTTTATGTATGTTATCTGTATACGAGTATGTTAAGCATGTTAAATCTTTTAATTCTGTATATGTATTCTATATCTATGTTTGTGGTGGAATTTGCATATGTGGAGGAAGTGATCTGTACTGCGACCTTTTGTCTATATTCTGGCAGCTTGGCTACATATTATTCTATTACGTGTCACATTAACACTATATAGTGTGTTGGGATGGGTATGTGTTTTTAACCCCGCATGGTGTGATAGGATGGTTGTGTGTAGAAGATGAGGGTAGGATTCTATGTATTTGTTTTTCTTATCTGATTCTGATATCTGTATATGTAATAGACTTAGGTCTGAATCTATATCTGACTGTCCATGAAATTTTGTGTATGTTGCATGACGATTTTTGTTAGGTTACATACTGAGTTTATGAAAACTCACATTTGTTTGTCTGTTCTGTTCAAGTAATCTACAGACATAGGCGGGTCAGTGCGACGGAGTCTCAACGTTGACCACTTTGACGGGATACTGTTTTTATTACTATAATTTAATGTTTTTTGCTAAAATTTTGATTTTCGTGAGAGTTTTGTAATTTTTGGACTCTCTGGACTTTCTGGATTGTTTGGTTTAAATTTTTGGTTTGAATGCATCATGATTTTTAGATTGTGACAATTTGACAAAATATCGATTTTATGCAAAAAAATGTTGTTTTTTTTAAAACATGAGCGTGATTTTGATTTAAATGGTTTTCAAACTTCTACTGCGAAATGATTTGGTTAACCTTAAAGGATAACATGTAACGGCCAGTAATAAGTATATGAATGAATACGTTTTTATTAAACTTGGACGTTTTATCAAAGAATCATCGATTTCAAAACCCTTCTTCGTAACACTCTCGGATTCAGCGACAAGATCTAGGTCGTATTTGGGGTGTTACATTTAGTGATATCAGAGTCAGGTTACAAAACTCAGGCTGTGAATTTTGGATTTCAAAATTGTGTTTTGAAAAAGAACTTGTTTTCAAATAATTTGGATCCTTTTGAGTAGGTATGTGGTACACCGAGTCTCCGGCGCCTATCCTGTAAGTATCTCTGAATTTAGAAAACACTATAGTTAGTACTTTTTGAAACTGTACTAAGTTAGTTAGAAACTAAAACTTTTGAAATACTTTTGAATTTCTGATAATTTAAGCATAAAATATCTGTTAATAAACACTGAAACTGATGCATAAAATTTTATAATGTAGATAAAACTGAAAATACGATGAGCGCTCGTGGAATTCACAATCGTGGTATTCGTGGGCACGGCGAGTGCCGTAGGAGGGCTCGAACTAAGTTTTCTTCTTTGGGCAGTATGCCGAATTTAGACATGAGTGAGACAAAGGTTTCACCTGTTACTGAGACTGGGTCTCAAAGCCGATCGGCTGGGGACGATGCACTGTTCCAAGCTATGTTTAAGGTTTTGAAAAGGGTTGCTGGACCCCATTCTAGACCTGAGGGCTGTGGGTTGGTAACTGAACAACTCCGATCCAATGAAGCTGAATTGTTTAGGGGCGTCACTGAAGCCGCCCCTACTGTAGCTAAGTATTGGTTGGAGCCCATTGTTCCAAGCTATGTTGAGGATTATGAACAACATCTTATGTTGATGTTTGTAAGCGTGAGTTCATAAATCTCATGCAAGGTGATAAGTCTGTGGCTGAGTATGAGCTCGAGTTTCTGATATTCAGCCTCTACGCTTAAGGCATGGTGGCATCCGAGTATGAGAAATGTGTTCATTTTAAGAACAGTTTGAAGAATAGTCTGAGGGTTTTGATTGCTTCGCAGAGGGAGTGTGAGTTCATTGTTCTTGTGGATAAGGCGAATATCACTGAAGAGGTTAAGCGCGTTGAGTGCCAAAACAGAGGCTGAAAGAGAGGCAAGAATAAAAGGGATTCGAAGCCCTCTAATTTTATTCAGAGGCCTTAGAAATGGGCCAGACCTGATGGGCCTATTAGAGTAGGAGTTCCTATTGCTCCTATTGGTATTTAGCCATGTAGTGACTGTGGTAGGTGCAACCCGGGCGAGTGTTGGAAGAGATTAGGGGCTTGTCTGCAGTGTGGGTCTTTGGAGCACTGGATTATAGAGTGTCTACATCATGCTGATCAGATGCAAGCTACAAAATTGGGTTCTGTTCAGCCTCAAAGAGCAGTGTAGCAGCTATTTAGAGGCTGTGGACCAGCTAAGGGTGGTAATGGTATGGGCCGAAGACAGAGAGCACTGGGCAGAGGTGCTAGTCAGACTGAGATGAGGCAACTTGCACTGGTTTATGCTACTTAACGCTGAGAGGACAGAGACGCTCCTGATGTGATCACGGGTATGTTTTTAATTTTTGATGACCCATATACTGCTTTGATAGACATAGGTTCTACACACTCCTTTGTAGCTAGTTCCATTTCCAAAAACTTGGGGATTTTTGTTGAGTATACTTCTGGTGAGATTACCGTACTAAGTCTATTGGGACAGCCTATTCAGGTAAATAGACTTTATAGGAATGTTCCATTAGAAGTACAAGGGATTGTGTTTCTAGCAAATCTGATGGTGTTTAGGGAGTTCGACTTAATTCTAGTTAGTTTGGACTGTGCGACTAAGAGGGTTATTCTAAGGACTGAGGATGATAATAAAGTGGTTGTGATTAGTGAGCGTTGAGATTACCTGTCTAATGTAATCTTCGCACTTGTGGTTGAGAAATTGGTTAAGAAAGGGTGTGAAGCGTATTTAGCCTATGTCAGTGTTTCAGTTTTTAGGATCACTTCCCTCCGTACTCACGCCTAAGGGAACAAAACGACTAGTTATCAGAGAGTTTAAGTAAAATAATTAGAGAATTCCCAATTTAACAATGCAACAGAAATCTAACAAAACTTTGCAGAAGTTGAAGGATTCCGACAGAATTTACACAGAAGTCTTCCAATAACTTAAAGGTCTCACTAATTTCTGATATTCACTTGTTGAACACAATCGAAAAGGAGAAATCAAAGAAGTAAAAAGAGGAAAGAAAGGAAAAATAAAAAGAAAGAAAAGAAAAAGAAGAAGAAAGAGTACAGAACGTTAACAAAATTTTAATGATGTTTTTGTCTTAAAACGTACTTTCGACAATAAGCAAAAATTCTCCTAATGCATACAGTGGGATTCGAATTCGGGACCAAACAGGATACAGACAGATGCTTAACCAGTGAACCAACAGGCTCATTCTTAACATAGATTCATACAGAATTACACTTAACCATATACCGCATGGATAGGGGTTGTTCTAAAAGGATAAAAATTTTAACAATACAACTCCAACTCCAGACCTTAAACACAAAAACAGAGCATATGACCACAGATATAGAAATTTAATTACTCCATATTCTCACAATTAAATTCCTAAAATTTTGGGGCATTACAGATAATTTCAGGTAACCCTTAGACTTAGGTGGGTCAGTGCGACGGGAGCTCGATTATGTCCACAATTTCATAAACTATGTTTGCTTAAATTTGACTTATTTAAAAATTCTGATTTGAGAGTTTTGTAAGTTTTGGACTCTCTGGACTTTTGGGAATATTTTTTGGATTTGGAATTTTATTTTGGGTTTTGGCATGACATTCGATAAAACGATTTTTTGAAAAATGTCTATGCTTCTGCGATCAACTATTTTTAAGAAAATAAATTTTGTTTTCCAAAATATAACGCCTTAAGAACTTTCGCTACAACTTATTCGATTTATTTAGAAAATGCAATCAATTAACGGTTTTTAAATATTAAGTATAACAAATATTTTCAATTAAAACGAGCTTTTAAATAGCGAAGGTTCACAATGTTTTTCAAAAAACGAAGTCAGATTTATATTTAGTTTACGTAACATTTCCAGATTCAGTCATAATGTCTAGGCCGGGTTTGGGGTGTTACAAAAAATACGTAAGAGCTCGGTTTACAAAAACAAGGTCTCTATCCTAATTTTTTTAAAACCATTGAGTTTCAGTACAAACCACTTGTACTATAACTAATTATTCTATTAGTAGAATTTATCGGATCAAAATTCACTTACACACTATAGACGGGGCTAATAAGGGTGGCTTAAAGATGAGTTTAGGCCGGCACGTAGGGTTGTTCTATGGGGTTAAATCAACCAGCAAAGTGGCTGGAGAAACAAAAATAAAATATTTAGTAATGGGATGGCACAACTGTAGTGAAATCCCAGAGAAAAGTGAAAAATTTTAGATGAGGAAAAAGATAAGGGCGACAAGAAGAGTGATCAAATGAAGGAAAGATCTGAAAAAGCTAAGAAAAAGTGATATAAATACCTAGGGTTACAAGGCTTGGACGGCACAAAAGTAGGATAGGGAGAAAAATTAGCAAAATTTAAGCTAATTTGCAAGGGAAAAGAATCAAACTCAGGTCCTTGAGCTAATTGCACTGCCTCCTTATTTTCTTTTGACCACTAAACCAACTACTCATCCTTGAAATAATGCTACATTCTTTAAAAAAATTTGGGGTATTACAAGAAATCTTTAAATTACTAAACATATCTAAACCCTCTAATTCCTTGTTATTAAATTTATCAATGGCTTACGTATTAAGTGGGTATAATAGAATTGCGATGGGTCAACTAAATTCATTGAGAAGTTTATTAATATGACTTGTATACTCGTAATTCACTGCACTTCTTTATATATTTAATTGGATTGTTTATCTACATTGGTGCATGCACATCGAAGGGCAATCATTTTCCATAGCAATGAAGCATATCGCCATCGACCTCCACTTCGTTCATGATCAAGTATAGGACAAGTTGGTTGTAGTCAAGCACCTTCATTCCGACCAGGTCGCCAACATTCTCACCAAATCATTTCCTCATACTTCTTTTGATTGCATAATCAACAAGTTGAGTGTTGCTGATGTAATCCCCAACTTGTGGGGGTGTAAAAAGATTCATGAAGAATTGATCTTCCTCCCTTAGTTGCAGCTTTATCTTTAGCATTAGTTTGTTATTTTGTTTATGTTTTTTGTTCCTAGTTTGTTGCCTTTATTCCGTTGACATTTCACAAATTGATTATTTTTGTTAAGAACATTATGGTAAGGAATTGAGTATATGCCTTTATATACTCACAAATATCATTGAATTAATCTAAATTCAAAATAAATTAAATCTAACTGTCTCATTATTTTCTTTTGACCACTAAACCAACTACTCATCCTTGAAACAATGTTACATTCTTTAAAAAAATTAGGGTATTACAAGCAATCTTCAAATTACTAAACATCTCTAAACCCTCTAATTCCTTGTTATTAAATTTATCAATGACTTACGAACTAAGTGGGTATAATAGAATTGTGATGGGTCAACTAAATTCATTAAGAAGTTTATTAATATGACTTGTATACTCGCAATTCGCTGCACTTCTTTGTATATTTAATTGCATTGTTTATCTACATTGGTGTACGCACATCGAAAGGCAATCATTTTCCATAGCAATGAAGCATATCGCCATCGACCTCCACTTCGTTCATGATCAAGTACAGGACAAGTTGGTTGTAGTCAAGCACTTTCACTCTGACCAGGTCGCTAACATTCTCACCAAATCATTTCCTCATACATCCTTTGATTGCATAATCAACAAGTTGAGTGTTGCGGATGTAATCCCCAACTTGTGAGGGTGTAAAAAGATGCATGAAGAATTGATCTTCCTCCCTTAGTTGCAGGCTTATCTTTAGCATTAGTTTGTTATTTTGTTTATGTTTTTTTGTTCCTAGTTTGTTGCCTTTATTCCATAGACATTTCACAAATTGATTATTTTTGTTAAGAACATTATGGTAGGGAATTGAATATATGCCTTTATATACTCACAAATACCATTGAATTAATCTGAATTCAAAATAAATTGAATCTAACATGATCTTCATAAATAATACAAAATTATTTGAATTTAAAATGATCAGAACCCAAAATAATCTAAAACCATAATGACCCAACTCAGAATACTTAGACCTCAAAAATAAATTATCAAAATCCAAAATAATTTGAAATTGAAATTGGGTTAAACCCAAAATAACTTGAATCCAAATTTAACTGAATGAGCATTATCCCTAAAATTTTAAATCAATTCAATAGAACAAAACTAACGCATCCTAGAATCAACCCAACCTGTTTAATTAACCCTAACTACCAACTTAAGCAACTTGCCCACTAAAAGACATTAAAAAAGGAATCCCTCCTATGCTGGTTGATACAATTGTGAAGGCAATGACTAATGACATTCAACTTAGGATTTATTGTTGTTATTTAGGACTAGACTTTTTTGGCCCAATTTGAGCTCATTGATTAGAAATTTTGTATTTTCTTTCTAGGATTTGGTAGTACTTTTTTTGGTAAACTAAACCTAAAGTCATTAAGTTATTAATAAGTTTATATTTTGATCACTCAATTTCAAAAAGTTACAAAATGGTCATTAGCCTATTTGAAAGTTTTCATTTAAGTCACTGGGTTGTTAAAATCATTGCTATGTGGCTTTCTTTGTTCATACCACCACTTACACCAAACGAAAGCTCTCATTTTTCTTCTTTCTATAGTTTAATTTTTTTTTCATGCAACAGTTTTGAACATCACGAATCTGTGAACCAAAATCCAAACAATTTTCTTCTACGATCTCCAACACTGACAGTCAAATCAACTTGAATCTAAGGTATGTTCTTCCACTTATCAATGGGTATTGATCTACCATACCGATTGTTGGATCGTCGCACAAAGCTCACTAGCTAGACTTTTGAAAAAAAAAACATAACAACTCAATGACTTAAATAAAAACTTTCAAATAGTTCAGTAACTTAAATAAAAACTTTCGAATAGCTCCTTGACCATTTTGTAATTTTTTGAAGTTGAATAATCAAAACGTAAACTTACTAATAGTTTAATGATTTTAAAGGTAATTTATCCATATTTTTCAAATGAATTTTTTTGAGACGTAATTAACTAATCCTCTATGTCTTTTTTATGGTACTTAAAGATTAATCATTTAAAATTTATGTTATCCCTCATATTAATTTAGTTCCCAATCATTTACTTAAGATGTGTTTTACTATTGGATAAAGTAAGATGAATTTTCACTATTATTTGAAAAAAGAGACCAATTATTGAAGCAGTCTAATATCAACCTTTGTATATTGATAGACAGTTAATTTTTTTTATCTTTATAGTTCAAGGGATGAGACTCAAGTCAGCATCAATAGGAAACATGTTAGGTAAATACTAGTACTAGGGCATGGTGCACATGCTACGAGTAAATGCTGGAAGAAGAAATGATATGATGGCCAGCTAGGTGGGAAATTGATCTTTTATAAGCTGCTATAAATGAACTTTTCATTATCATCAAATTAAAAGCAAACACAGTATAACTTCAATAATTCTATTCACTTAAGCCTTTCTACTCATAGGAAGAAAATACCCAGCCTTTACGCTTCCTTTGGATCCGAGAGCGGGCTGAGCAAAACTGAAACCAAAAATTATAAAGAAAAGGAAAAAGGAAAAAGAAAAAAGTTTGATTCTCTTATTGGTTGTGTAGGGGAAAAGAAGGCACAAACACGTGCCTTCCTTGGGAATTTAGTTTCCTTGTGTTTTCGTCAAGTGGAAATTCCCTTTTCCTTTCCCTTTGCACTTCTTGCGAGCCATATTTATTTGAATGATTTTGAAGTTAAGCTAATTACATTCAATATTAATAATTAAGCGAGTTAAAATCACAAAATAAATTTAAAGTGTGGTAGATGTCTTTATATTAAAATTTAGATTGTATTTTATTTTTTTACTTAAAAAATAAGTAAATTAGTCCCGTTAAAGAGTAAATTATTTTTTTATAAAATATTTCTCTAGTTTTACTCTTAAAAATTAACATATAACCAGACAGTTACATATAACATGTCACATGTACCTCGATATATATATACTAATTTTTAATAGTAAAAATAAATAAAATTTTTATAAAAAAATTAAATTTATCTTTAATTTAATTATTTTTTAATAAAAAATATAACGGGACTCATAATATAAGTATTTCCATGTTATTTTTACCCACGAAATAACAATTATAAAGTGGAGTATGTTATTTCAATCCCTATAGAGTCCTTAGGAATGCTTGTCATGCTGCACTCAACATTCAATTTATGTCTTCTGTGTCCAATGGATAGCTTCTTAAGTGGAAGTGTAGGCATTGAAACTGGACGGACATGCAAGTTAAATTAGGTGGTCCACTTGCCATGTTTCATCTGCTGACGAAAGTGAAACCAACAAACAAGAAAATATATATTTTTTCAATAATATCTAACCATCATATCCCAAAACAGCAGCCAGCTTGCTCCCATTTACAAAAGTTTACCTATCTCGTCCCAAACGGATATATTCAGACTATGTTTAAATTTTAAGAATTTTCATATCTTTAGAAGGTTTTTGGAGAATTCGCTCTTTATACACCTGAGCTTGCCAAGCCAAAACTAATTTCAGGGCATAAAATTCATAACATTAAATTACAGGCAGTAATAAGAACAAGAAAATAAAGTAAGGCTGCAAATACAATGGCTGTACCTCACTTCCCTAACCCACATTGACAAATTGTTATCATCATCACCCCACCCACCCAAAACTGCTCCTTACAAGACTACAAACAAACCAGGACCATTTTGAAAATTAAAAAGAAAAAGATGAACTCCCTTTGATTAGTAATAACTCAACAATCTTGTCATAATATCTACCAGGAAATCTAACAGAGAAAACCAAAAAGAAATAGTAATATGAAATTGCAGCTTCACATGACAGAACATGCATTTGGGTTTTCATCACTGAACATGGTGATGTAAGGATCTTCATATCTAGTGACGGTAGCAGTGCTGCTTACATTGTTGTCTACTTTCCTAACATAACCAGGAGGTGCCTTCTTGTCATAAGCAGTAACAGCGTAAGGTTGAGCCACCAGATTGTAAGGAACATAAGGCCAAATCTCAGCCTTTTTCCCTGTTGACTTAGCTTTCTTCAACACTTTGTTGGCTTCAACATATCCCGTTACAGTCACCTTCTGCTGTTTCCTGTTTATGTTCACCGATTTCACTCCTGCAAAAAAGGGGAAAAAAAAAACATTACATTTCAGTCCTCCACCCCCACCCCCCAAAAGGAAAGGAGATCAAAAGGAAGAAATATATGTATATACCATTCAATGAAGAGAGGGCCTTCTTGACCTTGAGTTCACAACCATCACAGTCCATCCTCACCTTCAGCTCTACTGTCTGCAATTGTTTTCTCTTCTTGTGTTTATGACCACTACTGCTCATCAAATCAGACAAATACTCCAAAGTGCCTGAAACTCCCATGTCTTTTTTTTTGGTTCAATTACTAATGAAGGATGTCTGGCTTCTGCCTTTTGAAATATGAGAATTTATGTATATTTATAAGCAAAGAAGAAAGAAGCTGCAAGGGAACTTCCCTGAAATATAATCATTTAAAGGGGGATTAGATTATAACATCATTTATTATTACTATTTTTATAATGCATAAAACTCATACTTATATAAACTTTGCTGTATCTAATATTTATATATAAGAAACACATACATACACAAATTATTGGTTCTTACTTTTATATACCTTCAGTTTGATTTTTTACATTCATCAATAGTCAAAGAGAAAAAAGTTGTGGGTCCTTAGTGAAAGGAGCAGCAACAAAAGTTATTTTAGAAGGATCATTGCATGATTTTTTATTTATTTATTTTCCTGTTCATTGATATGTCTTTTTAATTACTGTCAAAAGCATGATTTGTTCTTAACAAGGACACCTCTTTGTGCTTAGCTTTGGAGGTAAGAAAATTTTAAGACATTTTGCAAAACTGCCCTTGGGCTGTTTGGTATTTACTAATTTTGGATAATGTTTATGGTAGTTATAATAATTGGTCGGAATTTGGATGTTTTAACTGATATAGGACAAGCAAAGACAATATGATCAATGACTCATGATTTGTCCCATTGAATAATATTGGTAAAACATCTTCGGTCTCTTTCAATTTTGATATTAACCATATTGGTCCTTTTTAAAAAAAAATCATAACAATTTAATTCTATCAATTTTAAAAGTGAGCAACTAAGAACAATTAATTACAATACTAATATTTTTTCATCAATTATACATATTTGTATTGGTATAATAATAAATTTAGTCCTCAAAATTTACATGTTCTATCAATTTGGTCTTGATTTAACAAATTTATCCTATAACATTTATAATTTTTGTCAATTTAATCCTAATTTAACAAATATAGCCCACAACATTTACACAAAATAATTAACATTAATGACTAAATTTATTACTATACCAATAAAAAATATATACAAACACTATGATTAATTTTTTTAGATGCTCCCTTTTTAAAAGATAAATATGGTGATGTGTGGAATATTTTAATTCAGCATTTTGATTGATTGTTGGTCAAATGATGCTTGCTCAAGTATAGTAAAAATATAGAAAGTTACTTTGTCTAAAAAAACGAGTTAGCTTGTTTATTATTATTTTGACATGAGATGCAATATTTGATTTTTTTTTTATATTAAAGAGAGATTGAATCAATGTAAATTTATAGAAGATTAGACTACATTAGGAAGATTTTCATGTAGTACTTGAAGGATTTTATCCAGTGGTTGTTTGAATATATTTTTACCTAATGGTGTTGAAAGCGTCATTTTTGTCAAATCATCTGCCACTTTGTTGTCCTTTTTGAACACATGATCTTGCTAAAGTAGGTCCTTAATAGTGTGTATCACTACTGAGTAATCCTATTTCTCTCCAATTGCTTGAATTTATCGAATAACTTCTCTACTATATGTCTTAAGGTTCACATTCTTCATGTCAAGACTCCATGCAATTTGGAATATATCCAAAATACTCCATAGCTCCGCCATGATCGACGAACAATGTCCAATATTCTTTGTTAACCCCGCAATCTAAAATTTATCATAATCATGGATAATCCCACTTGCAACAGCATTCCCAAAATTTTGACACACAGTAATTTTTAATTTTTAATTGTTATTATATGTAATAATTTTGAAAATCACAAAAGTTTTCCCTCTTTCGTAAGCATAAGTTGATAATTATGGAAGACACAATTACATGATAAATCTTTAAACAATACAAATCAAAGAAAATGAAAAAATCCCTTTAAATTTTTAAGAAATTTAAATGAGAACAATGGTATCTCTATCTTAAACTTAAATAAAAAATTAAATTTAAATCTTTCGACTCCATTTTGATTTATAGACAACCCTAATTTCTTATTAATTTAAAAAAAAAAGGTATTTGGTGAGGTAATAGTGAAATGTCTTCAAGGGCAAAACAATAAAAACAAGCGAATACTGGATAACAGGGAAACAGCTAACACAGCTTTGCTGTTAGATTATGGTGGCAAGGGTGAAATGCACGTTCAACGTCCCCTTAGATTTTTGTCATATAAAATAAAATAAAATAAAAATAAAGCATTGCAATGTAATGTCTCCCAACAACCAAATGATTTTGGCCTTCATTATTAGTTTTTGTCCTAATTACAAAATTTCGGATAAATTCATTTTGTCCTAATGCTACAAGAAAAGAAATTAAGAACTATTCCAAATAGAATTAATATTAGTTAAAAAATGAATAAAAAATATTTATATATGTGCATTCTATAATAACCAGGCTAGGTTTAAATTAGAGACATTAAAAAATTAAATAAAATAATAGTATGATTAATCATTAATAATGGACTACAAATCATGCAGCTGTCTTTGTATTGTTTCCCCACCAATCTCTTGACAAACATAGATATATACTAATAATTAATGTTATTTATTTTATTTATTCAAAACCACCCAACAAAAATCAAATAATTGATGCAATTCCATGAAAATAAAATTGATTTGGTGGGGATCTCCAATGCTGGCATGCAATAAAATTCACATTTCTTCGTCAAACTGTGAAATTAATTTTGTCTTCTTTTTTTAATAATGATTATACTTGTTATATTGTTACCTCACCCTTTCTTATTAGATCAATACATCATCAATGCCTCACCAGAGAAATCCATTTTCATGCTCTCACCTTGTCACACAATTTGCAAAAAATGTATTTGAGAAGAGCCCTTGATGATACTTATCCATCTAACACTCTTTTTATTTAGTCTCTTCAAGTTGACACACGTTACTAAATTACTTACTTTCAGAAAATTTTAGTCACGTGTTGATGCAAAGATGATTAGAGTCATCTTCATAATTTTGCCATTTTAGAAAAGTAGCAAAATGAGGAGGGATATATATAACCTTCACTTTGTTATACCCCTAGGCTTGAACGTGTGGCAGCACAAAAGGTAGCTTAAAAGGCACTATTGGATGGCTCTTCGTTTTATTCTATCAGTAGTGGTTGTCCAATTGGTCACGAACTTGATTGGTCATTCATGATTAGCCATCTGTTACATACTGTTCATGGGGACTATTAAAGAATAACAACTTCGTACTACGTTAGCAAAAGAAATGTCAAAGCAAGACTACATAAGACTATGCTTGACAACAATAGATATATATAACGAACATGTCATCTGGCCAACCACACGAGCAGGCCACCATCTCTATTGTCGGTGACATGACAATATCAAACAAAGGGGCCTCCCCTATATATACCCCAACACACGAAGAGTAAAGGATCTTCTTCTCCTCTAAGGACTCCACCTTAGAATTTAAACTTGCATGGCTCCCCCTTTCTCAAACCTTCCTAAGTTTTTCCCTTCTCCCTTGTTAACCTCATCTTTCAGCTCTCCACCTGTCAGAGGTGAACTGACCTCCAACCAACTACCACCACTTTTTTCTTTCAATCTCCTCCTTATTAAACACAAATATCAACATACTTTATGATGGTTTAATTTTTTATTTGTTGATGAAGAATCATTTTTTTCCTCAACCGTAGTACCATATGATATATCATCAGATTATTTGGTTGGCTAAGCATGTAAAGACATATACATTGTAAATGTATGAATTATAGTTAATGTTTTTCTTTTTTGTTTTGGGTGGTTAGATTGGAATTTTATTTTATTTTTGAAGGGGAAAAGAAACAAAGAAACTTGGGGAGAGGGGAAAGAAGTAGGAAAGGATACAAAAGGAGAACCAATCATGCTATTTCCTAAGTAATTATTAAAGTTGTATTTGATTTATTCTGTGAAAAATCCAAATTCTTTCCTACTTTCCCACTCAAACGCAATTAAAGATCAGTTATATAAATATGGTCGTGGATTGAAAGCTTACAAAAAATGAAACATAAATAAAAATAACATGCACACGAGTAGCAACATCATTATCTTAAAACACTACTTGTTTCTTTAATCTTAAAACACAAACTTTTCTTTGGGTTGGTTTATAATTTATTTATATATGCTTTACAAAAATTGCATACTTCTCTTTTCTTTCGTTTTATCAAATTATGGTAGCTCAGTGCACGAGCATTTGGGGTTTGGTATCACATAATTTTTGTATTATATTTTAGATTGCTTTAATTTCTCTATTAAAAAATATTAAATTAGTTTCCGTATGTTAAATGAGTAAGTAAAACCGTCTCTTTGTTTAAATTGTATTGTTAAATGTATAATTTGATGTTTATATATAAGATATAATAACAAATCAGCCCTCAACTTTTACACATTTTTTAAAAAAAAAATCAGTTGGTATTGTTATTTTTAATAAAAAAAATTATAATTTTAAAATTTTTATAACTTTTGTTTACAATTTTTATGATTTTTAAATAATTTTTAAAATTTAAAAGGATTTAATTGATTTTTTTTTAATTTGTTACTAAGGCCTTTCAACTTTGACCCTTTAGTCTTATTAATTTTTTAAAAAAAATTATTTTACTTCTAATAAAAGAGTAGGGATCAAATTAAATATACGTGGAAAGATTAAAAGCTAAATTTATTATTATACCTTATATATAAACACCAAAAAATACATTTAATGGAGGGGTTATTTTGCTCCTCATCTAACCATTTTTTTCAATAAAAAGAGAATAAAATACAATCCAAGTTATAATATAAGAATTTTATAATACTTTTACCCCTTTTTCCTTTTAAAATTTTTATAATTTAAAAAACACTTCACTAGTTTGAGTAGCTTTTTTGGTTTGCTTATCTTCTACTATCGTGTGTATATATATTACTTGCAATTATTGAAATTTGTAGGTGTTTATGGAATTTGTGCTAGGTAATATTTGATGCACTTGCGGTTACAAATTTGCTTCGATTTCTGCTCCAATTTGCACCTTTAATTGCCTTTGGCGGACTGCTATCTGCTCCTAGTTGTGGTTGCCATTTTCTTCAAATTATTGCTGCCATTGATGCTATTTTATTTCCTACCTAAACTCCTTTACTTTACTACTACCAATTATTTGCTTTAAGGTTAGTTTATTAATAGATTTTTTTCTTTCTATTAAAAAAAATTTGATGTTTGTAAGGCCCAATTTTAGCCCAGGCTAAATAGTCCCAAACAAAACAATTGTTAACTGTCCTTCTTACAACTTAAGACCCCAAAGCCATTACATCAATCCAAACCTCAAACTCAATTAAACTCAGCCAAATTTACAACCCAATAGACCCAAACTAAAAAACCCTCACCCAAAAATGGCCCAAAACCTAAAGCCAACTCAGAAACGAAACCCTAGAGGCTCCCATGTGCGCCGCTCATCCTCGGGCGCATCACCTGCCCCTTGTCCCAAGGTCCATCTGCGACCTTGCACCGAAGAGGAAAATTTCTTCGTCGTTGACTCCTCAAGAACCTGCAAAGGAAGACCGAGAAAGCAAAAACAGGACAGAAGAACTGTAGCAGAAATAAAAAGAAAATAATAGTACTGTAAATCGGCTATGAAGCCAAAGAATCCATCGTATTGTTTTTTACACGAACACAAACTCTTGAATAGAAAAAAAGAAAGCAATCAGAAGCTAATACTTCAAAGGTGCCATTTTTATTTTTTTTGTATTACTTGGAATAAAAGTATGAATAATATATATATATAAAAACCTCATAGATGGTTCGTTCTCCGTCGTGGTTGAGCACTTCCAATAACCCAAACTTCACAAGACCCACTCGGGTTCCGACGAGGGTTGGAAGAGAGTCGAGAATTGAGATCGTTTTTTTCGCTTTGCGATTCACCCTTTTTTCGTTTTTCTTTGATATTTTTTTTAAAAAAAAATCTAACCTAGATCTCTAAAAGGAAGGGGATACGAAAGGCCACGGCTGAGCCATGGTTGAGGCTCGCCGGAGCCAGGCTCGATGCTAGGCCAGAGCAATAGTCGGACCAGAGAGAAAAGAGTAAAAGCTTTTTTTTTTTTGAAACTAAGGTTAAAATAAGGGTTTTAAAAAAAATTTAGCCTAAATAGGAATCACAAAACGGCACCATTTTGGGCCAGATGTTAAACGACCAAACGACGTCGTTTCATGGCCTTCAATCTGCGTTTTGACTCGACCCGACCTAGGGTCCGCACGTCCTTTGCCTAATGGCTTATTTATTTTATGGGTCCTTCCGCTTTTGAGGCTGTTTTAACATGGGCCTATTTTCCTTTTTGTTATTTTTTAATTTTACCTCGTGATTTTTGCTTTTATTTCACTTTAGTCCCGTACAAAGTGCAGCGTTTCGGGGACGGGGATATTTCTCCTCTTGGTCCCCCCATTTCACTTGCATATCGCAATATGGCCCCCCTCCCTTGTTTCATTTTATTTTTTTAAACTCTATTCAAGTTGCAATTAAGCCCTTTTCAATTTAATTATTTTATTATCTTTCATCTATTTACGAGTTTGTTTATTTATTCATTTCATTTTACTAGATTGCCTGTTCTTTTATTTGTATATTGCATCTTGTTCATTCGTTTATTTATATTTGTATATATATACTTATTTTTTTGTCCTCATACATGTTATTTATTAAATTTTTCTTTCTTTTAACTTTTATTTTCTTAATTCATTTATTTATTTGCGTATCCATTATTATTACTGTTTTATTATCATTGTATTTATTGCAATCACTATTGTCATTTTATTATGATACTAATACGTATATTTTATTATCATCAATTTTTTTTATACTTTATTCATTATAAGCTCATGTTGCATCATTATTAAATATTAGCTCATGTTTTAAGTCATATCCAAATGAGTTTAAGTATGTATAAATTTAAGCATTATATTAACTCTTACTCAAATTCGTAAAAGCTAATTCTTTTTTTTAAAATAATAATGAGGCAACGTTCGGTATTTGGAGAGTCGAGAAGTCGTGCCCTAACTTACGGGGTTTCAAGTTTCTCATTGAACCTAGATGACCGAATCTCCTTCTTAAAATACGCAAAACTCAAATAAAAATAATTAAAGGCAAACTTACTCTCGAGAATATGAGATGTCGTGTCCTAATTTACGGGATATGACATTTTGTTACTTTGAGATAATGAGGCGTTTTATACATTTTAATTTACTCGAGCATTTTTAATTAAAAACAACGTTAAAACAGAGAGGATCGCATTTTTAATTCTTTTCGGGTTTTCAAATTTCGACGTTTAGACATTAATTAATAAATTAGGTACCAATTTTGGGCGTTATGAGGATGCTAATCCTACCTTGTACGTAATCGAATCCCGAACCCGTTTTTCTGAATTTCGTAGACCAAAATTGTTGTTTTAATAAATTAATCCGTTACGAGGTGACCCGATCACACCTCATAAAAATTATCGGTGGCAAATCCTATTTTTGTTTTCAATTTCAAAACCAAAATCGACCTTCTTTTAAAAAAAATGGTTTCGACAGCTTGACGACTCCACTGGGGACCAAAAGAGAGTCAAGCCGCAAATTGATTCATTTTTGTCTTTCGTCGAAAATTGAAAATCCCTTCGTTGGATTTCATTTTTTGGTTTTCGTCATTTTGTATGATTGGCTTTTGGTTCGAGTCTCGTAGTATACTTTTGCGCATCATATTGCATAATTGTTCGATTTTACCCCTCTTAAGTGGGAGTGAGAATATATTCCTTCGTAAGGTCTTCACCTCCGTATAAGATAGTGGATCACTTTCGGGATACATTTCTACCTATGTCTTCGTGAGATTTTCATCTTCGTATAGCCATAGGGAAATGTATTCCCCTTAACTGAACTCGGTTCATATGAGCTTATAATGGGTGAGAATCGAGGAATCTGCCGGTTCATGTACCCTTACTTTATAACCGAACCACATGTAATGAGCCATAGGAGCCTACCCTAGGTAGAACCACACCAAACCCTAGTGGTTACCCAAATAGGTGTTTGATTATTTCCTATTTGTTTTGAGTTCTATTTTTTGTATATAATACTGACTTGTTGTGTTTTGATGTTATTGTATGGCATTTCATCATAAAAAGGTATTGATTCACGTTCGGTTACTAGATAGAAAAGCTTAGCATGGAAAAAGGGTTTCTTGATAGAGTGGAAGATAATGCAGCCATCCGAATATGGTCCGAGAGGATGCAACAAGAGAAAGGTGATAGTTTGACCAAGGGGTATGAATCAGAATTGTGGGATTTCACTCGCATTAGCGTGTCCCAAAATGATCTGCAATAATTGAAGAAGATATGGAACAGTTGGAACGACAAGATTAAGCAACTATTTTACCATAATTATGGAGACTTGCCCTATTCACTTGAGGTGAAAGTAGAAAAGCTCTTATTCCGAGCTCTCACTCAGTACAGGAATCCCGCATACAGTTGCTTCACTTTTGGGAGGGTTGATTTTGTACCTACCGTGGAGGAGTATATGGCCTTACTTCGTTACCCGAGGATTAAAGTCGACAAGGCCTATTCCAGAGCTGCTAACGTCCCGACCTTTGTAAAGAAATTGATGAATATCACGGGGATGAGCGAGCAGTAGGTAGCAGCCCGAACTAAGCAAAAGGGAGACGGTAAGTGTATTCCTTAGAAGAACTTGAGAGATCTGATTCTAGCACATCAGGACATGAAGAAGGGTTGATATTTCACTTTGAGTATCTAAGGTTTGGTCGTCTTTCCCAAGGTATTAGGACACATAGATGAAGTAGTCTTAGACCTGTTTGATCGACTTGATAAAGGGGTTACACCTGTCCTTGCGATCTTGGCCAAAACATTTAGATCATTGAACGCTTACCGGAGAGCAGGCGAGGGCAGATTTATAAGATGTGCGCAACTTTTGCTATCGTGGTTCCATAGCCACTTTTGGAAGGTAGAAAAATTCTCATATCAAGTGTTTTCCAAGAACTACTCTCCATTAAAGGAATTAGTGGCTACGCCGATGCGGGATGACCTTTCCAAAGAAAAATGGATTACAATTCTCCAGAATTTATATGTTGAAGATGTTGAATGGAGGGTTCCATGAATGATCCTCGACGAAATCTTATATTGGTGTGGTGACTTTGACTGGGTCCCTCTACTTGGGATATGAGGAGTCGTTGGATACGCTCCACTATTCGTGTTAAGGCAGTATCGATCAAGGCAGTTCATACCAACGACACAAGGGTTGGCTCAGTATGAGTTCTCATAAAAAGGTGATAATTACAATAAGAGAGTTCGTGAGATATCGAATGTTTGGAACCAAACCCGTAGGATGAAAGGATTCACCGCGGGTCCAATGACGACCCCCGAGTATGATTAATGGTGGGGTAAAAGAATCAACGACAACATCCCAATGCCAAGTCAAGAAAATGCTCGGCCAATAGAGGAGCACTTACAAGCAGTCCTGTTAGAATTAGAAATCATCAAACAAGATTTTGAGAAAATGAGTCGGGAATTGGGCAACAAGATAGAGCAATTAAAGGAGGAAAAGATACAGCTAGGATTAGACGTCGACATCCATAAGCTAGAGGCCGAGAAACTAAGGCAAGGAAAGAATAAGGCCGAAGAAGCCTTGGGTAGTCTAAAGACGGATTACAAGAAGCTGCGTATGTTAATAAGAACTACCGGTTTGGGTAAAACATTAGAACAGTGGCGGTAAGAAATCAATGAAGAAAGGACTAGAGCCGACCAATGGGAGAAGAAGTTTCAAGATGCTCAAGCACGAGAATACGCTTTAAAAAAGAGTTTGCTAGAGAGTCGAAAAGAAAAGGAGAGGTTAAGAGCTCGGGTGGCAGAGTTGAAAAAACCATTACATCAACATTGTAGTCGCAACTCCGTGATTGAATTAAGGGCCAACCTAAACAAGATTGAGGAATTGAAATGAAAGATATAAGAACTCGAGACCGCACTACGAAATGGTGAACTTCGAGTTGAACTTCTTGAAGCGAGCAAAGAACATTGCAAAGAACAGTTTCATCGCTTTCAAGATCAAATCGGAGATAGAGATTATGTCATGGGCGAAGCTGTGGCTCAAGTACGAGAAGTGGCTGACCATCTACAAAACCTGGCAGTTCAGGCCGATGTACTAAGTGTAAAATATGAGTTGGAATCAGATCGGGGCCGAGAGTTAGCTTGGCTTCTTAGAAAGGTTAAGGCTTTGGGAATTAGGGAAAAGTCGTATATGTAATCCATCTTATGTAAAGAAATTTGTTTTCTAGCAAAGTTGTTCTAATGAAATTGAATCAAAATCAATGCCTCTTTTTGCATTCATTCATTTTCATTACATTTAATTATATGCATTAAGTTTCATAAAAAGACCCTAATTAAAAAAATTTATTTCAGTTAATCTGGAAACCAACAAGAGTCAACCAACCGAATATCGCTACAATACCCGTCGTAAAACCAAAGCAATGGATTAGAGATTAGAAAGATTAGAACAGATGTAGAAGGGAATGCAAGAACAGTTGGCAAAGATTCAACAGGATATGAGGGACCAGATGTATAATACCCCTAACCCGTAACCGTCACCGGAAAGGGTTACGAGGTATTACTAACTAAACACAACTTTCGGATAATTATAAATACACATAGAAATTATTCATCTTAAATTATCACAACCAAACATATATTAAATTAAACCAAATTTACAAGTTACACATAAATTAGATAACATACAACTATAGTCATTATCAAATGGTCGGATGTAGGCACACGGAAATAAACATCTCGTTATTAATTACTTAGATCAGACATACATGCAACTTTATTAAAAACAAAGTTACTATTCATATGGTCATTTGTTAAATCTTTAACCAAACATATATATAACATGCAAACACATATGCTTTGTTTGTTGTCTACTCCTATTATGCTTTATCACTTTATATATAGGAAACATTTGCCAAATTACCTGACTGAATAATTAAACATTTTATTTTATCCTTCACACCAACACATCATTTTATATATATATATATAATATATAATATATTAATTATTCATCCAGCATATATATAGCATACCAACTCAACTTTTGACATGCTACTAGCACGTATCAATTAAATTAACAAATGTCATACTTAAACTAATTTAATAGCCATATTTTCGGCTAAGTATATATATAAATCAATATGACCAAAGCAATCCAACTTTTCATCAAATACATGATCCCTCAATTATTATACAACCACCGAAAGTTAATTCACCTTGTTTGCCAAATCTAAACATAGTCATTTCATAAGCTATTCATTATGCTTAACATTTTATTTATAAACAATGATTTAAGCTAATAAACTTATATTTATATCTATTCCATTACACAGCCTAACATCCACTCTTCAAAAATATACATCTACAATTTCAATCAAACCAAATATACCATTTACATATTCTTTAGCATAACCTCATACCATTACTATAGGTATCAATCATATTTCGCACACATATATATATATATTGTTCTATATTATAGAATCCACACGGCATGTTAAATATACATTCATATTTATACCACATAACAAGCAATATATTAAAATCAAATATTCCTTTTTACTCATCACAAATCTATACTCATATAATTATATCAATTTAAATCATACTCGAACAAACATATTAAATCTCACCGTACATACTTAACACAACATTTCACCTATTTAATCATATTAAATCATATGACTATATCATCATCGATATGTCAAATATATCATTCGCATATAGCATGCTCGATGTTTTCAAAATATATTTAAACCAAAACCATACTTAAACAACCCTTACCAAATGTGCCAGCTACTTCACACATATATATCAAAACCGAAACTTGTTTATACTTAAACATCTTACCTATCCATATCTATCAACCATATTAACCTCACTTAAGCCAAATTTTATAATCAATCACCTTATAAAATATACCACAAATCATACATCCAAAATGAGCTACTTTCATGGCCGATTATGATTCATCATTAACACATTTCCTTTCCAATCTTACAATCAGCATCACAAACATATCACCAAAACACAAACCATACATATCATAAAATTTGCATACCAAAATAAACTCCAACCACATCAATTATAATCAAAATTTGATCAAACCTTAAAATCGAACCTAATAAAATAAACAAGCCATATTCGCATGGCTTAATACATATTCAAATTCAAACTTAACTAAATATAATCTAGCCTATATATGCCATAGACCCAAGTTTAAACTCATAAAATACCAAAAACAGTCGATAGTGTGATGGACTTTGCTGACGATCCCCGAGCTCGTAATTAGATTCCAAAATCTATAAAACAAAGATAAACATAAACACACACAGTAAGCTTTCATAGCTTAGTCAGTCATAAGCAGTTAAGTAACTCAATAACATTTATGTTTCATTATAACAAAATGAAATCATTATATTATATTCGTATACATTTTCAAACTTGCAAAAATATGCATTTATCAAACATATAACTATGCATCAAATCTAAATAGAATAAATACACATGTAGTTAATATCATAATTATTTTTCACTTCTAAGGTTACATATAAACCCTTGGCCGAATATACTCATTCATATACAAATATACATAAACCACATTTACAAATTCACATATACTAAACATTTAACCATTTATAATTTTCATATACACATATACTTTTATTTGTATCATGAATACATTATTAAACCGAATGTATACTTTTACATATGCATATATGTAATTCACAATGACAAATAACATTTATATCATTGATTCAAGTATATAACTTACCATAATTTCATAACTTAGTATGAATATATACCTGAACCTTTTAACTCGATTTTTCATTCGATCTTAAATTAATATTACCCTTTGAACCATTCGAAATTGGATAGGACACTCGAATAATCACATATATTGTACATTGCCAAAGTCCCAGACGTGGTCTTACATGTAATCACATATCAAT
This sequence comes from Gossypium hirsutum, assembly GCF_007990345.1. Classification (NCBI taxonomy): domain Eukaryota; kingdom Viridiplantae; phylum Streptophyta; class Magnoliopsida; order Malvales; family Malvaceae; genus Gossypium; species Gossypium hirsutum. Next base: position 99,227,907 of record NC_053425.1, read on the forward strand.
GCCACTGCCCCAGACAGGGTCTTACTCGTACACATATATCGAAGTCATATATCGATGCCAACGTATTAAACGTCGTATTACTCGCACAGATATATCAGAGTCACATTTCGATGCCAACGTATTAAACGTGGTCTTACTCGCACACATATATCGGAGTCACATATCGATGCCAACGTATTAAACGTGGACTTATTCGTAAACATATATTAGAGTCACATATCGATGCCACATATAATTCCAGGTATCAACTTTAAAATCGACCAAATTGTACATAAGTTCATTAGCAAAATTATCATTCATAACCAAAATCACATTATCATTAAATAATCAAATATATATATACACATTTAACCATGATTCACATTTAAATGTCACTTACATATTTCATTTAGCCGAATATAGGCTTGTAATTAATATACAAATAACTAACATTTTAACATATATATAATTCATGTCATCACATTTAATACTAAACTTATTCATCACTTATTATCAAACATAGATTATTTTCATTTCCTATAGATGTGTAATTTACTTTTGATAAATATAACTATCTATTAATCACAAATATTGAAATTTAACAACTTCTATTTACTTATAAACTTACCTCAGACGATATAAAACGGAACGAGACAGCTAATCGACGACTTTCGTTTTTCCCTGATCCAAATCCGATTTCTTTGATTCTTGATCTAAACATAATCAAATTAAGCTTATTCAAATATATTTTCATTCAATTTAGTACAAAAACACATAAATGGGAAAATTACTATTTTACCCCTGACATTTACACTTTTTACAATTTAGTCCCTATTTCATAAAACACAAAATATTCAAAATTTCAAGATACCCATGTTTGGCCGAATACCCCTAGTGTTCATACAAGCCCATATTTTTCATTTATTTCACATTTTAGTCCCTCAAATTATTATTTTTGTGATTTAGTCCTAATTACTCAAAATCATAAAAAACTCCAATACAAAATATGCTAATCTAAAACATATCTTTCATATTTCATCATCAAACAACAAAAATCACAAGCTCTCAACAATGGCACAACTCAAAATATTCATCAAAATTAAAAATTAAAGCATGGGTCTTGAAGATTACTAAGCAACGATCTCAAAAACGTAGAAATTATCAAAAATCGAGCTAAGCACGTACCTTAATCGAGCTTTAGAATGGCCGAACTAGGTTTTCTTTTCTTTTTTTTTCTTTCTTATTTTGGTTTCGGTCAAAGAACACATAATATGAATTTGGCTTTTTATTTTACTTTTATGATATATATTATATTATAATAGTTTATAATATTAATTTATTAAAGTAACCTTATTTAATTTATATTAAAACCTTATAATATAACCTATTGCCGTCCAATTTATAATTTATGGGCTAATTGCAACATCAAGGCTTCCATTTTAAAAGCCAATAGCATTTTGGCCCTTATAGATTAAACTACCTAATTTTTTAATTTACGCGATTAAGTCATTTTATTTAATCAGACACTCAAACGACAAAATTAAATCACGAAAACTTCACAGATATAAATTCACACAAAATAAACACAGAAAATAATTTTTAAATATTTTTCGAACTCGAATTCGTGGTCCCGAAACCATCGTTTCGATTAGGGTCTAAATCGGGCTGTTACAAGATGCTGGAGTCCCAAAGGACCATGATGAACCAGTTGACTCAGTTGTTGACTGGGGGGCAAGAAAAAGGAAAAACCCTATGGTCAATCCTAGAAACGATAATGAAGACCCGCTTATCCTCCAGGCTTCACCCCAATGAGTGCCCAAGTGTAACCAAACTTATGTCCACTAAGGGTGACTGTCAACTTCAAGCCCCAACAATATCAGGCTAATGCCTTAGCACCGATGAATTTTCCAATAGGCTCGGGTTCTAATCCAGGGGATAACCCAACTAATCCCGTAGTCCCTGATTTAGATGACATGGTGGAGGCCGAAAGAGCAAAAACAGAACTTCCAAAACAATTGGAAGACCAATGAAAGTGGTTAGAGGAGAAGTTCAAAACAATGGAAAGTGCTGACTATCAGTGTGGGATCGATGCTAAAGATTTGAGCTTGGTTCCAAATCTGGTGCTTCCCCCCAAGTTCAAGACTCCTGAGTTCGAGAAGTATAACGGGACTAACTACCCCGAGGCTCATATTACCATGTTTTGTAGAGAATAACTGGGTACGTCAACAATGACCAACTATTGATTCATTACTTCCAAGACAGTCTAGTTGGGGTAGCGTCCAAATGGCACAACCAATTGAGTTGTACCAAGATCAAGTCATGGAAGGACCTAGCTCAAGCTTTCATGAAACAGTATAGCCACGTGATGGATATGACTCCTAATAGGATCACTATGTAGAACATGGAAAAGAAACCAAATGAGAGTTTCTGGCAATACGCCCAAAGGTGGAGGGAAGTTGCCATGCAAGTCCAACCACATTTCCTAGAAAAAAACCACCATGTTGTTTATCAATACCTTAAAGGCTCCATTCATCACTCATATGTTGGGAAGTTCCACTAAAAGTTTCTCAGATATAGTGATGATCGGTGAAATGATCAGAAACGCGGTAAGGAGCGGCAAAATAGAGGTAGGAGACCCCGAGGAAAAAGGAAAATGAGGTGAACAACGTGAGCACATACAACAAAGGTCATTCCAAGTCACTCACTGTAAACCAACCAAAGACGGTAACCACCAACCATCAGAGCACCCTAAGACAAGAATCCAATACGAGAACAAATACTGAAAGGCTACAGTTCACGCCTATACCCATGTCATATAGGGAGTTGTATCAAAACCTATTCGATGCACATGTAGTATCTCCTTTCTACTTAAAGTCGATGCAACCCCCATATCCCAAATGGTATGACGCAAATACTCAGTGTGAATACCACGCTGGAATCACTAGACATTCAATTTAAAATTGCACTGTGTTCAAAAAGCTAATCAAAAGATTTATTAAAATGGGGATTGTAAAGTTTGACGACCCATCCGCGCCCAATGTAGCAGGAAACCTGTTACCCAATCATTTCGACCAATGGGTAAATGGAATAAATGAAGATGTGAGCAAGAAGGTCAAACATGAGGTTGCAGAAGTCAAAATCTCATTGAGACGGGTTTGGAAGGAGATGGTAAAGAGAGGATTAATCGTATTGGATTTAGAAGAAGGATTTGAAGAAAAGAGGAACTATTGTAAGTTCCATGGTGAAGAGGGGCACGAGATCCAAGAATGTATCAAGTTCAGGATCTTAGTGCAGGGCATGATAGACAATAAGGAAATAGAGTTTTATGAAGAGGTTAAAAGCCCCAATGAGGGAAATATATACGCGTCAGAAGGAGAATCGACAGCGCAGATCCAAATAGTCAACTACCCTATGGTCATCATTTCACGACCAAAAATAATAAAGCCAAAACGCAAATGGTGCCACGAGTCATAATCCAAAAACCCGTATCATATCCCAACAAAGACAGTAAAAGGGTTTCTTGGAACTATGACTGCAATGTCACAATCCCGGGAGAGGAGAACCCAGTTAACGCTTGTTGTAGGCTAATTTTAGCCCATTTACATCAAAACCCAATTTAGCCTTACCTAACCCACCAAAATTAAACCCAAAACCCAAAATCTTAACTACCCAAAGCCCAAATCAAAATAAAAAAACCCTAACCCACAACTTAAACTTTTCTCAACTAAATCTTAGCCTTTTCCACCACCAACTCCACTAGCCACACATTTTCCACCACCAAATCCACTAGCCACACTTGCTCCATTACCTACTCCACTAACCACACTTGCTCCACCACCACTTGTACCTACAAATGAAGACATAAACAATAAAAAAACATTTTGTAAATGGCTATATAAGCCTTCTCATATTTTGTATAGAGGAGGGATTTTTTTTGGAGAGTTTTTGGGAGAGAAAGTTATTGTAAAGGATTTTTGAGAGGTTTCTTTTTAAAGTAATCAAGGAGAAGAGTTATTGTAAAGGCTAGTTTTTGGGGAAGCTAGTTTTTTTTTGGAGATTAATCAAAGATCAAAGCAAAAGAGATTTCTTTGTCTATTCTCGTTTTATTTGTTTACTTATTGTTTTCCTTTCAATCTTATTTTGTTTCTTTTATACGAAAGTAAAAACATAAAAGGAGGAAGCTTACCCATTTTTACCGAAAAAGTTTTTTTGAGGTCCAGCTGCCGTGTACGGTGGAGCCGATGGCGGCCGGCGGCGGTCCGGCGACCGGACGATGGCCAGCCTTGTGGCCGGAAATCACCCACTCTTTCTCTCTCTCTCTCTCTTTTTTGTTATTATTATATTTCTTAAATTATATTATATATATCCTTTTAATATATTAGGTATATTTTAAATTCTATATTACGTATATATATTTTTATACTATTTTATATATATATATATCTTTAATACTATATTATTATATACATATATATTTTTTTCTACATGTTATCTTATGTATATATTTTATCTATATTATGCATGTATTTTTAACACTATATTATGTATATATTTTTAATATTATCACGTATTTATTTTTTATATATGTACATGTTTATGTAGTATTATTAATAGTATTGTTTTTAAATATCATTATTATTTCTAATATATATTATGTACACTTTTTTATTTCTATTTTATTTTTTATTTGTCAATATTAATTATTATTCTAATATTTTGATATTTTGATATTTTAATATTTTATATTTTATATATTTTATTATTCACATAATTATTCATATTTTTTTACAATAATATTCTTAGATTTTTTACTATCATTTTAGAAACTTTTTACATTTTAATTTTAAGAATAAGGCAATGTAACGATTTTAACATTAAGTCATCGATTTTATCGCTATGTTGGGTGAAATTAGTCGGCTCGTGTTAAAAACGGGACGTCTTTCTAAAAAACCAAAAACTTGCAACTTCTCATTTCCTTCAATCGGATCACACTTAAACGTCAAATTGAATTCGTATTTTTGAAAATCAAGACAACACGTGTTTAATAATATACCAATTTTGGGCATCGCGAGGGTGCTAATACCTTCCTCGCGCGTAACCGACTCCCGAACCCAACTTTACTCTGGCTTTTGACGTAGACCTAAATTCGACCTTCATTTTTGTGCAAGAATAAATTTTCTTTTCTAAAAAAGGATGATTTATTAGGTGTCCAGTCACACCTAGAAAAAAGATCGGTGGCGACTCCCTTTTTTAATAAAATCAAAAGTCAATTTTTTAAATTTTCAAATAATCGCCTTAGCGACCGAAAGCAAAAGAAAGTGAAATTTTTACGTCGCTACAGCTGGCGACTCCACTGGGGACCCTTTTTGAGAGTCGTGTCTGGAATTAAACTCGCGTTATCAAAATTTTCAAAGTTCCTTGTTCAAATTAACATTTAGTCGTGATCCTCAAATTTTTTGTTTTCAAAAAATCATGCATTTGCATCATATTGTATATATTCTAACTTGTTTTATCCGGTTGTTTTTCAGCTTTAAATTTTTGTGATTTTAGTTTTGGTTTAGTTTTTTAAATAAAACGTAAAGGTTTGTGAGTTTCTCCCCACACACCGTGCACGAGCATCTTTGCATAACATGAGCTCTATACCCGGGCTCCGTCCGTTTAAGTGAAAGTAAACGCTACGCCTTCGTGAGTTAACTCGTCCCTCCGCACAGGCTAGTGAATACTTTCGGGTTACATCTGACTTATGCTTTTTGAGTTAACTTGTCCCTTCGCATAGGCATAAGTAAATGTGATCCCTCAAATTGAACTCGTGAGCCTGTGATGGGCTATGACCGAAGCGTCGTACTAATCTTAGCAGATGACAGTACGGACAATTCGAGTACCTATCTAGAACCAAAACCGCATATAGTGAACCGTACGAGCCACTCAACTAGAGCCATGCTGAACCTTCGTCCGTTTAGTAGTTACCAAAATAAGTGCGCGGGAGGAACACCTCTTACCTTTTGCACTTTCGCTTTTTATGCAAGGGAATCGAGTCCATTGGACCAAGTAGCTTAATTTGTTAGATTTTCCACAGTTTTTCTCTGATCATATGTGTTGTGCTAACCAAGGTTATTTATCTGTATTTCTATTTTTCATTATGCATCATAGGCATCTTGTTAGGAAGGTGTTGACTGGAGATTGGTTGCCAAAAATGGGTTTCTGATGGAAGAGTCAATTACACGAGTGACCGAAATGTTGTGTAATAGACTCTTTTGATTAAGGAAATGCCTAAATAGGGGCTATCTTGAAATTAACACCAATTTTTTGCATTTCTTTCATGACTAACATTCATTTGTCATTCATCCATTCATCTATTCATTGAATGCACATATCACTATAATCATTCATTGAGGCTAAAACCGTATAATCCGCAGTTGCGACACTCCAAGTCTAGAATCACGTCATTCTTATAGGACACGCCGAAAAACTAGAATTATGGAAGCCGAGTTCAATGAGAGAATTGAAAGGATAGAAAGGACCCAAAGAGAATTGCAAGAGCAGTTGACCAAGTCACAACAGGAAGCAAGAGATATGATGTTAAGATCTCGAGAGGAATCGTTCGAGCAAAGTGATCAAATGGCTAAAATGATGGAGATGATGACTGCTTTGGTCAAAGGAAAAGGAGCCCGAGTAAGGAAAGGTTTTGGAAGGTATCTGCAAGGAATAGTCAGGGCTCTAAAGCCAGTGCACCACAAGGCCCGATACGGTTTGGGGTTCCAGCTAGACATGCAACAAAGAAGAAAACAGTTACAGAAAGATCGAGAAAGTCGGATTGTAAGAGCCTTAGGCCGAGAATTAGAATGGGAGCCTATAACGTACCCTCCTTTGTCAAAAACATTTACATCTGCAGGAATGATATACCCCGGGCAAGATAATCCAAGAAGCACGCTGGTATTAATTGAAAGGGGTCTTCAGAATATCAGTATAAATGTCATTGACAAAGGAAATGATGCAATTAAAAATGTTTCAATGATACGCCCTTGTCCTCCTGGATTCGTTTTGAACAATTGGACTGCTGTGGATCTCCTTGAAGTTTCTAAGTCTTCTCCAGAGTAATGCTCAATGTTAACACTCTTCTTTTTGTGTATCCCTAAGTAATAGTAGGGATTCTTTTGCTAGAGCTTATGATTTGCTCTTTATCATTTAAGTGAACATTAATGAGATGCATTTTGTCATGGTCTTTTCATTCTCATTAACTTCATAATTTTTCCCTCTTTTCACAGCCAGTCATTGCATATATCTCACATCATGTCATAATATTATACTTGTTGGTCCTAATACTTTGATGCTCCTCTATATCCTTTTCTATTCAACTTTCATGTGCTCAGATATAAATGGCATGAACAAACCCGTTACGAGTCCTGAAATCGATTTTGAGAAGGCTGTTTGTTTAGGAGAATTCGAAGCCGAAGAAAATGCTGAAGACTATGTCTCGTCGTTTAACTTGCTAAGAATGGTGGAACAAGAGGATAAACATATTTTGCCTCATCAAGAATCTGTCGAAACAATAAATTTGGGAACTGAAGAAAGGAAGCAAGAAGTGAAGATTGGGACCTCTATTTCAGGGGGTACCAGGCATAATTTGATTGCTTTGCTCCGCGAGTACAAAGATGTATTCGCATGGTCATATCAGGACATGCTAGGATTGGATGAAGATGTAGCGGTCCATAAGCTCCCATTAAAGCCAGAATGCAAGCCTATTCAACAAAAGCTAAGACGGATGAGGCCTGAGATGTTGTTGAAGATAAAAGAGGAAGTCAAGAAGCAATTTGACGCTAGCTTCCTACAAGCCTCCAAATATCCAGAATGGGTGGCTAACATAGTCCCGGTACCAAAGAAAGACGGTAAAGTACGAATGTGCATGGATTATCGTGACCTGAATCGAGCAAGTCCTAAAGATAGTTTTCCCTTACCACACATTGATACGTTGGTGGATAACACAGCAGAACATTCATTGTTTTCTTTCATGGACGGATTCTCGGGGTATAATCAGATCAAGATGGCCCCTGAGGATATGGAGAAAACTACCTTCATAACAATGTGGGGAACATTCTGCTACAAGGTGATGCCATTTGGGCTAAAGAATGCTGGGGCAACATATCAGAGGCCTATGGTGACGTTATTCCATGACATGATGCATAAAGAAATAGAGGTCTACGTCGACGATATGATTGTTAAATCTCGAGAGGAAGAAGAGCATGTAGTGAACCTGAAGAAGTTGTTCGACAGACTGAGAAAGTTCCAGCTAAAGCTCAATTCGGCCAAATGTACGTTTGGGGCTACCTCAGGAAAATTGCTTGGCTTCATTGTCAGCGAGAGAGGCATTGAAGTTGATCTAGATAAAATAAAAGCCATTCAAGAGTTACCACCTCCGCGTACGCAAAAGGAAGTCAGAGGGTTTTTAGGGAAGTTAAACTACATCACCCGATTCATCGCTCAACTTACCAACCAATGCGACCCAATCTTTCGGCTTCTTCGAAAACATAACCCGGGAGAATGGAATGAGGAATGCCAGGTGGCCTTTGATAAGATAAAACAATATTTGTCTAGTCCTCCAGTGCTAGTACCGCCAACTCCGAGAAGACCATTGATATTGTATTTGACTGTGTTCGAAAATTCAATGGGTTGCGTACTGGGGCAACACGACGAGTCAGGAAAGAAAGAAAAGGTGATCTACTACCTCAGTAAAAAGTTCACTGAATACGAGGCAAAGTATTCGTCTATTGAAAAATACTGTTGCGCTCTAGTTTGGGTAGCTCGGAGACTTAGACAGTATATGTTGTATCATACAACATGGTTAATTTCAAAGCTGGACCCAATAAAGTACATGATGGAATCACCTGCAGGAAGAATGGGACGATGGCAGATTTTACTGTCGGAGTATGACATTATCTATGTGAGTCAAAAGTCCATAAAAGGAAGCGCAATAGTTGACTTTTTAGCAACCCGAACAATGGATGAATATGATCCATTGAGATTTGATTTCCCGGATGAAGATTTGATGTGCATTACAGAAAAAAAGGGCGAGTCATCAAAAAGAAAGTCATGGAAGATGAGCTTTGATGGTGCATCGAACACATTGGGGCATGGGATTGGAGCAGTTTAGTATCCCCAGAAGGGAGTCATTACCCACTCACTGCCAGGCTGAACTTTTTCTGTACTAATAACATAGCGGAATATGAGGCATGTATCATGGGACTTCGTGCAGCTATTGAACGAAACATCAAAACTTTAGAGGTATACGGAGACTCAGCCTTGGTGATTTACCAGATCCGTGGAGATTTGGAAGTGAGAGATTCGAAACTGGTTAAATAAAGTGATCTAGTGGCAGAGTTGATTAAAGAATTCGAAGAAATAACTTTTAATTACCTCCCACGAGAAGAAAACCAATTGGCTGATGCCCTGGCCACTTTGGCTTCAATGTTCAAAGCAAACAGAGAAACGGAAATAATGCCTCTTCAAATGAGCATATATGAAGTCCCTGCACATTGTTTCAGCATTGAAAAAGAGCCAGATGGACGTCCATGGTTCCATGATGTCTTAGAATATATCAAGAATCAAAAGTATCCCGAACAAGCAAACGAGAACGACAAAAGAAAAATCAGAAGAATGGCAGCGGGATTTGTTCTTGATGGGGACATCCTGTACAAAAGAGGAAAAGATCAGGTGCTCTTGAGATGCGTAGATACTGTTAAAGCTAGAAAAATACTTGAAGACGTCCATGAGGGAATTTGCGGGACACATGCCAATGGGTTCACTATGGCCAGGAAGATTATGAGACTCGGATATTACTGGCTGACGGTGGAAAGCGACCGCATTAATTTCGCATGAAAATGCCACAAATGTCAAATTTATGGTGATAAAATTCATGTAGCCCCTTTGCCTCTTCACGTCATGACTTCTCCGTGGCCTTTTTCTATGTGGGGCATGGATGTTATAGGGTCGATTTCCCTAAAAGCTTCTAATGGACACCGATTCATTTTTGTGGTTATTGATTACTTCACAAAATGGATAGAAGCCACTTCTTTTGCCAATGTGACGAAGACTGCAGTTTGTAGGTTTTTGAAAAAGGAAATCATTTGTCGATATGGTTTGCCTGAAAGAATCATTTCAGATAACGCCTTGAATTTGAACAACAAGATGATGAAAGAAGTGTGTGAGCAATTCCAAATAAAACATCATAATTCCTCGCCCTATCGCCCAAAGATGAATGGAGCTGTTGAAGCGGCCAACAAGAATATTAAGAAGATTATTGGGAAAATGACCGAGATATACAAAGACTGGCACGAGAAGCTATCATTTGCTTTGTATGCATATCGCACATCTGTACGGACATCTATAGGGGCAACTCCTTTCTCTCTGGTCTATGGAATGGAAGCTGTACTACCTATTGAAGTTGAGATCCCTTCTCTACGAGTCTTAATGGAATCGAAATTAGAGGAAGCAGAATGGGTTCGAGCTCGATATGACCAGTTAAACCTCATCGAAGAAAAAAGTCTAAAGGAAATTTGTCATGGACAGATGTACCAGAAGAGAATGATCGCGGCTCATGATAAGAAGGTACGGCCAAGAGAATTCCACGAAGGAGAACTCGTGCTGAGAAAGATTCTCCCAATACAAAAAGAGTTCCGAGGAAAATGGGCACCAAACTGGGAAGGTCCATACGTCGTTAAGAAGGCATTCTCGGGCGGAGCTTTGATTCTCACCAAGATGGATGGGAATGAGTTACCGAATCCAGTGAACTCAGATGCTGTAAAGAAATATTATGCTTAAATAAGGAAACCAAGATGAAAACCCGAAAAGGGCATCTAAAAAAAAGAGAGAGAAAAAGGGATCAAGGTGAAAACCCGAAAGGGGCGTCTTGATTAAACACAAAAGATTAGGATGAAAACCCGAAAGGGCATTCTAATGAAACAAACCCGGGCTTAAAAGAATAAGGCGTTTTGAACGGTGGGTCAAATAGTGAGACTACAGTATCTGAAGCATTTCTGAAAGCTCGAAATCTTCTACGCAAGAAGCCATGCTTGAAAAGATTCTTGATTGAGGAACGTGGAAGAGTTCATACATTGAATATCTAGAGCATTTATATTCATTGAATGCAATCCCTTTCCTCTTTATGACGCTCTTTTACTATCATTGGTTAACTTTCTTTGTTTGCTACATTTGAAATGAATAAATGTGAGGTATCCTTTTGTCCCTACCTGACCATTTTCATACATCTCATTATGTGGTTCATTTACATGATAAATAGTGAAATGACATACTCTAAACAAAAGAAATGTTAAGCATTACCCGGGTAAGAATTTGATAAGTACAAGAGCCTCAAAGCAAGAACAAAATTCAACAGGGGCAAAAGAGTGATATTTGAGAAACACAGGTTACTTGTGAAACTTGAGGACGGGTATAGGGCCAGAAGAGAAATTCAAAAGTCAAAGCAATGAAAGCAGATCATCAAAAATCATAACGGAAAGGGACATACGACAAACATGCCTAAGGCGCATAGCAAAATTATGTAGGCATAAAGGCATTTAAGACAAACATGTTCATATCATGATAACATCATGCATGACATATACAAGTACTCCAGCAGAGCAAGAGGATGTGATGATAGCTGAAAAGACACATGAGTTTCTCCAGATGACATGTTTTGGTATTCTGATTTTTATTTCTGTTTCATAATTCAATTCATACTGCAAGAAGTGAGTTGAGTCTCAAGACACGTTGAGGTATTTTCAATTTCTGTCTTTCAAAAGAATTCAACTCATACTGCAAGAAGTGAGTTGAGCCTCAAGACACGTTGAGGTATTTTCAATTTTCTGTCTTTCAAAAAAATTCAACTCATACTGCAAGAAGTGAGTTAAGCCTCAAGACACGTTGAGGTATTTTCAATTTCTGTTTTCAAAAAAATTTAACTCATATTGCGAGAAATGAGTTGAGCCTCAAGACACGTTGAGGTAATTTCAATTTCTATTTTCAAAAAAATCAACTTATATTGCGAGAGGTGAGTTGAGCCTTGGCTCACGCGCTGAGCTATTTTCAATTTCTGTTTTTCAAAAATCAACTCATATTGCGAGAGGTGAGTTGAACCTTTTAATTTCTGTTTTTTCAAAAATTAATTCATATTGCGATAGTTGAGTTGAGCCTCGGGTCACATGTCGAGGTAATTTCAAAATCAGCTTTTCAAATTAAGTTTCAAAAAAACCAACTCATATCGCGAGAAGTGAGTTGAGCCTTGGCTCACACGCTGAGCTATTTTCAATTTCTGTTTTTAATGTCTTTTTTAAGAGTCAACTCATATTGCGAGAGGTGAGTTGAGTCTTGGCTCATGTGTTGAGTCACTTTCAATTTCTGTTTTTATATCTGCTTTTTAAATCAACTCATAATTGCGAGAGGTGAGTTGAGCCTCGGGGCACGCAAAGGTATTTTCAAATTCTACTTTCAAAAAAATCAACTCATATTGCGAGAGGTGAGTTGAGCCTTGGCTCACGTGTTTTTATGTCTGTTTTTTTTAATCAACTCATATTGCGAGAGGTGAGTTGAGCCTCATGACACGCTGAGGTAATTTCAATTTCTGTTTGTCAAAAATCAACTCATATCGCGAGAGGTGAGTTGAGCCTCGGCTCACGTGCTGAGGTACTTTTAATTTCTGTTTTTCAATTTCTATTCGTCAAAATCAACTCATATTGCGAGAGGTGAGTTGAGCCTCGGGACACGCTGAGGTATTTTCAAATTCTATTTTTATCAAAAAAAAATCAACTCACATTGTGAGAGGTGAGTTGAGCCTCGGGACACGTTGAGGTATTTTCAATTTCTGCTTTTCAATTTCTACTTTTCTAAAGAATCAACTCATATTACAAGAGGTGAGTTAAGCCTCGGGTCACACACTGAGGCGTTTTCAATTTCTACTTTTCAAAAATCAACTCATATTGCGATAGGTGAGTTGAGTCTCGGGCCACAAGCCGAGGTCTTTTCAAATTCCGTCTTTAATTTCTGTTTTTTTTAATTTCTGTGTTTCAAAAAATCAACTCATATTGCAAGAGTTGAGTTGAGCCTCAGGGCACGTTGAGGTATTTTCAATTTATGCTTTTTAATAATCAAGTCATATTACGAGAGGTCAGTTGAGTCTCGGGCCACACGCCGAGGTCTTTTAAAATTTTGTCTTTAATTTCTGTTTTTTTAATTTCTGTGTTTCAAAAAAATCAACTCATATTGCAAGAGTTGAGTTGAGCCTCAGGGGACGTTGAGGTATTTTCAATTTATGCTTTTCAATTTATGCTTTTTAATAATCAACTCATATTGCGAGAGGTGAGTTGAATCTCGGGCCACACGCCAAGGTCTTTTCAAATTCTATTTTTAAATTCTGTTTTTTTTTAATTTCTGTGTTTTAAAAAAAACTCATATTGCGAGAGGTGAGTTGAGCATTGGCTCACGTGCTGAGCTATTTTTAATTTCTGTTTTAATGTCTGTTTTTTTAAGAGTCAACTCATATTGCGAGAGGTGAGTTGAGCCTTGGCTCACGTGTTGAGTCACTTTCAATTTCTGTTTTTATATCTTCTTTTTAAATCAACTCATAATTGTGAGAGGTGAGTTGAGCCTCGGGGCATGCTGAGGTATTTTCAATTATTGTTTGTCAAAAATCAACTCATACTGCGAGAGGAGAGTTGAGCCTCAGGACATGCTGAGGTATTTTCAATTTCTGTTTTTCAATTTATGTTTTCAAAAATCAACTCATATTGCGAGAGGGGAGTTGAGCCTCGGCTCGCACGCTGAGGTATTTTTAATTTTTGTTTTTTCAATTTATGCTTTTAAAATTCTGTCTTTTTTTTTAAAAAAAATCATCAACTCCTATTGCTAGAGGTGAGTTGAGCCTCGGGTCACATGTCGAGGTATTTTCAAAATCTATTTTTCAAATTAAGTTTCAAAAAAAAAACCAACTCATATTGCGAGAGGTGAGTTGAGCCTTAGCTCACGTGCTGAGCTTTGGCTCACGTGCTGAGCTATTTTTAATTTCTGTTTTAATGTCTATTTTTTTTAAAGAGTCAATTCATATTGCAAGAAATGAGTTGAGCTCAAGATCACATGCCGAGTAAAGAATAAAGATTAGAGCTGATTGAAGATACCATATTTTGTCTCCCTAAAGTTGCGTTGGAACTGATCGAGGATATCAGATCTTGCCTGTCTAAAGTGGCAGAAGAGAAGACCAAAACCTTATCTCACTGAAGCGATAGAAGAGCGGATTGAAGTTGTAGGTTTTATCTTTCTAAAGTTACAGTGAAGCGGATCGAAGCCACAAATCTCAAATCCTTGAAGTTACATTGGAACAGATTGAAGCTACAAGGCATATCTCCGAATTTGCAGTGGATTGAACCAAAGCTACAAGATGCGATGGACTGGAAAGAGACTACCTGGATGAGAAGAGCACCAAAGAAGTCCATACTTAGCAAGACCGGGCAAAATTGGCCTTTTTTTGTATCTTTGCTCTATTCTCGTTACACGATAATAAGCAAAGAGGGGCAGCTGTTGTAGGCCAATTTTAGCCCATTTACATCAAAACCCAATTTAGCCGTACCTAACCCACCAAAATTAAACCCAAAACCCAAAATCTTAACTACCCAAAGCCCAAATCAAAATAAAAAAACCCTAGCCCACAACTTAAACTTTTCTCAACTAAATCTTAGCCTTTTCCACCACCAACTCCACTAGCCACACCTTTTCCACCACCAACTCCACTAGCCACACATTTTCCACCACCAAATCCACTAGCCACACTTGCTCCATTACCTACTCCACTAACTACACTTGCTCCACCACCACTTGTACCTACAAATGAAGACATAAACAATAAAAAAACATTTTGTAAATGGCTATATAAGCCTTCTCATATTTTGTATAGAGGAGGGATTTTTTTTGGAGAGTTTTTGGGAGAGAAAGTTATTGTAAAGGATTTTTGAGAGGTTTCTTTTTAAAGTAATCAAGGAGAAGAGTTATTGTAAAGGCTAGTTTTTGGAGAAGCTAGTTTTTTTTTTGGAGATTAATCAAAGATCAAAGCAAAAGAGATTTCTTTGTCTATTCTCGTTTTATTTGTTTACTTATTGTTTTCCTTTTAATCTTATTTTGTTTCTTTTATACGAAAGTAAAAACATAAAAGGAGGAAGCTTACCCATTTTTACCGAAAAAGTTTTTTTGAGGTCCGGCTGCCGTGTACGGTGGAGCCGATGGCGGCCGGCGGCGGTCCGGCGATCGGACGATAGCCAGCCTTGTGGCCGGAAATCACCCACCCTTTCTCTCTCTCTCTCTCTTTTTTGTTATTATTATATTTCATAAATTATATTATATATATCCTTTTAATATATTAGGTATATTTTAAATTCTATATTGCGTATATATATTTTAAACTATTTTATATATATATCTTTAATACTATATTATTTATATGCATATATTTTTTTTTCTACATGTTATCTTATGTATATATTTTATCTATATTATGCATGTATTTTTAACACTATATTATGTATATATTTTTAATATTATCACATATTTATTTTTTATATATGTACATGTTTATGTAGTATTATTAATAGTATTGTTTTTAAATATCATTATTATTTCTAATATATATATATTATGTACACTTTTTTATTTCTATTTTATTTTTTATTTGTCAATATTAATTATTATTATTCTAATATTTTGATATTTTAATATTTTATATTTTATATATTTTATTATTCACATAATTATTCACATTTTTTTACAATAATATTCTTAGATTTTTTACTATCATTTTAGAAACTTTTTACATTTTAATTTTAAGAATAAGGCAATGTAACGATTTTAACATTAAGTCATCGATTTCATCGCTATGTTGGGTGAAATTAGTCGGCTCGTGTTAAAAACGGGACGTCTTTCTAAAAAACCAAAAACTTGCAACTTCTCATTTCCTTCAATCGGATCACACTTAAACGTCAAATTGAATTCGTATTTTTGAAAATCAAGACAACACGTGTTTAATAAGATACCAATTTTGGGCGTCGCGAGGGTGCTAATACCTTCCTCGCGCGTAACCGACTCCCGAACCCAACTTTACTCTGGCTTTTGACGTAGACCTAAATTCGACCTTCATTTTTGTGTAAGAATAAATTTTCTTTTCTAAAAAAGGATGATTTATTAGGTGTCCGGTCACACCTAGAAAAAAGATCGGTGGCGACTCCCTTTTTTAATAAAATCAAAAGTCAATTTTTTAAATTTTCAAATAATCGCCTTAATTAGCGACCGAAAGCAAAAGAAAGTGAAATTTTTACGTCGCTACAACGCTTCGCAAGAAGGTTAAAATATGGGTTTTTACACACGTAGTAGGAAACGCTACGATCCAGCGAATTCAAGAATGGAGCCTATAAAAGGAAAAGTCTTGGTGGTAGAGCAAGAAAAAGAAAAGACGGACAGAGTTGAGTCGCCTATTAACGAGTCGGTGACTAAAAAAAAGGCTAGAGAATTCTTGAAATTTTTAAAGCACAGTGAGTACAGCATTGTAGAACAGCTACATAAGCAACCGACTCGCATCTCAGTGCTACCCTTACTTTTAAGCTCGGAGACACATCGGAGCTCGTTAATGAAAGTGCTAAACGAAACTTATGTCGCGGACAATATCTCTATCAACAAGCTGGACCGTCTTGTCAATAATATAAGTGCCAAAAATTTCATGTTCTTTAACGATGACGAAATACCGCTAGGATGAATGGGATCGACTAAGGCTCTACACATCACCACCAGCTGCAAGGGGTATACACTACGAGGGGTATTGATTGACAACGGATCGGCCTTGAACGTCCTACCATTATCCACACTGAACAGGTTGTCTGTAGATAGCTCTCACATAAAAGCCTACCAAATTATAGTAGTAAGGGCATTTGATGGCACAGAGAGAAGGGTAAGGGGCAGAATCGAAATACCTCTTTTGATCGGCCCAAACACATACGAGGTAGATTTCTTGGTAATGGATATTAGGCCCTCATATAACTGCTTATTGGGAAGGCCCTGGATACATTCAGCAGGGGCGGTGCCTTCATCACTGCACCAAAAGCTGAAATTGGTAACGAAAGGGCGGCTAGTGACGATAAATGCCGAAGAGAACATCATTGCAGCAGTGATCAGTAACGCTCCGTATCTAGAGGCAAATGATGAAGCAACCGAATGCTCCTTTCAGTCTTTGGAATTTGTGAATGCAGTATTCGTTACAGAAGGGAATAGGATCCCAATGCCGAAGATATCCAGGACTACAAGAATGGGCTTGCAGCTGACTGTTGGGAAAGGGGCTTTACCGGAAAGAGGACTTGGGAGACACCTCCAAGGAAAGGTTGAGGCACCGATATTGAAGGACAAACAAGACTGTTTTGACTTAAGATTTAAGCCGAACGCAAGATAAAGAAAGAAGGAACTGGAAAAGAAGTAAGAGAGAAGGAAAGCACGATTGAATGGGGAGAAAATCAAATGGGAACCAATGATACTCCCCCATATATCGAAAACTTTTGTGTCCAGAGGAATCATTCACCCTGAGTGGGGCACGCCCAGAAAGGAAGCCATAGAAGGAATGTTGGAAAACTTAGACATCAACGACACATACGAAGAAGGGACTGGAGGAGAAAATTTATCGGGATTAGCCCTTATGAGCCGAGAAGCGTTCTGAACAATTAGATTGCGGAAGAGATTCCTCTAGTCTTTAGAACTAACACAGAGTAATATTCAAAATGCACTTATTGCTCTAGGCCTAGGAGTAATAAGAGTCCTTTTGTGAAATAGGCTTATGTTCAAAATCGTTATTTCAATAAAGTGCATTTTTGCTATCATTTTTGAGCAGATATTTTTTCATTCTTTTCATTCGTAACTACACTATGCAAATACTTTTTCTTAGACTCTTTTGTCCTTTGGACTTTCTCTCAAATATTCTTTATTCATGAGCATACCATGCAAATAATTATTCTTAGATTCTTTCGTTCTTTGGATTTTTCCTTAACCTCCATAACAGGTCCCCAGATATCAACGATATAAGCGACGATGCTAATGACTTAGAGTCTCCTTTTGAGCGAGATATGTGTATGGATGATTCTCAGGATTTTGAAGATGATCAAGATTATAACCTATCACTTGATTTGTTGAAGACAGTAGAACAAGATGATAAACAAATCCTACCTCACAAAGAGTCGATAGAAATCGTGAGTTTGGGAGAAAAGAAAGAAGTGAAGATTGAATTCGGTATCGCCACAGAGACAAAGCGAGACCTCATTGAGTTACTCCAAGAGTTCAGGGATGTTTTCGCATGGTCATACCAGGCCATGCCTGGGTTGAATACTGATATAGTGGTGTATCGACTTCCCATAAAAGAAGAATGTAAGCCAGTTCAGCAAAAACTTCGAAGGATGAGGCTCGACTCTTGTTAAAAATAAGAGAGGAAGTCAAAAAGTAGTTCGACACTGGATGGAAATGTACGAATGTACTCAGAATGGGTAGCCAACATCGTCCCCGTCCCTCAAAAGGATGAAAATGTACGAATGTGTGTAGACTACATATATTTGAATAAAGCCAGCCTAAAAGATAATTTCTCACTGCCTCATATTGACACCCTAGGGGACAACACCGTGGGTTACTCACTGTTCTTCTTCATGGATGGTTTCTCAGGATACAATCAGATAAAGATGCATCATGAAGACATGGAGAAGACCACATTTGTAACCATGTAGGGTACGTTCTGCTACAAGGTGATGCTGTTTGGACTGAAAAATACGAGAGCAACATATCAAAGGGCCATGGTAACCCTATTTTATGACATGATGCACAAAGAAATCGAAGTTTATGTCGATGATATGATCGTAAAGTCCCGAACAGAGAAGGAGCATGTACAAGTCTTGAGGAAATTATCCTTGAGATTGAGAAAATTTTAGCTGAAGCTCAATCCATCATAATGTACTTTTGGGTTCAGGTTGGGAAAATTGCTAGGATTTGTAGTCAGTGAAAGAGGATCGAAATCGACCCAGATAAAGTGAAGGCTATACAAGAATTACCTCCGTTGCACACTCAAAAAGAAGTCTGAGGTTTCCTAAGAAGACTAAATTACATCGCACAGTTCATCTCACAACTAACTGAGAAATGCAACCCTATATTCCGTCTCCTTAAGAAACATAATCCAGGTGTTTGGGATAAAGAGTGCTAGAAGACTTTCGACAAAGTCAAACATTATCTATCTAATGCCCTAGTACTGATGCCACCTAGCCAGATCGACCACTGATATTGTACTTGGCAGTATTTGGGAACTCCATAGGATTTGTGCTCGGTCAAAATGATGAGTCAGGAAGAAAAGAAAAGCCATATACTATCTCAGTAAGAAATTCACCGAATATGAGACAAGATATTCGCTGATCGAGAAGCTATGTTGCGTATTGATCTGGATAACTCGAAGGTTGAGATAGTATATGTTGTATCACACAACTTGGCTCATCTCAAAACTCGACCCTCTGAAGTACATGATGGAGTCGACCTCTTTGAATGGAAGAATGACCCGATGGAAAATTCTACTTTCTGAATTTGATATAGTTTATGTGAACCAGAAAGCTATAAAAAGGAGTGCAATAGTAGATTTTCTAGCCAGTAGAGCTCTAGAAGACTACGAGCCTCTGAACTTTGATTTCTCAAATGAAGATTTAATGTACGTGGCAACCACTGAAGAAGACTCTTAAGAATGTCATCCCTGAAAGCTAAACTTCGACGGAGCATCAATGCTGTGGGTAACGGAATCGGGGAAGTCTTAGTGTCCCCAAACGGTGATCATTATCCGTTCACTAGTAAATTGGATTTCGATTGCACAAATAATATAGCAGAATATGAAGCATGCATTATGGGCATTCGTGCGACCATAGAGCATAAGATCAAAGTGCTAGATGTGTATGGAAATTCTACACTAGTGATTTATCAACTCAAAGGTGAATGGGAGACGAGGGACCCCAAGTTGATCAATTATTGAAGGCTGGTTCTGGAACTAATTGAAGAGTTTGATGACATCACCTTCTACTATCTTCCACGAGATGAGAACCAGATGGCTGACGCTTTGGCTACCTTAGCTTCTATGATCAAAGTAAACAAACAAGAGGACGTGGAGCCTATCCAAATGAGTGTTTATGAGGGTCTGGCTCATTGCTGCAATATTGACGAAGAAGAGGAAAAATATGAACACCCTTGGTATCACGATATATTGCGATATGTGAGGAATCGGGAGTACCCAAACCAGGCAACCAAGACTGATAAAAGGACGTTGAGAAGATTGGCCATTGACTATGTCTTGGATGGGGAGATCTTATACAAAAGAAGAAAAGATCAAGAACTACTGAGATGTGTGGACGCTGTAGAGCTAAGAAAATCTTGAAAAAAGTCTATGAGGACGTCTGTGGGACACACGCTAATGGCTTTACAATGGCCAGGCAAATTATTAGATTTGGTTATTACTGGTCCACCATAGAAGGGGATTGTATTAACTATGCCAAAAGATGTCATAAGTGACAAATCTATGGAGACAAGATTCATGTGTCTCCTTCACCTCTTCACATTATAACTTCCCTATGGCCTTTCTCATAGATGTGATCGGACCGATATCGCCAAAAGCTTTCAATGGGCATCGATTCATCTTCGTGGTCATCAATTACTTCACTAAATTGGTGGAAGCCGCTTCATATGCTAGTGTCACAAAGTCGACAGTCAGCAAGTTCTTGAAGAAAGAGATCATATGTCGATATGGAATGCCAAAAAGGATTATATCAGATAATGCTCTGAATTTGAACAACAGCACAAAAGCGGAGGTCTGTAGTCAATTCAAGATCAAACACTATAACTCATCGCCATATCGCCTAAAAATAAACGGTGGGGTAGAAGCATCCAATAAGAACATCAAGAAGATCGTAGGGAAGATGACTGAAACTTATAGAGATTGGCATGAGAAGCTACCATTCGCTCTCTATACTTATCGAATGTTTGTCAAGACCTCTACCGGGGCAACGCCTTTCTCACTGTTTTATGGAATGAATGCGGTGTTACCCATAGAGGTAGAGATTCTTTCCCTTAGAGTTTTGTCAGAAGTGAAGTTGGATGAAGCAGAATGGATCTAGTATCGATACAATCAGTTGAATTTGTTGAAGAAAAAAGGCTAAGGGCTATCCGTCATAGTCAGATATACCAAAAATGAATGATGCGAGCTTATGACAAAAAGGTTCGCCCAAGAGAATTCCATGAGGGAGATCTAGTTTTGAAAAAGATCCTTCCAATACAAAAGGATTTTAGAGGGAAATGGATGCCAAACTGGGAAAGACCTTATGTAGTAAAGAAAGCCTTTTCTAGAGGGGCATTGATTCTAGCCGAGATAGATGGTAAAAACTTGTCCAATCCTGTAAATTAAGATTCCGTCAAGAAATATTTCATCTAAAAAGGGGAGAAGCCAAGGTGAAAACCCGCAAAAGGGCACTTTGAGACCTAAAAAAATGAAGAGGCCCAAGGCGAAAACCCGCAAAAGGCGCTTTGAAACCAAAGGGGTTTTGAGCTGAAAACCCAAAAACGGGAGGTTCAAATTTCAAAAATGGGGCATGTGGTAGTCTTGTTCTTTCTGAATTAACAAGAAGGAGAAGCGTTACATCTTGAGGCATAAACAAATACTTTAGATCTCCTAAACACATATCTAACTCGAAATGGTCTTCGAGAAGTTTGAACAGAACAGCTTGTGCTGTGATATCTGGGGCACTTGTTTTCGTCTTATTCATTTTTGTACTTCAGTAAAATTTGCTATCTTTATTAATTCATCCACTTCAAGCCTTGCTCTCAATAAAATTCTATCTTGTTCATAGTGATAGTCTTTTCAAGGATTTTTCATTGAAACAATAATTTTTGGACTCATAATATTCACATAAAAGAAGTTCTGTGTATTACCCTGAAAAGTTTCTAAATGGTACAAGAATCGGAAACAGAACCATTAGTCAGAACTAACCTAAATTCAAAAATGGAAACATTAGAGAAAGGAAAGTCCAAATTAAAACTATCTCTTTAAATTTTTTGTTAGAGATACTAGCTGAGTAAGAAGGCACAGTAGCATATCAGTGATAGATCTTTGACGAACGATGAGCAATGACAACCTAAGCATTTAAAAATAAAGCATTCTCAAAAATGACATTCTGCATATATCATGCATACACATCTAGTTAGGAGCATTTGATCATGACATCCTAATCATTTGGCATAAATAAGCCCATGAAATGGTTTCTACAGGTCATGTTCTCCAAGAAATGGTGTAACGGATCAAAAAAGCTATAAACCTTATCTCCTTGAAGTTGCAGTAGGGCTGTAACACCCCAAACCCGAGGCCGTCACCGGAGTCGAACACGAGGTGCTAACAGACTTCAAACCACTTAAAAAAAATTTCCCAGACAAGCTGCCAATCTGCGTACTAGTCGCTTTAAAAATCATATCTTGAGTTCTGAAACTCGAAATCCAGTTCCGTAAAATATCCCTGAAACTAGACTCATATGCCCATCTACATATTTTTTTCTAGAATTTTTGGTTGGTCCAATTAGTACATTTTATTAGTCAAAGTCTCCCATGTTACAGGGATCGACTACACTGACCTTTGCGCATTACGACTTGGATATCTCCCTGTACAGGGCTTCATTACTAATGTCGTTTGTTTCTACAGAAACTAGACTCGAAGGGGAATCTATACACATATGGCATGACTTCTAATTATCTCTGGTTAATTTATAATGAATTTCCAAAGTCGGAACAGGGAATCTAGAAATCGCTCTGGTCCTGTTTCACAAGATTTTAATTATCTCCTAACATACAGCTCATATGGTCGTTTCGTTTCTTCTATATGAAAATAGACTCATCGAGCTTCGATTACATAATTTATTCATTAATTAATTCCACTCCTACTATTTTTAGTGATTTTTCAATCTTACGTCACTGCTGCTACCAGCATCTGTTACTAAAGCAACTATGCCTATTTCGTGATTTCTCCTTGATCTAACTAGTAATTCATCATACATATCACAAATTATGATCATGACTAGCCATGCCAAGGGCTAATCATTGTCAAACATCTCCCTACTACACTATTGCCATATCATGAATTTTGACACCAAAAATAATCAACCATGACATGTGGCATAAAAATCGAATTTCCAAGACTTACGACCTAACATTATAGAACCAAATCCAACCGAACATTTATGCCATTTTCGCATCGCTAAAAGTTTACATACCAAATTTCAACAAAACATATTAGCCTATACATGCCGAAATGTTCTCCTAGACCGACTAAAAAGAAGATACCAAAAGTTGCTAGCCGGTGTGATGACTCCGATGACGGCCCGATCACGCAAAAAGAGACGAGTCCAAGAAACCTAAAATAGGTGACAAGGAAACACCGAGTGAGTATATAACTCAGTAAGTCATAAGCAATGCACTACCATCCATTAATAACATTATCACAAGAGGAAACAAAATGGAACGAGGCTAGTTACTCCATCCATACCGAACCATACCATAGTTCCTTAAACCTATCGGTTCAATCTCATACCAAGTCATGCATTCACATTCCATATACTAATCAATAGGATATTTGAGGCATTTTCATACATCATTTTATTTTCGTTACAATCATACAACTAAACGACCTTTCACCTATTCCACGATAAATCTTATGTACGTGACTTCAATTATAATTGTCACATAGGTTCAAACTTACCAAGCTCAACTTCAAATATAAACATAGCGAACTCAAGGTACTTACCCGATCCGCTGTCCGTGATCAACTCAATAATGTCGCACACTTAGTGTCCATAGTGATTCAAAAATATATATTAAGTCCGCACACTCAGTGCTATATAATCAACTCGCACACTTAGTGCTATATAATCAAACTCGCACACTTAGTGCTGTACAATTTAAACCCGCACACTTAGTGCCAATCTCATGATCATAAATGTTTATACCCGCACACTTAGTGCCGAGATCAACAACTCAATACATCTCACCTCTTTTCTTTTCATTCAACACTTTCATCACCACATGCATACATGTATATAAATTTATCATTCCATTCGGCATAATTACATAGACATTATGTCTATTTAGATCAATACAAAATATATGCTTGGTGACTTACTTTATGTTGGGTAAAATAATTCCAAGTCGGCTACTCGATGACCTTCGATTTCCCCTTGTTGGACGCCTCTCCTTTAGGTTCTTGAGCTTAAATAAATAAATCAACTAGTTTAATTACCTTGCTAGTTATTTATATCCCATAACATTAATAGTTTCATATCAAAAGAATCATACGGCAACATTTTATTTTTATTCACCTTATGCTTTTTACTAACTTAAGCCATTCGGCTATTGATCACCTAAGATCCAATTACTATAATTAACCCAATAAATATTTCAATAAAACACACATAAATATTATATACACGGCAACCACCCTTGTTAATTACTCATATATATTTTAATAATTTTCGTTTCATCTTACAACCATTCTTGTTCAAAACATTAGAACCTTAACTAATACTTATAAATTGTCTCAAGGCCGAATGCATTCTTACTTCCAAAGTAACATAGTCGATGATATATTTTATTTCAAGGTACATATTCATAAATCAAATTCAACCATATAAACCAATATCACCCACTTGATCAATTATAGAGAATTAAAGTTAATATCACAATGTGTACTCTATATGGCCCATTATACATAATCAAATTTAACATCATCTATATATTTACTCATATGGCCGAATATACATACCCCCATATAATATCATTTTCATTCCATTTAACACTTAATTTCCACCACATAAACACTTGGCTGAATAATCCTAAA